>NC_056039.1:32726812-33053114 GCF_004379255.2 Salvia splendens
AGTCCTATGGCTAATTTCATATTAATATTCCTTGTATTTTTTGAAGTGGATTATTTGAATCTCAGTATAAGATTTTTTTGGTTACAGATATGCATGCCAGATCGTGCTGCAAATGAGAGATTTGTTGCGAGAATTGCCATCTCTTGTCGATATTCATGTTCCCGATGGAAAGCATTTCACTGTATGCGGTGATGTACATGGTCAGGTAGTACAGATCCTTTATTGTATAAGACTCAGTGAGCTGCCTCACCCCTTTGGTTCGTATGTCAATTTGCCAACACTGTCTTAAGTGCCTTCATGACTACGGACTACCACATTCTGTCTTACAAATTTGCTGTCCAGTCTTTCATCTGGTCAAGTGTCATATTCAATAAACATGTAGTTATGAAATGCAATATGGATGGATATGCTACACGTACACTAGAGAGCTAAGCCATTTTTTCAGCTTACCATTTCCATTTATGAGTTGCTTGAATATTTATGCAAAGCTGCATTTGAAAATCTTGCATCCATACACTCCAGTAAAGGAAATCTTAAGGCTGCATTTCTTTCCTGTTCTTTTGACAGCTAATTTTCTAGGTTCTTCCGTGGTTTGTGTTTTGAGGTGATAAACAAATGTTATTTCCCTTATTATTGTAAAAAACAACGACATGAGATGCTTCTGTTGGACTTCTATTCATTATGTGTGACCTTCCAGAACTAATTTATGTTCATGACTCATATTGTGTTTGCAGTTTTATGATTTGATAAATATATTTGAGCTCAATGGACTTCCTTCCGAAGACAATCCCTATCTGTTCAATGGAGACTTCGTAGATAGAGGTTCATTTTCTTTAGAGGTTATACTGACTCTGTTTGCCTTCAAGTGCATGTGCCCATCAGGTGATCCACACATCTTTTGTTTTTTATTTCTTACTTGCATTCTTAGTTTCTTACATACCTGAGCCATTTTCAGATTATCCTGCTCGTTTGAATTCAGGAGATTCCCTTTCCTATAAATTGCATTTTATGCATAATGCATAGTTATTACTCCCTCCGTTTCTTAAACATAGAAACTTTTTTCCTTTTTGATCTGTTTCTTTTAAAAATAGAAACTTTCCATTTCAGGAAACTTCTTCTCTCTAATGAGGTGGGACCTATTTTCAACTAGCACACTTTTTCTTTCTATCTCTCTCTTCACCAATTTTGCATTAAAACCCGTGTCATTTCAAAAGTTTCTATTTTTAAGAAACGTAGGGAGTACAATAATTCTACATTCGTGCCTATTGATCAACTGAATGTTGAGTATTTCTAAGTGTAAGGCAGCATGATAAGGAGCCTAAAAAGTCACAAAATCTACAAATTATCATTGTGCATCATCTTTTTAATGTTTTGAGTATCTCACTGAAGTGGTGGTTCATGAATTACATCTTGTCTTGTTAATTATATATATTTTCCATTATTTATTTCAGCTTAATCATAAATATTTTGTCTCTGACAGCATTGCAGCATGTAGCATCGGTTCTGACATATTTGCTAATTCTAATTTCAGCTATATACCTTTCCCGAGGGAACCATGAAAGCAAGAGCATGAATAAGATTTATGGTTTTGAGGGTGAAGTTAGATCCAAATTGAATGATACATTTGTGGAACTATTTGCCGAAGTGTTCTGTTGCTTACCTTTGGCTCATGTCATAAACAACAAAGTTTTTGTCGTCCATGGAGGTCTTTTTAGTGTTGATGGAGTGAAGCTATCTGACATCCATGCAATTGACCGTTTTTGTGAGCCTCCTGAAGAGGGTAAGCTTGAGATGCAACATTTCAGTTCCTTATTTATATGTTCTGTTTGCAGTACACATTGGCTTTTAAAGTTCGTTATTAACTATGGAATTTATCTGCCTTGAAATAAGTCCGCCACTTCACATTATCCAAAAAGAGTCAATAAAGCATGTTTTATTGTGGAAAATATTAAAGGTAGAAGAAGAGTTTGGCTTCTCCTGCAACCGCAAGTAGTTTAGATCCTGTATGAATGTTCTGCTCCGGTATCAGCTTTCAGCTATACTGTGACACCTTTTCTAGATTTTGAATCTTCATTCTCTGCCTTGACTACTGTCTGATATCTACTTATTATCTTTTCTTTGGCGTTCCCACTGTCCCACCTAATTATAAAATCATTATTAGATGCATTTTATCCAGATTCCATTGTCTTTTGATTGACATTTCATTTATATTATCTTGTGCTTAAATCTGGTAGCTTAATGTTGATAGCATATTTCCTCATGATCGTTCTATCTTGATAAATTTTATCATGCTGTTAGCTTTGATAAATCACTAGCTGAACTCTAAAACAACATAAGTTATCTCAGTCAGCAAGGACAGGTGATTTAGGTAAGTTTGACGCATTATCTGTCACTGTTATCCAGGGTTGATGTGTGAATTACTGTGGAGTGATCCACAGCCTCAGCTTGGCAGGGGACCAAGCAAGCGTGGTGTTGGTCTTTCGTTCGGTGGAGATGTAACAAAAAGATTTTTGCAGGACAATAACCTAGGTAAATCTCCGTCTTTCACGTAAACGACCACGTTTTCATTTACAAGCTCTACTTGTACTATATTCCAAAAACAAAAGCCTCATTTGCGCAACATATTATTTTACAGATTTAGTAGTGCGGTCACATGAAGTTAAGGATGAGGGTTACGAGATTGAGCATGATGGCAAACTCATTACTGTATTCTCTGCCCCAAATTATTGTGATCAGGTAATGTATTTTTTCAATCCAACTTATTCTTATAGCCTGTTTTGAGTCTACTCATCGAATGCTTTACAGTACTAGAGCTGGAGTTAGTTTCGGTACTGTTTTTTTGTAGGGGGTGTGCATGTGCGTATACACCATACTCTCTCCAACCCATAAGTGTTGAGGCGTTTCTTTTGGGCACAGAGATTAAGGAATAAATAATTAGTGATTTAATTGTAGTGAGAATAAAGTAAGAGAGATAATAATAGATAAGTAATTAGAGAATAAAGTAGGAGAGAGAAGAGTAAGAGATTAAGTGTGTTGGATTTTTTGCTAAAAGGGAAATGACTTAGCTATTATGGGACAGCTTAGAAGAATACGACTCAACATTAATGAGATGGATGGAGTGTTTGTTTGCTTCGAAGTGTTCTGTTTTCTTGCGTCCCATGTTAGGCTGCAGTAGTCTTAGTCTCCTTGTTACATTATTTTACACTTCATAATTCAAATAATGATATGCTGAATGTCGCTCTCACTTCAGACACTCAAGTCTGCTTGTAAATTTTATTGCGATGAATTTACTTTGCACGAAATTAAAGCCTGTCCCCGCATCTGAATTTCTTTTAATCTCGCTGCAGATGGGAAACAAAGGCGCATTTATTCGTTTTGAAGCACCAGATCTCAAACCCAATATTGCAACGTTCTCAGCAGTGGTTAGTAGCTTCTGTCCTTCACGTGCCCTCTGAACCGCAACATTCACAAAAACAAAACATGAAATCTTGCCTTTTTTTTGGTTCATCTGGAAACAAATTTCAATTTGCAAACAAAGCAAAAAAAATGACTACTCAATTTTGTCAAGCATCATTGTTACATCTTCATTGTATTGGGTAACACCAATCTTTCCTTCCGTTTTTGGAAAACTAATCGACATTTTCCTTTGTATTCTTTGATCTGCAGCCGCACCCTGATGTCAAGCCAATGGCATACGCAAACAACTTCCTACGGATGTTCTCGTAATCCTCGAGCCCTATTTATTACCTTTCTACTTTTCCTTTTAGTGCAAGACATTCTTCTTGCTTCCCAAAAGTGCAGAATCACGAAGGGCTCAAGACTCGGTCTATTCGAGCAAACTATAACATGTGTACATTGGAGGAATTGCTGTTTTGCTTTAAATTGAGTGCTAAGTTGCTAAAGGTGGCAACTAGGTGTACTGTACCTTGTACAACATGATTAATTTACATTAATTTTGTGTATGATTAATATAACCAGTTGGTTGTTCTTGGTTGCTGAATCTGAGATTATGAAATTCATCATTAATCTCATGGTTGAAAGCAGTACAGTAAAATTACAGTAGAAAATTATTGTGTTAGGTGAAAATTTAGGGACATTTGGTCTACTTCTAGGTTTGGTATCATACGGTAGAAAGTTATTATAGTAGAGTAAATCTTGAGATAAAACCCCAGAAATGGTAAAAAAGATAATGATAAGCCTATTGGCTCCTTTCACCTCAATACTTGCTTTATTTCTTCTTTAAATACTTTCATGCATTTTATGTGATATTTGCAATTGTCATCATCAACTCTGATAATATGTAACTTGTCCTATTTTTTTCTCACTCATAATTCTCAAGAAACATCACTTGGCCCTACCCTCTAGCTTCAATTTTCTCACTCAAGCTCTTGACCCCACCTATCCTGTCAATCAAATCTTGGCTCTTGACTCCATTTACTCCCTCCTCCTCTCTCTGTCTCTCTCTAAGTTTGAATCAAATGTGATCAAACAACTTTCTTCCCATGTTAAAACAGTTCTCAGTCCATTAGCCTATTAGCAGCAAACTCAAGACACAGAAGAAACCAGAGAAAAATGCTCTCTCCATTCCTATTCCCTCTTCACATTCTGCTGCTACTCATCTTCTCCACCAATCAACAATCCTTGGCAGCTGACAACACCACACCTTCCATCAGCATGAGCCGTCACGAGCTCGAAACCTTGTACAAGATCATGGAGAGCCTCTCGGCCGACCAGGACTGGAGAGTCGCTTACCCCAACCCCTGCCAGCCTGGCTCGGGCTGGCAGGGGATCGAGTGCAAGCACTCGACCCCCGACAACCTCTTCCACGTCACCCGCCTCGACCTCGGCACCTTTCCCAATCCATCTTGTAAGGCCTCTGCCACATTCCCACCAGAAATCTTCCACCTCCCGAATCTTGACGCGATCTTCATCTTCCAATGCTTCACCAACGCCCCGACACGAATCACCATCCCTCCGAACAAGCTCCTCCCTGCCTCTCCTCTCCAGCAACTCAGCCTGAGATCAAACTCTGCACTCATTGGCACAATCCCACCTCAAATCTCCACTCTAAAGTCCCTCCAAATCCTCACATTGTCCCAGAACCGGCTAATGGGGCCAATCCCGACCGAGATCTTCACCTCCAGCGCCCTCGTGCACCTCGACCTGAGCTACAACGCCCTCACAGGCGCAATCCCATTGGAGCTAGGCAATCTTGGAAACCTTGTAGGCCTTGACCTGAGCTACAACAAGCTCACAGGGCCAATCCCTTCCGCCATAGGCGAGCTTCGGATCCTCCAGAAGCTCGACCTCAGCTCGAATCTCCTCACTGGAACCATCCCAGACACCATCAATCACCTCCAGTCTCTAGTTTTCCTAGCACTCAGTAACAACAGACTGCATGGTGCATTCCCCAAAGGCCTCATCAACCTCCACAGCTTGCAATATTTCTTGATGGACAGCAATCCCATGTCCGTTTCCCTGCCCGAGGAACTCGGGCAGCTGAAGAAGCTGCAGGAGCTTCGCCTCTCGAACTCCGGCTACTCAGGAACCATCCCTTCTTCATACTCCCAGCTGCTCAACCTCAGCTCTCTGTCACTCCAAAACAACAAACTATCAGGAAAAATCCCAGATGCATTCACCAATCTCTCCCACATCTACCACCTCAACTTGAGCAGGAACTTTCTAGAAGGTGTTGTCCCTTTCAACTCAACCTTCTTAAAAAGGCTTGGGAGGAACCTGGACCTCAGTGGCAACCTGGGGCTTTGTTTAAGCCCTTCTGCTGCCTATGATGGCGTCGGTGTCGGTGTTGGCGTCTGTGGTGACAACAATAGAATCAGCAGCAAACCAGTCAAGACATCTGAAGCTGCATTGCTGCACTGTTCCAATCTGCTCTTTGCCTTCTTCACCATTCTATCATTTCATCACACAAATTATTATTTCTAGTCTATTTCTGCCCCATGTTTAGTTAATTCAGTTTGTTGTAATAGAGTGGACTGAAGCAGCTTATCCATTCAACCATTTGACTGTGCATGCCTCTAAGACAACAATGTAGGGCAAGTCATTAGCATTTTCCAAGAGAATGTCTGAACCTTCTCATCATCAACATCATCATCCACCATTTTTGCACTAACAGTTAGTTCCTGTCTCAAAAATTCACCTCACCTACTGTCTCTTAGGAATTTTCAGATTACTATCTGATATGATATCACTGCCAGAAAACAAAAACTTCTTGATCCCATAAACAATGGAGTACTATAATATTATAAAAATCATTTTTTTTTTGTAAAAATTTGAAGGGCATGCTGTGTTTGATTAAACTAGACCACTGAACACAAGGACACCACCTGGATCCCACAGATTCAAATTTACTCCCAACTTTTCAAAACATTTTCCCCCTTTTCCATGTTTCTTTATGGTACAAAAGGGTGCGTCTTCTGTTGTGGCATTGGCCCATTATTTTGCCTCTTAATTCATGAAAAATACAATCTTGGTAATGAGTGACCAGTCATTATCTTAAGTACCTGAGAATTTATTACTGTCAACTTCCAACCCTTTTCATAAACTCCAAGATTCTTGATGACAGTGGAAGATATAATATAATTAAGAAGGCTAAAAACAATTATGTGACACATCACATCAAAGCATGGTGTTTTTATCTCTAAAAACACCTTCTTTTAAGAATATAAGGGAATGTATAGGTTAGTATAAGAGAATTTTGCTTTCCCATTTTTCAGTGTTAGAAAAGGGATCTTGGAGTGAGAGAAAAGAATCTGAAAATATAATGAAGATGCCTAAACCTTAATAGCTACCCTATTCATCCACACTCCAAAGAAAAAGATACCTAAAGTCTAAACTGTAAAAAAACATATGTAGAGTTGTAGACTGTCCCAACAGTAGACATGATGAAAGATTGAGATAATATACTACTCCATACTATTTGCTTTCTTTTGCTCGTGACCATTTTTTAAAATATCAATTCTTGAATTTTCTAGGAATTATTAGCAATATAAGTCTAGCATGGGAATTTGACATCACATAAATGATGTATCAATTACAATACTGTATGTATATGTGATAGAAAGGGGTGGGGATCCTCTGCTGTGCATTTCAGCACAGTAGCCCCTGCTGCTCCACACAAAGAAATAAAATAATTAAAGAAATTAAATAAAATAAAATAAATAAATATATATTATTTTAATTGTTTGTATGGAGCAGCAGGGGCTGCTGTGCTGAAATGCACAGCAGAGGATCCCACCCCGATAGAAAGAGGAGTAACAAATATTCTCCCTTTGCAATTGGTCCAAAGAGAACAGAAACTAGAAAACAAGAAGCTAGTAGAGACCCCTATTTTAATATTTCTAGTAAGGGTAAGAGCAGTGTTACTCAGATTGTTTGGTACACTAAATTACTACAAAATACTGTTCTCGTGTAGTAAGCTTGATGAGATGTCTATTTCACATGGTGGTCGCTTCAAATACTGTTCTCATGTAGTAAGGGCCCCGGAATTGATCGAAGTGAATGAACCAGGGAGAAATGAAGTGTGTTTTTTACTTAGTAAGGGGTGAAGTTGAAAATTTTTAGAAAATAAGTTTCAAAAAAACCCCAAAACTATATCGTTTGATGACCTCTTCTTCTAGAAAAAATTATGCAGATCGGGTGGCGGCGGTCATAACGTATTCGGTTGATTGTAAGAAAAAGTTAGGCCCTTCTAAACCAAATGTCTTTGCTTTGTCGACTAGCAAACCATTTCAATTTATTTTTACTTAGGGGTATGGGACAATTAGGCTTTGGTTTGTTCACTTCTATTGATTCCGACTTTTAAATCCGTCATTGATGCAAAGTGTGTGTGTGTGTGTGTGAGAGAGAGAGAGATAGAATTTCTTCTAATATGGAGTATGATGAACTAACCACCATTTGCAATTGAATTGGGATATTGATGTTAATAAAACTGTAGACCTAACATGATCTCATGATTGTTGCTACAATATCATAGACTTTAATTTCTTCAAATTAAGTTACACATTTTTAACGTTTATGAACACATGCAAAATTTTCCAAATATAGTTGAGACTCAGATTTTGGGGCCCTTAGCAATTTGATGAGATGCCAGTTTTGATATCACTTTCTGAAAATATTGTGGGCAATTGGATACAACAATGGAAACTGAAGAAAGATAAGTAATAACCACTCCTTACCGTTGAGGGCAAATGAAAAGTGATGTTCAATTGGAGGGAAAGAGGTTTTGTATTACTACTATTCAAGATGAATTGTATTGAATTGAACTAAGATGAATTTAACCATATGTGAGGCTTTATCTGAGAATTAAGTATCAGACGTTATATATTACTATATATTTAATCGAACAATCATATGACTCAATATTATCTAATTCATCGGATCGAACACCGAACAACATATAAGAGTCAATATTATCTAATCCATCAGATCAAACACCACCATTATTATGGTATGTCATTTATTTGATTATGAAAAAAATGATAAATTAGAAAGGGCAAATAGTTTGTCTTGCAACTTTGAAATTTAATAAGAAAAACCATGAAATTTGGATTTGTTTACAATTATCCCACGACAATAAATTCGTTAAAATTATAATGGCAGTCGAAAAACTATATGTGAATATCACCGCATATAAGTTAACCAAAGTCGCATATTTATCGGTAAAAGATACTGTTTATTTGAAAATTAAACATCAACAGTATAATATACATAACTGAATACTTTTTTTTCAATGTAAAATAATTACGAACAAATTCAAATCATAAGATTTTTTGAGTTATGAGATAAACTAGAATTTGACCATGATATTTTTACAACTAATCCAATTATAAAAATTATGTCACAACTAGTACCATTCTAATGTACACCATAAATTATGTTTCGTATGTATTAAAAGTTGGGGTGTAATTTCAATACTATAAATAAAAGAATTGGCAATGAAAAAAAAAAGAAGAAGATTCGTACTCCTTCCGTCACACAATAAGAGTTACATTTAGTGTGAGAACGAGTTTTAAGAAATGTAAAGAATAGTGAATTTAAAAAGTTAATGATATATGAGGTCTATTTTTTTATGGTGGTTTAATAATATAATGTGAGTGAAGTAACTCGGTAGAATGTGAAATCTACTTACACTTAAATAAAATATAATTCTTATTGTGAGACAAATCAAAATGACAAAATATGATTTTTATTGAGGTAAGGAGTATATGGCATGAAAGACAAAAGATGGTCATAGAAGCTCACGTGGGATAGTGAAGCAGACTCGAGTTTGTGTATATTTTAGTACTACTTCCCCACTTAACAAAAAACACATGCTTTCATATATTTTTCTCTTCTTTTTGTGTTTTTGGACAAATCAAATGTTTTCTCTCTTGAGTATTAAATTCTCACTGACAATGTACTCTATGTATAGTTCTTGAAATTCGTAACAATTTAATTTCCTACCTGTTATATATATATATATTTTTTAAATTTGGTAATAAATTAAATGAACTTGAATGAAATTACTATACACACAACATTTGAACGGTTCAAAGGTATATATAGCTTCAGAGAAACAATTGAAATGTATGTTCGAGATTATAATTTAATCTCTCAAAGCATTATTTGCACGTAAGACCATCAGCAGTGAGGCGCCCTAAGGCGCGCCCTATGGCGCGACACATTATCAATTTTGTAATATTTACAAAATACATACGAATTAAAAAAAAACTAAAATACATTTAAAATACGAATTTTAAAAACTTCATTCATTTAATAAAAATTAATACATTACAATGCGAAATAATAAAAAACGCAAACTCAGCGACGGCGGTTACGAGCCCACACTTCTTCAATCATGTCGCTCATGAGCTGCGCATGCTCCTGTTGGTTGCGCATTGAGGCCTGCCTAGATAAAACCTCATCGAAAACTAACGGTAACCCTCTAACGATAAAACCTCATCGAAACCTAACGGTCCCAACGTGGTTGATCGGCAAAATAGTCTTCAACCAGACGCCTGTGAGCTTCCTCGTGGTTGCGTCGGACATACGTCCTATGTCGAATAGGACGATGGACTTGCTCAGACGCCGCCTTCTCGCGCTGCATTTGCGAATAGCATGCCGCCATGGCCTTTTCAACGGCTGCATCTAATGCTTCGTCAATCGAACGACCGAAATCAGACGAACTAGAACTATTGGTGTCTTCCCCGGGATTCATTTTCGTTGGATGTTGAGAGAGAATATGTTGAGAGATAGTCGATATGTTCGTATGCACAACTGAATGAGAAACGAGATTTATATAAAAAAATGAAACCGCGTGCCATCGTCCGAGTGCCATCGTCCGCGGCCTTCACAATGGGGCGGACGATGTCGCGGACGATGGCCATCGTCCGCGGTTTAAGTCGCGCCCGAAGCATAGGCCGCGACTATCGTCCGCGGCCTATGCCACACACCCACAGTGGGGGCGGACGATGAATGGCGCGGACGATGCGCGCCATCGGGCGTGCCATCGTCCGCCCATTGCGGATGGCCTAATAGAGGATTTCTTTATCATTCTTTTTAAAAATTAATACGTTCAACACATTCGACCCACACGGTTGCCATCCTAAGCCGTCTCCCCGCACCCGATTTCAGCTATAATGGCAGTCCTGATACCCATCCCGCACTGTGTCGGGTGTATCCCGCACCGTCTAGAGCAGCAAGTAACAGTGAAAGAAATAGACTGGCGGGTGGAGACGTAGCCGACGGCAGATGCGAGTGGTGGCGGTGGAAGGACAATCAAGACAGACGTGAGAGAATAAAATTAAAATTAGTTAAAAAACTTAACCTTAATTAATAGAGGAAAAAAGATAAATTATAAAATGCTAATATATCTTATATAAAAATAAACAATCGGGTAATTTTCGGGACTAACGGATTACCCGCACCGCAAAACCAAAATATGAATACCTGATCCCTTCCCGTTTCCCGTTTATAGAAAAATAAACAATCGGGTAATTTTCGGGACTAACGGGTTACCTGCACCGCAAAACCAAAATATGAATACCAGATCCCGTCCCGTTTCCCGTTTTGGTCGGGTTGGAAATTACCCGATACCCCTACCAAGATAGATGGCATCCCACCAAGTCGTAGCTCGCCCACACCGATAATCGTAATTGCATCTTGTTGAGATATTTGCAAATGAATAATCCAACGTAAGAAATGTGAATTTGAAAATTATATTCAACTTGAATATCTCTTGTTTCATTTTTACTATACCAATTAGTTTTGTTAGCAGTGAGTAGCTAATTTCAAGTAAAAAAATTGGGCGTAGTTATATTTTTTTAAATCACCTATTTTTGGTATATGCCGTTCAATAGGCCCAATAACTAACCGAAAGCCTGGCCCAATTTGATTTACAGGTAGCTTCTGGCCCGGCCCATTATCTCTTTTCTTTCCAAGTGTTGTATTCCAAAAAGCCTCCTGCATTTTCTTCCATTTTCGACGATGACATCTAAACATATTTTAGCCCGAGCCCGATTGCTAGCCCGGCCCGTTGGTCGTAGTTCACAGCCCGCGAATAAGCTCCAAAGCCGGCGTTATTCGGCAGCTTCGGCCGTTCCGGCTTCTACTCCTCCACCGGCGGCTAATGTACCTTCAAAAAGTTCTTTGAATGAAGATGAGCTGAAGAAGTTCGCCGCCATTGCCGAGACATGGTTTTCGATTTTTCTTAAAAGAGGAATTGCATCTTCTGTTTGTTAATTTTGAAGATTTCGCTTGATCATGTTTTGTTGCTTTGTCAATTTGTGGAATTGGTGTTAGGTGGGATGCTGAAGGACCGTTCAAGCCGCTGCATGCGATGAATCCGACGAGGCTTGCGTTTATTAGGTCCACGTTGTGCCGACATTTTGGGTAATTTTAGTTTGCTTTTGCATTTTTACTTGTTTCTGTATTAAGTATTTTCCCCCTCTTTGAGGTGGAAAATTGAGTATTGCTTATTGAAACACGTTTCAGGAAGGATCCATCCTGTTTGAGGCCATTTGAAGGATTGAAATTTGTGGATATTGGTTGTGGAGGAGGGATTTTGTCTGAGGTAGTATAACTTTTAACTACTTTGGTGACCTTGAAAGTTGGCATGATTCATTGATAGATATTTGGAGTAGTTGTTTGCTGAAAATTGTTCTTCGAATTTTGTGAATTGGTTATCAATGGAGGTATACTTTTACATAATGATTCATGAAATGTAGCCGTAGTATTTTCTACCAGTATTCATTCGTGTTTTATGATGACTCCTTTCTGGAATTCAATGTCCATTTTTATCATATTTCAGCCTTTAGCACGGATGGGCGCAAGTGTTACAGGAGTTGATGCTGTGGAAAAGAATATCAAGTTTGCTCAGCTTCATGCGGTATGTGTTATTTGTTTGGTTATTGTATGGTTTTATGATAATGCATGTAATTTAGTTTCATGCAACCATATGTGGATTACTGGAATACTGGAACATGGGAGGCAAACTAGTAGAAGAGGATGATTGCAATTTGAGAAAATTAAAATTGAATATTTCCATCCATCAATATATTCACAAAACTGTCACAGTGGAACAAAAACTGATTTAAGAATGGTAATAATGTTTAATTCCCGGTTTGTTGAACTTCTTGATTTGTTCCCTGCATGACATTATGGGGATGAACTGAAACTTTTACCTTTTATCAACCTGTCTCCTTATACTTAAAAATAGCATGCCATTTATATAACAAAAAAAAACTTATCCTATTGTTTATGCCAGTGAGAGTGTATATGTTTTGCAGGATTTGGATCCAACAACTTCCACTATTGACTATCTTTGTACAACAGCTGGTATATGTCATACTTCTATTTTCAATGTGAAGGTTAAAATGATTGATTAATTATATTTATTTCTTTTACATATTTTAGTCACTCTCTTGAGCGTGGAAAATTAATGATTTTGTATTTGTGTATTATAACTCGGTAAAGCTCATGTAGTCATTAATCGCTATCATTTGTGAGGCAAAAAAAGTATTTTCTCATTATGTATCAAAGGATGTTAGTGCTAGACAAAAATATGACGTATAACCATGTATGTTGTAGTTTTCCATCATGCTGTTAATCAGCCCTCTTTATTTTTGAAGAATTTCTTGGTGATTGTATGTGGTATGCGCATTTTCTGGGAATTAACGTTTGTAGACATATTATTTGATTCATTTTAAAAGATTTACTTTCTGGATATCTATACCTATTCTTCCGAAGCTGATGCTACTTCTATATTTTGACAGAGAAATTGGTGGAAGAGCATAGGAAATTTGATGCTGTACTTGCACTTGAGGTACGCTATTAATGTTTTAAACGAAGATGTTATAATGGTCTGGTAGTCAACAATACTAGGGATTATTTTGATCTCCCATGTGCAGTTTTTTTTTTCATCAAAATTCAGTAAATCCATATCATCTGCTCTTTCACAAATCATGACTGAGCCGATTGCTCTTCAAGATTATAATATGAAATCTATGCATCTATATTTGTCGCCTTCCCGTGCTACTTAGATTTGTGGAGATGTCCATCTGATTGTTTTCATGCTATCCAGGTAATCGAGCATGTGGCAAATCCTGCTGATTTCTGCAAATCGTTGTCAGATTTGACCGAGAATGGTGGAGCTACTCTGATCTCAACGATAAATCGATCAATGAGAGCATATGCAACAACTATCGTTGTGGCAGAATATCTCTTGCGTTGGGTATGCTACTTTTCCATATTGCTTGACGTGGTTAAGACATGCTTGGTCACCACGAAGATGTCAATCCTACCAAAAAAAAAAGAAACAGAAAGTTGTACATTTATTCTTTCTGTTATTCATCCATACTGAAATATCACAGCCTGTGAGTTCAACTTTTGATCTATTACAATCTCTGAAAAGTGTCCAAGGTTTCTCCAAAAGTTCGACTAGGATTTAGTTAGACATGAGTTGTGTGGTTGGCCATAATAAGAGAAGAAAAACAATAGAATGGCGTCAGATATATTTTGGACACTGCAGTCATATGTTTGATCTTGTTTTCTGTACAATCACCGACCACATAATGCAATAGTATTCTTCATCATCCTGCATCCTTCATTTTTCTTCTCTATAATATCTTCAATAGTTACTTGGATTATTGGGGGATTACACGCCCATAATCGTTTTGGCAAAGCATGCTTTATAAACTCGAACTATGCAGAGGTCTAGTTTTGGCACTTCGCTTCGTGAGGTCCATATCTAGGCACTGTATCCTAACATGCATAAAATCTTTCAGCTACCAGCGGGGACGCATGACTGGTCACGCTTTCTTACTCCAGAAGAGCTAGTCCTAATTCTTCAGCGAGCTTCAGTTTCTGTAAGTCCGAAGCAAATCTCCATTCTTTTTGTAGTGTTTCCTTTAATTCACGCGATGTAAACTGCTGCTTGCATTATCTTCCCGCTTCCAGGTCCAAGAGATGGCTGGGTTCGTCTACAACCCCCTGACAGGGCGATGGTCTCTCTCTGACGATATCGGTGTAAATTTCATTGCATACGGCACAAAGAACTGTGGATAGATCAGGCGAAATAGTGCAGGATTTGAGAATACTGAAAAACTTCCAATTACACATGATTATCTTATGTTAGTATACATTCTTCGAAATACAGTAGCAATATAAAACTTTGTTTTTGCATACTACTTTTCATCAATAACTAATATACTACTCCCGAAATTTTAATGATCATTTGTGTATACATTAAATTTCTCTAAATTAATAAAATTCTCCAATCCCAACAATATTAGTTTACAGAGGTTTTACTGTATATGCAAAGCAAAGTATACAAACATACATTCTTTATCAATAACAACAACAATAATAATAGTATTACAATTGACAAATTGCTCAATTTCATAATGGACTAATTAGTAGAGGCATTTAAGAGTTCATTCCAAATGTCAGGAACTCCGCTTAGACACCAATGGGTGCAGTCCAAATCCCTATGGCTTCCATGCCCATAAACAGATGGATGTCCATCAATTCTCAACTGTGATAATCCTGTGATCCTCTGTAAATAGACATCTTTGTCCATTGCTCCCAGAACTTTCTCCAGCACCACCTCTGCTGGGTGAGGGCTTCCTGGACTTTTTAATGGTTCCGTATGCCCCGTGCACCTTTTCATGACCATATAGAAATGTTATGCTACATATTCTATGTGAGTATCATTTGTGAGCATCACTTTCGTTTAGCCCATATCACTAGTTTTATAAATTGCACGGAAAATCATAAGTTGATTTGTTATTTTCTTACGAGTCGTGATCGCGAAACGCCCTGGAAGAATACTTGAGTTTTGGTTGGATCAATGTTGGAATCGATCCATTTGGCCCATGTGTTGAGTGCTTTCTCATACGCAACCATACGGTCTAGGTCTTTCACAGTCGTGTTTCCGTACACAACCCAATCCCAACTGAGACCAAGCCAAATGCAAACATGTAAGAAATTTGTACTAGTATTAATTACCACTTCATTCGTCCCAACTTAACCAACTCATATTTCTTTTTGGGATGTCCCAAGTTAAACGAGTCATTTCTAGTTCACTCTTTATTCATTGATCTACTTTATTCTTTATCTAATTTTATTCTCTCTACATATTTCATTAAACACTAGTACTATTTTCTTAAATCTCATGCTGACAAGAAATGGCCGATTAACTTGAGATCGGAGGGATATATACGAAATAACTTTCGAGGGAAAATAGAAAAAGAAATCCTTACGGTTGTTTCCTGCCGGAGTGGAGCCACCAATGCCAAGAGTCAAAAATAACATAGTCCATTCCTTCCCAAATTTGGCTTGAACTTAGAGAATCCAACATTAACACCCTCCCTCTTTCCTCATTCTTTATATCCACCAAGAATGCATTTCTGTAGAACTTTAGCGACACATCGTAATCCTATATATAGACACACACACACACATCATAACTATACACATGACATGAGTCACATGACTATAGTAATAATCTCTTGGAGTTGTTAGATTTTTCAAAGACTGTAGTAATAATCTTTGGGAGATGGTAGATTTTACGAAGTTTAGTATGTTTCTTTTAGTAATAATCTTTTGCGATAGATGTTAGATTTTACAAAGGCTAGGTGAGATTGCACGGAGTAGCTAGTGATAATTTCTTGGAGATGTTAGATTTTACAGAGCCTCATTCATTGAAGCGTACCTAGTACATAAAGAGAATAAGTTGGTTATTATGTATTTTAAGTTAATACCTTCTTACTTTATATTTTCGATTTGGAACAAACTAATATGTGAATACCTCAACAAGTCCCCTCATTCTATTAGTTAATATCTGAATATGACAACTCATGCCTCGTCACATCGATACTATGTTAGATTGCACTGGGGTAGACATGGTCTCATAGTTTGAAGCGCACCTAATACAAACAGGGGAAACCAACTAAACTCTAGTGAGCAAGTTTTATCCTGAAACCAACTGATGATAGGAGTGAAAAAGGTATTTAAATTGATCTGTTTCTACTTTATATTTTCAATATGGAGCGACTCACATGTGAATATCTAAACGAATATTTATCTCAAATGGCAAAACATGAGTAAAAAAAATTTCGAAGATAAAAGTGTGATTAATCTTACATGAAATGTGAAAGTAGAGAGGCCTTGTACAGTCTTGGTG
Source organism: Salvia splendens (assembly GCF_004379255.2). Classification (NCBI taxonomy): domain Eukaryota; kingdom Viridiplantae; phylum Streptophyta; class Magnoliopsida; order Lamiales; family Lamiaceae; genus Salvia; species Salvia splendens. The sequence continues at coordinate 32,743,494 of NC_056039.1, forward strand.
GTGTACTTAGCATGAGGTACAAGCACATGAAGCATGCATGAAAGAGATTGCCATTGATTAAGACTTAGAGAATCTCCAACAAACATCATCTGTTTGCCCTTTAATTTTCTAAAAAATTACTCACCATTCAACCTACAATAATCCAATTATTTATTTAGATACATATGTACATGAAAGAAATAATAAAAGGTACTAGTATAAATCATGTGGATTATTAATCGCATTTGATAAAACTCTAACAAGTGAAGTCTGAGTCATGAGGTCGCTCACTCCATCGACAAGACCAACCTAAGTTGTTTGTGAAATTAAGGCTTTTAAAATCCAGCAAAGACTATTATTAAGTCATATCTAGTAGATGATGTAAAGATTAACACAATCAATAACAATTTAAAGACCGATTGAAAAGAAAGAAAAAAATGTGGACAGAAATTGACAAAAGGATATGAAAATAACGTTACACCAGAAATGAACAAATGCTATGAAATAATGAAAATAACATTCTACCAAATTATTGATTAAATTCTTAACTTAAAGATGTAGACGGTATTCATCCACAATCAGGACCAATATTAAAACCGCCTAATACAAAATAAGTGGTAGAGCCAGACATTTTACCCAATAAAATATGTAATAACAATTCTATTAAAATCAAAACAAAAATTATAGAAATTTAAAAAGATATCCAAAAAATCATATTTTTATTATAATTTCTTATATAAAATTTAACTAATTAACTGATGAAATATTCAAAATTTATAATTTTAACTTATAATTACTTACAATGACTCTATTTGCCGTGACGTTTCTATTCATGATTTTAAAGATTTATAATTCTCTCGTTTTATTGAATGGCAGGATATTAATTACCTAAGCCGTATTTAATTTTTACAATTGCAACGTTACATATATAAAAGAGTCATATCAAATGCAAACAGAACTTTGTATAAAATAACAAAGTACAATAAATAAATAAGTTACCGGGGAAGAAGGCAACCGTCGGCGGAGGGCTGCCACCGGTAGCGGGGCGGCCCCCTTGGCAGTCGAACTGCCACCTCAATTACATAAATCTCATGTCCCTACTTTAATCTCTAACATATCAATTACATAAATCTCGTGTCTAAAAGAAATTCTTCAACTACCTTGAGACAGAGGGAGTATTTTAGAATTGTCCCATTGCACAGGTCATAATTTTGGTGAAATTATTGGTAATGTGGCAATCATAAAAATTTTATGCGGACAAAACGTTATGTGAACAAAACGACACCATTTGGAGAATTGTCATTTAAATCATATAGTTCGGCTGACTTCTGAACAAATTCTTAACTTTTGAAACTAGAAATTAAAAATCACAATTTTTAATGTTTTGCAATTCTCTTAAGGGTCCTAATTTCGGAGAAATTGATGGTGATGTATGGCAGTCGGAAAATCATACTTATATAAACGGTCGATCAGCAGAGAGGCACAACCATGGCCGCCGGGAGAGACGAATGTTGTACAGGATTTTCATTTATTTAACCTTTTATTTTAGAAACCAAAGAAAACATGCAAGCGTATACATATACATATACATATCTCTTTATGATAACTAGTTATTAAACACACACACACATTGCTGTTTGGTAACACAGAACAGCTATCTGTATATTTAGACCTACATGTATGCCTTCCTCAGCCACCGCAGCCCGGAAAGTTTGGGGATCGTAATGCAAAGCAGCCCGTCCCTGCACCACAAACACATCCTCATCAGATTATAATTTGAGAGGAGACAAAGGAAGCACTTTTACACAGACAGAATTACTAGATTTTTGAGACAACTATACATTTGAATTCTCCTTACTTTGCTAGTAAACGATTGATTGCATCGAACGAACAGATGACAAGAATAACAAGCATATATGAGTTGAAATGGTGCTCTATTTTCTTGCATGTCACAACATTGACAAGAGGTCTATTAAAACCATCAGAAAACGGAAGCATACTTCAAATATCTGTGGAATGAAAGAGAACTCCAACCGCGAATAAAAGCTGAAACTTACTGAATTTCTGCTGATACATTATCCTTTTGTGCGTTAACAGGAAGTGGCCAAACAATGTGATATGGCCCCTGTGAAATCTCTCTTATGTGATAAGCCATGATCGGCTCGTTGGAACAGCGTCCTCCACCACACGACCAATTTAGCCGGTTGCCACTTATAACCAGGCTGTCAGATAACAATTCATCATTAGGCCTCAACTAAATCGGAGACTCAATGCAGCATTCAGATCTTTCACTTCATGACGAAGGAAAAATCCATGACATAGACAAGATAAAAACACAAATCTAACTATAGCAAGTATGAAGCTGGAGTTATGAAGGTTGAAATGAATCACAAAGATGAAAGCATACCTTTGGTCATCAACCTCTACCTTCACATTGTCCCTGCTAACACCGGGAACTTCTAGCGTGATGACATAATTGAATCCAGATTCTACAACATCCATTCTCGGTGACCACTCAGATCCTGTAGAATGAGGTAAAATCCACAAAACAATGCATCATTCTCTTCAAACCAATTGGAATTCATATTTCCACGAGAGCAATCCAAACAACTAGTCACTCACCTGTTTGTGCAACATTACGAGCCTTTTCCACAGACTGGAACACGGGCTTCCCTTCTTCAGTAGTTGGCCTTGCAAACACAGGACCTTCTGAAGAAGGGTCAGTATACCCGCAACCTTGATCCATTTTGAAAGGGTCCACTTGAGCAGGTCTAGAATATGATGGTGCATCAAGGGAAGCAGATCCCTTTTTTCCAGAATCCGTGGATTGTGAAGGAATGCTGGGTTGCACGTAGTTCCCCTGTAACGCGAAAAAAGGAGTATGTACAACACCCTTTTGAATGGATCAACATGGAAAAAAAGTTACATAAACATCAAGGGGACCTGTTCATGTAAAGCCTGTCTCATGTAGCAACCTTGAGAACTCGTTCCTTGCCGAGCAAAGTACATCCTGTTGTCGTATCTCCGGATGACAGAGTTCAGACTATTGCTACACCTCTAAAAATGTGAATCAAGAAGTGGAAAACTGTTAAAACATATTGTCATAAGACTGAGGAAAGAAAAGAAGCATGAAACAGAGACATATACATATCCTCTTGTAACCTACATCTATAAAGAAAATATCAAAAAAACAAAATCATCGAATAACAGATATTCTTATGAGATCTTCACTATACTTTCTGTTTTAACCTGTTTATAAAAATAATTTCTAAATGCACAATTTCAATGAGCAAGATCTCTCCTTTTTTAGTAGAAATGAAACACTAATACATTCAAATTTCTATCATAAATGGTAATCTTACATTTTCCTTTTCATTCTTATTCTGAACAGAGCTCTCTCTCTATCTATATCTCAAGAAGATACACAAGAATCCATATGTAGTAGTTTAAACTAAAAAGGAGGCTAAAAGCTTAGCCATAAATAAAGAACCAAAACAAATCAGAATTGGCAGTAAATATCAATAATTATTGAAGATAATTGCATAGATAAAACAAAACTCAGTATAATACACAACCAGAAACCGATGCTTAATGATATCGACGATTTCAGAGTAGAAACTGCGATATTTTAATTGAATAAACAGCATATAACGAAAAAATTGGGGAAAGTGCAATTACCATGGGGAAAACGTGTGTAGCAGTGGCTGATATATCTTCATGAATAGCTAAGTGGAATGCAATAATATTCGCTCTTCTCCTCACAATTTCACTCTCCATTTTCACAAACACTTTGTAAAACCAACCACACTGCAGCGTTTCTGCTGAAGGAATTGCTCAATTTAAGATTGGATTTCGAGATATTTTTGCCATTGTGATGTGATATGTTGATTTTTTGTGAATTCAATGATTTGAGCCCAGAAAAGCACGATTGACTCATTCACAGAGAGAGAAAAAATCTCCCTCCAAAAATATCGAGAACATTCTTGAAGCTGTGACGTGTCATTTTCTTGCTCTGAAATTATTTTTTAGGGAATTATCCGGTGAAATATTGATTAAATTAAGATCAATTTTCAAGCATGCCATTTGTTCCACTCTAGGATGGAGTAATTTATAAATTCAAATTTTCATACAACTATATAACTAGTGACTTTTCTGCCGACTATATTTAATTTACATGTGCTACAATTGGTGTATATAAAAGATAGGGTTCAAAACCAAACCATGTGGAATATATTGTACAAGTATAAATGGGAGAAATTAATCAACTAGGTGATAATAAATACTCCTACTAGTGTGAAAGTGAGAAATAAAAAGAAATAGTAGTATAAACAAATCAAGTGGATATCCCCTTTTTCTTAACACCACACATTCAACCTTTGTATGAAAAAAATGAAACACCAATCAAGCTGAGCAACTTTTTTCTCTGTATGAACAGAGATGGCTTATGCAGCTCTTGTCTCCCTCACAAACACTATAAACCAAACCCTCAATAGTAATCTATATTCCATCTCCCTTGAAGAGAATCAACAAATCACACCTCTCCTTGAATATGTCACTCCCTTTCAAGACTTCCTCGATAACTTTCCAGACAAATTCAACAGTTTGGAAGGGAGAATGAGGGATTTAGCAAATGCAGCAGAAGATATCTTAGAATATCTTGCGTTGGAAAATGTTTATCCAACTCCTGATGAAGACCATCCAAGTGAAAAACATGAACTAGCACAGCTGCAAAATGTGATCAAGGAGATTGATTTGATCGATAAAGAAGTGAATGAAATTGAAGATACCTCGAGATATAAAAGCATTCAACGTGGTGCTCATAGCTCATCATCAACTTCAACTGCTCCTCTCATTCACAAAGATGACATGGTTTGTTTGGAAGAGTATGTGTTGGATCTAAAGGACCGGATCTGTGGAGAGCCATCCAAAAAGCTGTATGTCATCCCTATCTGTGGCATGGGTGGCATCGGTAAAACTACTCTAGCCAAAAGTGTTTATGATGATCAATTAATCATGGAGAAATTTGAGATTCGGGTTTGGGTTACTATATCACAAGATTACAGTGCACAGAGAATACTTTCAAACATCCTAGAGTGCTTGAAAGAGTTCAACAAAGATGAAAAGAAAAAAACCAAAGATGAAAAGAAAAAAACCAATGATGATGTATTAGTGCACCAAATTTTAATGGGAAGGAGATATTTGGTTGTGATGGATGATATGTGGAGCACAGAAGCATGGGATATAGTTAGAGGAGTGCTACCTGATAATGGTAATGGAAGCCGTGTCATGCTAACCACAAGGTTGTATGGTGTGGCTTCCTACCCCGATCCTTCGTGCAAGCTCTACGAGTTGGGATTATTGGATGCAGACCAAAGTTGGAATCATTTGAAGCAGAAGGTGTTTGCAGATGAAGATTTTCCTCGCGAATTGGAAAGCATTGGGAAGGAGATTGCAGGAAGGTGCAAAGGGTTGCCTCTTGCTATTGTGGTGATTGCTGGACTTCTATCCACAGCCAGGCGGGATCGAGCTTCGTGGAAGAACATTGCTGAGAATGTGAAACTTGCAGATACTGTGGAACATGGACAGATTGGAGATATACTATCTTTGAGCTATGTCCACTTACCTCAATATTTGAGGCCATGTTTCTTGTACATGGGATCCTTTCCGGAAGATCATGAGATCCAGGCACAGAAACTCATCAAATTATGGGTCGCTGAGGGCTTTGTGAGATATCCAATAGACTCTGAATCCTTTGAAAAGGTGGGAGAAGAGTGCTTGGAGGATCTCGTCAAGAGAAACCTTGTTTTGATCACAAAGAGGAAATGTAATGGCGGAGTCAAAAGTTGTCGTCTCCACGATCTGATGAGGGATTTCTGCATAAGAAAAGCTCATGAAAGTAAGTTCTTTTTAAGCAAGTTTTCCTTTAATGTTGCGTATAGATATTTCGAGGAGATTAATTTCACAGAGAGAATAAGAAATCAACGCCGTGTAAGCATTAATTCTTCCTATCTAAGTTACCTTTCGAGATGTGATGGCTCAACCATCCATTCCATCAAATGCTCCACATACCGTTTGGTAAATCTGGAGTGTCTCAAGAGAGTCAGATTGCTGAGAGTGTTTGATGCAGAAGTAGTTGATGTGGAATGCTCACCATTTCCAGCTCAATTGTATGAGCTCTTCCATTTAAGATATCTTGACATTAGATTTGTTCATGGCATTCCTACAACCTTATCAAAGCTTCAAAATCTGCAAACTTTGATCATTCGTGAGCAAACCAAGCACGGCTTTGCCAAAGCTTATGATATCTGGTTGAGTTGGGGCATGCCACAGTTAAGACATGTTTACTTTTATGGTACAATTCATTTTCATGATCCAAATGAAGTAGCTTGTTCTCTAGAAAGCCTACAAACGCTGTCCTATGTATCTCATTGGAGTTGCCGTGAAAGGGTCCTGAAAATGATTCCAAACCTGAATAAGTTGAAGATTGATTGTTCAGGCCGTGTTCATAGTGGAGCTCCAGCTTGTTTGGATGATTTGGGACATCTGCATAAACTTGAGAATTTGGAAATATATGCAGGCCATTGTGTACGATCTCGGCCAAAATACTATAGGTTCACTTTTCCAAGTATGCTGAAGAAGCTGACTTTGAAGGCGCTGAAATTCCCTTGGAACGACATAGTTGTTGTTGGTTCATTGCCAAATCTTCAAGTACTTAAACTAAAAGGTTGTACTTGTGATGGCGGCACATGGGAGACAAGGGAAGGAGCATTTCCAGACTTAGAAGTTCTTCTGGTTGAAGATTCGAGGTTTGAGCATTTGATCACTGAAAGCATCCATTTCCCGAGGCTCAAACGCCTGCTGCTTTATTCTTGTAGTTTTCTCAATGAGATTCCAAATGATATTGGAGAAATTCCACCTCTTGAATTGATAGAGATTAAGGGTTATGCGAAGAAGTCTTTAGTGGAGTCAGCTGAGCTGATACGAGAGGAACAAAAAGATATGGGAAACTACACTCTTCAAGTTATCTGCATTGCTTTAAAGTCATCATCTAGTGGAAGTTTTTATTCTGATGAGGGATTGTATAAACCCTTTTACCTAAATATGACATTATCAGAGCATTTTCTTTTAAGGTGCATGGTTGAAATTGACATGTAGATCTTTGCTTTTTTTCAGTATTTTGAGGATGAGGGCTATGATGATCAAGATCCATGACAAGGATGATTTACCTTCCTCACGATTCAGATTCAAATAGGATGGATATGTGTTAATGCTTTATCAAAGAGACATTCACTGATGAGGTTTTCTTAAGTAATGTAAATTGTGGAACTTGTTTCGATTGGTTAAATTCAAATCGTTCTGTAATTGAAAGCTAATATGATACTATGTTGTTTCCTTAATGTTAAAAGGTTCATAACCAGAAACACACACAAGAATCACATATGTAGTTTAACCAAAAAGAGAGGCTAAAAGTTGAATTGTAAGAAAGGATAAACAACAAATCAAAATAGGCAGTAAATATCAAGAAGTATTCACAAATTCTCTTGAAGATAATTGCATAGATAAAACTCAGTATATAATACACAACCAGAAACCCTAGTGGAGTTAGGTGCAACATGGACTGATGAAGAAGAAGGACAAATATGAGGGTTAGCTTGAAACAGCAGCAGGCTTATTGAGATCAAGGAATTTCCCCCACAACAAAATTTTGAAGCAACTATAACAGCTGCTAGGGGATCAGATGAGTAAAGCAGCTACATATATATCAACGGTGTACTTGGCTAACTTAATTACTTAACTGCTAAAGATAAGTCGCACCAGCATGAACTAGAAATTAGTTTGAAAAAGTACCTCATTTCAATAGACAGAGCACCAAAATAGGCTAAGCCTTGCACATGCATCCCCCTGTATCCGTATCCAGGAACAAGACGATATTATATTCACAGGCCAAGCCAAAGGAAAGCAGAATACTGTAAGGTGTCAATGAATTAGATCATTCATATTTCTAGACAATCTCTTAAATCATTTATGTGCCTTTCTCCTGTAATTTTAGGACTTAAGAGTCGCAACAAAAGGTTTTAAATGAAGTACTTTTTACATTTTGACCCATACGGTGAGAACACAAACAAAAAAAAATGAGATCAGCATCCTTACCTTACATGATACATCGGGAACTTCTCGTCTTCTTGAACAGATAACGATATCAATGGAGATTTTCAATTCAGACAGCTATTCAACATGTCACCAATAATCACCACAGGAACAAAGCCCATCTTTGAAGTGGTGGAAACGATTAGAATCCCTCACGATAATCTCTCTTTCTGTGAGTTTTGATATGAGCTTTGTGAAACTATGACAGTCCCCACATACACGCAGATTCTTGTATATCCTAATACAAGTTTTAGGTGGTGTGTTGAGAATGCCAAAGATAATAGCCAATCTTTCGCTGTGGTGTGCAAGGATATTTTCTTTCTCATCCACTTCAACGTCCTGTAGTACAAAACTAGTGTCGGGGGTATAACCAAGGCCTTTTATCTTAGCATTTATTTTTCCTAGTTCTTCAAGTATCTTTTCATACTGTGGGTGAGACTGATTGCCAGAATAAAAGACTTCTATCTTGTTATTCAGTTCAATTGAGCTCCACCCTGGAGTCTTCCACAAGCCTCTATCCCGAGCCAGTGATCTCACTTCATTCACCCCTTCCCATCGTCCAAAGTTTGCATAAAGATTTGACAGCAAAATATAGTGTCCAGCATCTTGTGAATCAAGTTCAAACAAGTGACTCGAGGCTTTTCTACCCATCTCCACATTTCCATGGATTCTGCAAGCGCCAAGCAGAGCTCCCCATACGGATGCGTCAGGTTTCATAGGCATGCTCTCAATGAAGTTATATGCAGTTTCTAAAAGTCCAGCCCTACCAAACATGTCTACCATACAACCATAGTGCTTCAAAGTAGGCATCATTTTGTATTCTTGCTGCATCACTTGAAAACACCATTTTCCCTCATCAACCAAACCGGAATGGCTACAAGCATTCAATAAAGATAAAAAGGTCACGTGATCTGGCTTCACTCCTTCGTTTAACATTTCCTCAAAGAATTTCAATGATTTCTCTCCAAGTCCATGAAGTCCATGACATGAGATAATGGTATTCCAAGGTACAGAGGTTTCCCTAGATACCTGATAAAATAAGGATATCGCTTCACTCAACCTCCCACATTTCCCATACAGGTCAACAAGACAAGTACCGACAAAGACATCCAACTCAAGGTTTTCCTTGAGCACCTCACCATGGATTTTCATTCCATCTTTCAAAGCTCCAAGATGAGAATATGCCAGTAAAATGGCGACCCGTGTTCCTTGGTTAGGTTTCAAATCCTCATTTTCTTTCATCCAATTGTATACCTCAACAGCATCAGCAGCAAGACCATTTTGAGCATAGCCCGTGATCATTGTATTCCACGAGATCACATCTTTATAAGAAAGCCTCTCAAAAACCCTCCGTGCAGAATCAGTAATACCTAATTTGGCATACATGTCAATAACACCATTTCCAATCACTATATCTTCTGTGATCCAACACTTCCTTGTGATGAATCCATGAACAGATTTAACCCATAAAGGGTCCTTCATTTGAGCAACACAGGAAGACAAGCTGACTACAGTTAGCAAATCTGGTTGAACTTTATTCGCTTGCATCCGATGGAAGAACTTGATTGCAACATATGGGTGATTATTTTGCTCATATGCTGCAATTATGGAGTTCCATGACACTATATCTCTGACACTCATATGGTCAAAGACGTTTAGGACACATTTTAATTCACCAAATTTGGCATACATATTAATCAAGGCATTGGAAACAAATACATTAAACTCCAAACCATGTTTTATGACAAATAAATGGATCAACATCCCCCTTAATAAGTCATTCAGTTGCGCACAAACTGAGAGTATAGTAGCAACGGTCACTGAATCCATCTTCACTCCCTCCAGTAACATGTCATCCAAGATACTTAATGCCTCTTTAGCATTATCATTCTGGAAAAATCCAGAAATCATAGAATTCCAACATCCTGTATCACGAAATGGCATGTCCTTGAAAATTGTATATGCTTTACCAGCAAATTCAAAACGGCAATACATATGCACCAAGGAAGAAGCCACAAACACATCCCATTCCAACCCTGATTTCAAAATACAGCAATGCAAGCTTGTCCCATCAATTAAAGCACTACAAGCTTTCAACACAGGGGGGAAAGTATGAAAATCAGGTCTAACATCAGTTCTTGACAACATCTCAAATGCACATTTCACTGCTTTACTGGACTGGCGGTTTCGGACATAAGCTGATATCATTGAGTTCCAAGTGTAAGAATCCTTGTCTCGGACTTGATCAAAAGTACACCGAGACAAGGAAACATTGCCAAAATAGGAATGCATATTGATAAGCCTGGTGGCGACAAATGAGCTTTTAGCTTTCCCTGATACAGTAAGGAGAGCATGAAGGTGCTTGATATCCTCAGGTTTTGTGCAAGCTCTAAATAGCCCCTCAACATCAATCTCTCTGGTTCTTTCATTATTGCCATAACCCAAATTTCTAGTGCAGCTCACACTATAACAATGGAAGAGGATGCCACTTGACCTTGACAGATAGTCTAAAGAAATCCCACCCTTACAGACGGGTAGTCGTCTACAAACAAAATAAATAATTTAAAATGATGAACAACTAATATAGCAGAAACCAAAACAAAAGATAGTTGTAGTATTTGAAGTGCCAAACCGAAGAGTTTTACTATACTTCATATAAAATGTTTAAGACATCCCAAGTATATTTCTAAGTTCGAACTCACAAGCACATTAGACACATATGCACGTAGTAATACGTATCGGAGTCAAAGACATTAAACTCTAAAATGCGCATACACTACCTTTGCATGCCCAACAACTTCGATTTACTTATTCTCTCACTCTTGAACCTTATTCCTTCCTTTGTAGCTTGAGCTCGGGTCTTTTACACCTTTAGAGTTAAGCAAACACATATATAAATACTTTTGTCAATACAAGGTAAACATTATATATAAACCTTCCATTTTTTTCATTTAAATATTAAGGTCTGATTATATAATATAATGTTTTTAAAGAGAGTTGGCTAAAAGTCAGAAGGAATTCAATGGAATTTACCACAGAGACTGACATTTATTTTCTCCAAACATAACTGCATTTCCATTTTATTCAGTCAAGAGACAAACTCACAACTTCCACAATTTATCACCTTATCGAACATATAATGCTTCTTCGTGTCATCATAATTCTAACAGCTGCATAACAAGCAAATGAACACAAATAAAAGTATTACCAGCTGATAGTGACAAATAAAATTTTATGATTCTCCAGATAACTTCATAGCTTCTTTTAAAAACTCCTTATACTCAACTGCCAATCCAGAAGCAGCCTAACACCACAAATAAGCACGAAAACTCAAAAGCGACAATTTAAAGCAATATAATCCCAGAAAATTATAGGGCACTTTAACTATTCCAAAAGGCTATGTTTTTAGTTTACATTCTTGTTTAAATCAAGTCTAAGTCTTCTCAAAAATACGTATATAATAGTAAATTTTATTTAGCCAAAACCAATAGACTACAAACCATCTTCCCCAATTCAATCTAGCAATTATTTGGCTTAAAATATTCAATCTAGGAAATTCATTTGGCTCGAAATTAATAATCGAAACATGCTCAATTTAATCCTAGGATTACATAAGCACCAAAAATTCATGAAATAATTCACAGTGTTTTCCCAGAGGTAGTGACATATCATTTCAAGCTTTCTAGATGTTTTAGAGTTAACAATTCAGTACCTTGGTTCACAGTAATATTAAGCGAATGAATTTCTTGCTTGAACTTGAGCTGCAAATTGATGGAGTTGGAGAAGGGAGAAGACAATAACTAGACATAGAAGGAAGGTGGCAAAGGTGGAGGTCACGGCGGCGGCAATTTCGCGGCGACAGAGAGATGGAGGAGAAATGGAGATTTAATTTTAATTTTATTTCTTTAATATTGGACTAGAAGAATAGGCCTTAATTTTGAAGCAAGTATAAAAGAGTAATGGCTCAAAATAATCCTAAATATATGTCCATTCTATAATTTTAGTCCAATACTTTATCTTTTGAAATTTTACATCCTAAACATTTTAACTCGGATCACAATTGATCATATACTAATAGGTCGTCAATTTTTAAAAGGTCAATGGTTTTAACCCGATTTTGACAGATTAAAACGATTAATTATGATTTTTAACTCACTAATTTAAAGCCGTTAGAGCATCTCCAATGATAGGCGAGCGACCGGCTCGCCGATTTTTGGCGCTCGCCGAACTATTGCAGACGGCGAGCGCCAAATCGGTGAGAATTTCGGCGAGCGCACGCCGATTCCCGGGCGCTCGTCGATCCGCTCGCCTCTATTGCAGCCTCCCGACCGGCAAGCGGTTTTTTATTTATTTTTTATTTTCGGAACTCTATATATACGCGATTTGCAAGTCATTTTCATTCGCACCACTTGTTTTAACAAGTACTCTCTCTATCTTAATTTCTGTACAAGATCAACAACGCGAAATGAGTAACGCGGGTGGTAGTAGTAGTGATAGTGGTGGGGATACTGAGAAGTACGAACGGCGTTTGAACGAACATTTGGATGCCTGTACGTCCCGAGAGATAGACCGACTGCTACAACGGGCCTTGCAGCCGGCGGTACCTCGACCTCGACCCGTTGTCCACCGTCGAGCAGTGATTGAGCGGGATCACGTAGCTGCACATCAGCGGCTATACGAAGACTACTTCGCACCGGAGCCTCTGTTTAACGCCAACATTTTCAGACGGCGTTTTAGGATCAGCAGAGCCCTGTTTATGCGTATTGTTGACGCTTTGGAGCGTCGATATAAGTGTTTCCACTTCAGGCACGATGCGTCTGGTAGACCCGGCCACACACCTATTCAAAAGTGCACTGCGTCAATCAGGCAGCTGGCCTACGGAGGCGCGGCAGACATGTGGGACGAGTACCTCCACATCGGCGAGTCGACTGCCCTTGAATGTATGAAGTATTTCTGTCAGGGCGTGATTGAAATATTCGGTGAGCAGTACCTTCGAAGCCCTACCCCCGAAGACTGCCAGGAGCTGATGCAGATGCACGGGGAGAAGCATGGGTTCCCGGGTATGTTAGGCAGCATAGATTGTATGCATTGAGAGTGGAAGAACTACCCCGCTGCCTGAAAAGGGTTCTACACGACTGGCTACAAGGGAAAGAATCCCACGATGATCCTCGAGGTCGTAGCTGATTACCGGCTGTGGATTTGGCATGCGTATTTTGGGGTAGCCGGGTCGAACAACGACCTCAACGTCCTCAACTCGTCGCCCCTTTTCAACTAGCAGTGCCAGGGCGTCGGTCCGGCCATCAGTTTTGTTGCCAACGGGAGCTAGCATGATATGGGCTACTACTTGGGGTGGCCCGTCTTTGTGAAGACGATCAGATGCGCATCGGATGAGAGGAAGACATACTTTGCGGAACGACATGAGTCGTCGCGCAAGGACGTGGAGCGCGCATTTGGTGTGCTCCAGTCTCGATGGGCGGCAATTAAGGGTCCAACGCGTTTGTGGCATGCCGACTGCATTGCTAATATAATGTATGCCTATATTATCATGCACAACATGATTGTCGAAGATGAAGGTGGACAACTGACTAGTTGGGCCAACGACTATAACAGAGCCGGTCCAAGCCACGACCTGACCACCCCGAACGTACGAAGTGGGGTACCTCACGATGACGTCGGCCGCCTCCAAGCACATGCCGACATGCGCCAAGTGGAAGCTCTTATTCGACTCCAAAAGGATTTAATTGAAGAGTTGTGGGCGCGGAGGACTGCACACGTTAGGGTTTTTTTAATTATGTAATTTTTTTTAATGTACCTTTTTAATTTAAATGAAATTATTGCATTTTCTCGTGTATGTGTCGTAAGTTGAATTCCGTATTTTGTATGATTGTTAATTATTTGTTTTTAGTGCTGATGATGTGGCTAGGCTATGGCTGAGCTATTGCTTGTCCAGTTGCTTGTCTAGTTGTTTGTCCCGATGATGTGACATGAGAATTTTAGAGCTGATGATGTGGCAGAAGAATTTGTGGCAGAAGAATTTGTGGCAGAAGAATTTGTGGCTGGACTATTGCTTCTCCACTAGCTATTGGAGATGCTCTTACTTATGATTTGTTTTAATCAAAATCGGGAGATCCAAATCCTAAACTCATTCCTCTCCCTTTCAATCCCATCGTCAGCATCACTGCCGGTTCCGTCGCCTCGGTTTCCTCCACCAGCGCCGGTGATCTCTGCTGTTCGCCTGGGCTCGTCACTGCTATTCGCGATGCCGGCGCCACTACTCCCTCAGCTGACATCTCCTCTCACTTTCGGTGGTTGTCGCCTGCAAAGCACAGCACCACCACGATGCAGCAGGAGCTGTAGCTGTTGGAGACTTGGCGTGGTCGCTGCTGCCGCCTTCTCCTTCTTGGCTGCCAGCCGTCCACCGCCATTGCTGTTGCTGCTGCTCGGGTGTTCCGTTACAACGTCTGCTCTCTTCTCCGATGATTCAGCGTCGTTGGCTCCACGAGCAGCCACTGCTCCTTCCGCCTGGAAGTCGCCGTCCGATTCGCCGGCGATCGAAGTGAGGGGAGGGAGATTCGTCCGATTTCATTTTGTTTTAAATTAGAATAATAATTAATTATATAATTAGTGAGTTAAAAATCATAATTAACAGCTTTAATTGGTAAAAATTGGGTTAAAATCGTTGACCGTATAAAAATTGACGGAACTGTTAGTATAAGACCAATTGTGATCCGAGTTGAAATGTTCATGATGTAAAAATTTTAAAAATAAAATATCTGACCAAAATCGTATAATGTGCATATATTCAAAACCAATTTTGATCTTTACTTGGTATAAAATTATTAGTTATAGATAGTCCAGTTTTTTTTTCTTTCATGCATTTCAGTATCACCACTTAATAATTATACACCTAAAATACTACGTGCGTACTCCCTTCGTTTAGAAAATAAACTTGTATAAATACTATATTTAAAAAAAATAAAAGTATATTTTTAAATAATTTTAATGGTTGGTAGAGACGTTTATATAATTATTTAGATAAAATTTGAATAAATTTTAAGAGAAAATATTTAAAAAAAAGTAGTTTATTTTTGGCTTAAGTCCTCCACATAGGACGTCCATAAATCCGGCATATATCTTTTCGGGATATCTCAACTAAATCAATTTATTTCATTTTCGGTGTGAAATAAGGTTATTGGTTCCGGTTAAAAAATAATAATTGGTGTGCAAAGATGATTCTTGAATAAAATTTCAAATACCTTTTTCACTTACCAGTTTATCGAATGTTTGAAATGTTATACTCTATTCATCCCATAAAAATAGGTCATATTTTCTTCGCATGACCTATAGAAATAATTCATATCCAATTTATTTCTCATTTTCTTTTACTTTATCATTTGTGGATCCACCATCTATTACATAATTTCAAATACATTTTCTCCTTGTCACTTATTTTACTAATTATATATTAAAATTCGTTTCAACCCACTTATTCTTATGGGACAGAGGAAGTATCTTTTTTTTCTCTTAAAAATAAAAACTATTTTTACTTTAGTATATTCAGATATATAAAATTTATATTTTAAGTGGAAAAACTTAAAAGGAAAGGTGCAACGACTGTTTCAGAAATCAGAACCTAAAACGGAAAAGAAATTCGGAGTTTGATTCACAAATGACGATTTATGACTGCGTCTCTGATCTCCCGTCACCTCAATTCTCCTCAGTCCTCACCGGAGTTGAATTCAACGACATCAACAGCAATAAACAAATCAAAAAGCGCATCTTTGAATTTTCAACTGCATTTCCGAAAAGTTGTAGTATAATAAAAACAAATTAGAAAAAAGAAAAACTATGCAACTGAGTGGATGTTTTGACTCAAGGTGCTGTTGAAAGTCTTGCATTTGATTACGCCCAAATCGTCAAATTTTCAAATTTTGACCATGGCACCACAAATCTGCTTTCTCCATGTGTATTTATTCTACTCATCTCTGGGTTTTGCTTTCTTTTTTCTCCAAGAATCCCGTGCTCTTCCAGTTTCCCTATTTTTCTTCATTTTGTTATCGAAACAAAAAATTGAAAACCCCCTTTTCTATTTTTGAAGAGAAATAATGGGTTGTAAAGATTTAGCTATGTAAAATAGAATTGTTTCTTGGCATTATATCATACAGGTAGAGTGCTTCTAGAAGAAGGAATTTTTTTTTGTAACAGTGAGGATTTTTTTTTGTATTGATTACTGTGAGATTGCAGAGAGAGGGAGAGATGGATGGAGCGAATGGTAGCTCTAGCTCACCGGCGCCATTTCTGCTGAAAACATATGAAATGGTGGATGATCATCTAACTAATGGTGTTGTATCTTGGAGTCGAACAGGTCGTAGTTTTGTGGTTTGGAATCCACCTGAGTTTGCTGGTGATTTGTTGCCTAAGTATTTCAAGCACAACAATTTTTCCAGCTTCATCAGACAACTTAATACATATGTAAGCCTTTTCTTTTCTTTGATCAATCATCTTTCTAGCTTATCATGCTAGTTAATCTCATTGTGTTTGCTCAATCACTTGTGATTTGTGTTTTCTGTGTGTTTAGATGCTTAAACTGATAAGACAAACCAGAAAAATTGCAGATTTTATGATGATCAATTGTTGTATCAATCAGATTCTATGATGATTAAGGTTTAGGAATTCAATGACTTGTGATTTGTGTTTTATGTGTTGTGATTTGGTGTTTGGGAATTCAAGTGGTTTAGATGAACTTCTTGTCTTGGTTAGAATGTTTGAGATGATCCGACTCGAGTTTCGTTCAACTCGTAGGGCTTTAGAAAGGTTGATCCGGAGCAGTGGGAGTTTGCGAATGAAGAGTTTATCCGCGGACAGAGGCATCTACTGAATAACATCCGCAGGCGAAAGCCTATCCACAGCCATTCGGGCAATGTGAATGCAGTAACCGACTCGGAGAGTGATGAATCCGCGAATTTCTGATGTTTGTAAATGCTGGTAGAGAATACAGATCACGACACAAAGAATTTACGTGGTTCGATTTACTGAGGTAAATCTACGTCCACGGGAAGAAAAGAGGGCAGAGTTGTATTGCTTGATCTGGGATTACAGCTTACAATACAGACTTGCTATTTGATATTTGCTCTCTAGAGAACTTCCTTAGAACTCAACCCTTTTCTATCTGATCTAAGTTCTATTTATACATTGAACTAAGATCGTGGCTTGCATCATCACTAACTAGGTAGTGGATGTCGTGGAGGTCATGCAATCCTGCATGGGCCCACTATCCTGCCTGAATTAATGACTGCTTGACACCACTGAATAGATCGTGGGTGTAGTGGAGATCGTGGAGGTTCTGACATGAGTTGACTATCTCCCAGTTCGGTCAAATACTGAGACCGAACTGCTGAACTATTGCCGAGCAGCTTTTGCCGATCTGAGAGTAGAGCTTGAATGGTCGGCTTTTACCGAGCTGTAGGCTGGGGCCGAACTCTTTGGTAATGCCGAACTGATTGGTCGGCTTTTACCGAGCTGTAGGCTGGGGCCGAACTCTTTGGTAATGCCGAACTGATACTCTTCCTTGGGCTTTGGGCTGATGGGCCGTCACTGCTATTGGGCTTGTTTAGTCCGTACTCCATCACTACCCCCCCCGAAAAGCGAAGTGAATCACTTCGGCGAAGCGAGTCACTTCGGCATTCTGGATAAAGGTACGGGGTAAGTTGATGTTTGTACTTGGTCTGATGAAATAAACATCTTTGACCAGACTCGTCTTTGGTCTGATGAAATAAACATCTTTGACCGGACTCGTCTTTGGTCTGATGAAATAAACATCTTTGACCGGACTCGTCTTTGGTCTGATGAAATAAACATCTTTGACCGGACTCGTCTTTGGTCTGATGAAATAAACATCTTTGACCGGACTCGTCTTTGGTCTGATGAAATAAACATCTTTGACCGGACTCGTCTTTGGTCTGATGAAATAAACATCTTTGACCGGACTCGTCTTTGGTCTGATGAAATAAACATCTTTGACCGGACTCGTCTTTGGTCTGATGAAATAAACATCTTTGACCGGACTCGTCTTTGGTCTGATGAAATAAACATCTTTGACCGGACTCGTCTTTGGTCTGATGAAATAAACATCTTTGACCGGACTTGTCTTTGGTCGGATGAAATAAACATCTTTGACCGGACTCGTCTTTGGTCTGATGAAATAAACATCTTTGACCGGACTCGTCTTTGGTCTGATGAAATAAACATCTTTGACCGGACTCGTCTTTGGTCTGATGAAATAAACATCTTTGACCGGACTTGTCTTTGGTCGGATGAAATAAACATCTTTGACCGGACTCGTCTTTGGTCTGATGAAATAAACATCTTTGACCGGACTCGTCTTTGGTCTGATGAAATAAACATCTTTGACCGGACTTGTCTTTGGTCTGATGAAATAAACATCTTTGACCGGACTCGTCTTTGGTCTGATGAGGACTCGTCTTTGGTCTGATGAAATAAACATCTTTGACCGGACTCGTCTTTGGCCTGATGAAATAAACATCTTTGACCGGACTCGTCTTGTGTCCTAATTTGGCGAGTTTTATCGCTCGGATCGGACTTTCCGTTGTCCTAATTTGGGGATCGGACTTTCCCTTGTCCTAATTCAGGCAAGTTTTATCGCGAGAATCGGACTTTCGTTGCAGTTCGTTTCAGACGAAGTGCTTGATTCTTAAGCCGAATTGCGGTCTTGTATCCTCTTTAGAAGCTTTGACTCACAATCGTTGGCTTATTGCAGCTCGTTTCAGACGAACTGCTTGTTTAAGCTGAATTGTGGCCTTGTATCCTCTTCAGAAGCTTGGACTTCACAATCGTTAGCTTGCAGCTCGTTTCGGACGAACTGCTTGTTTAAGCTGAATTGTGGCCTTGTATCCTCTTCAGAAGCTTGGACTTCACAATCGTTAGCTTGCAGCTCGTTTCGGACGAACTGCTTGTTTAAGCTGAATTGTGGTCTTGTATCCTCTTTAGAAGCTTGGACTTCACAATCGTTAGCTTGCAGCTCGTTTCGGACGAACTGACATCTCTTCGGTACGGAGGAGATGGAGTTCTCCTGTGGTTTCGGTACCGAGGAGGAACAGGAACATGTCGGGGTTGAGGATTCTTCTTTCCGGAAGACACGGCACTACTGCGGTAGTGACTTTCATGTCTGGAGGAGGAAGGAGAATCCACCGTTTTCGTCTTCGGCTCTTGGCTCTTTTGCAGGAAGGCTAAGAACTCATCCTGCTTCTCAGCCAAGAACAGCTTGACAACCTCATCCAAATCAGGCTGCTGGGAAGACTCGGTGTGTGGACCTTTTGAGCGGCTTGTTCCTTCATCGTGAAAACTGGAAGTAGATGTCTCCCGAGGCTGTTTTCCGGACCTGCGGGCTGGACTAGCTTCCTCATGGTTTTCACGAACGGTATTACGGGTAGTGTGTGATCTGGTATGCATTTTTTTTTTTTTTTGGGGTGGAAAAAGGGTCAAAAATTCGCTTTATCACAAATTTGGTTCTCTGTTTCCCACAGACGGCGCCAGTGATGAATCCGCGAATTTCTGATGTTTGTAAATGCTGGTAGAGAATACAGATCACGACACAAAGAATTTACGTGGTTCGATTTACTGAGGTAAATCTACGTCCACGGGAAGAAAAGAGGGCAGAGTTGTATTGCTTGATCTGGGATTACAGCTTACAATACAGACTTGCTATTTGATATTTGCTCTCTAGAGAACTTCCTTAGAACTCAACCCTTTTCTATCTGATCTAAGTTCTATTTATACATTGAACTAAGATCGTGGCTTGCATCATCACTAACTAGGTAGTGGATGTCGTGGAGGTCATGCAATCCTGCATGGGCCCACTATCCTGCCTGAATTAATGACTGCTTGACACCACTGAATAGATCGTGGGTGTAGTGGAGATCGTGGAGGTTCTGACATGAGTTGACTATCTCCCAGTTCGGTCAAATACTGAGACCGAACTGCTGAACTATTGCCGAGCAGCTTTTGCCGATCTGAGAGTAGAGCTTGAATGGTCGGCTTTTACCGAGCTGTAGGCTGGGGCCGAACTCTTTGGTAATGCCGAACTGATTGGTCGGCTTTTACCGAGCTGTAGGCTGGGGCCGAACTCTTTGGTAATGCCGAACTGATACTCTTCCTTGGGCTTTGGGCTGATGGGCCGTCACTGCTATTGGGCTTGTTTAGTCCGTACTCCATCAGAGAGGGAGGAGTATGAGAAGGAGATCGAAAAGTTGAGGCAAG
The DNA here is from genome assembly GCF_004379255.2 of Salvia splendens. Taxonomy (NCBI): domain Eukaryota; kingdom Viridiplantae; phylum Streptophyta; class Magnoliopsida; order Lamiales; family Lamiaceae; genus Salvia; species Salvia splendens. Next base: position 32,763,897 of record NC_056039.1, read on the forward strand.
AAAGAGTTTCCCTCGAGACAGAGGTGGAGAGTTACAGACAGAAGAATCAAGGATACGAGGACGAGCTGAGATCACTGGGGCAGACACTGCAGGGCATTGATCAAAGGCAGCGGCAGCTGGTGGATAGCTTGGCCCATCTGCTGCAGAGCCCGGGCTATGGCTCGGGTCTCATGGACCAGTCCGAATCCCCAAGCAAGAAGAGACGGCTTCTGGCTCTGCGTTACTTGAGAGACGAAGCCAAGGTGATCAAAGAGGATCCCAGCCATTCATCACCTCTTCCAGTGTTGGACTTGAAATACCTTGAGAAGCTGGACTCATCTCTAACTTTCTGGGAGACGTTCCTTCACGGGATTGACCAAATCCCTCCAGAAAACGAGCCATCCTCGCCTATGGAGCCTGATATCAACGTCCCACCTTGCACTCCTCCACAAGAGTGTTGTAATGAATCTTTGGCTTATGATCCTGAGTCAAGGCCTAACAAGCCATCAGGAGTCGACATGAAGATAAGTCCGGATGCTAGGTCGGCTGAAGGGAGTGGGACTAATCAGGCCGTGGCTGCTAATGATGTGTTCTGGCAGCAGTTTCTGACCGAGGCTCCTGCTCCGTCTGTGGTGCAGGCGGAACAAAGAGAGGCGTACGAAAGGACGACGAATCCTAGTAGATTTGCGGATGAACACAAGCCTTGGTGGACTGTGGATGGCCTTACAACACAACACACGGGGCATCTCTCTCAAGCCGAGAGGATCTGACACGGTTCTTTCGTAGTTTTACTATCGTGTTAAAAGATGCCATGATGATAGTATTAGATGATGCATTTGGCTTTCTTGTTCTAGATTTTTGTTGTTTTACATGTTTTTATTTTTGCATGATTTGATGAGTATATCTTTTTCTGTGTATATATTGTTCATATCTCTCTCTCATCATCTATGTACAGGAAACTATGCAAATTGCCTTGTTGAAGTTTGAAGAAATGGTGTGTGTGTGTTGGAATATTGATCATCAAAACCTTATAACTATAACATGAAATATTTTGGATATCTTTATAAACAATTATGGAGGGAATCTATACAAATTGGTCCTAAACTAAGTAAATGCGAAAAAATATAATATTCTAACAAAATTCTCCTATTAATGTTGGTAAAATGATAACGGACATTTCTTGTTTAGGTATAACGTCTAATAAATTGAAGGTACACGAATTGAATAGTCTAAATAAAACGCACATGTAACGAAACACAAATTAAATATAGAAATTCAAATACTAATTTTTGCAAAACCACGATACACTCACACCTCCAAGTCCAACCACCAAGTGGAGTGTAAATTGGTAAAATATCCAAAATATATGTCCATTATTATGCATCTCATTTTAGTTAGACACAAATTTTAAGAAATACTCTGAGTGAATGAAATGCAAGAAATAAATTAATAAAATCTGAATTTTATTTACCAAAAATAGTAAAATTGTAATGAGATATTTAATAAATGTTCCAAAATAGAAAAATAAAACATAATTGGAGATATTAAAATATGTAAAATTAAGCGGATATTTATTTTCGAAAATTTGTGTATCATCTTCCATATATATATCATCTATCGACCATGGAATGATGGAGGGAGTATAATTTCGAAATATTAAATTTCTCTTTTTCAACTTTGGAGCATAGGTTTCGTAGACTTGAAACATAAGTTCGTTACCAGCAAATATTAAGCAGTTTAACTGCCGACAGCTCTTCAATCACCGACTACAACATTGCACCAAATTCAGAAAAAGCGAACTACCACACGCGCAGATCCGATCGATCCTTCAAAGTTGACACCCAATCTCTACATCTACCTATAGCAACGCCCAATTTCAGAAACTTCCATAAAGTGAATAAAGCGGGTAGGTTTTCGATCCATCTCTACTTGTCGCCGTTGTTTCTGTATGTTTCTAATTCCTGATCTTGATTTCCGTGGTCCAAATTTTCAATTTTTAGTTATGGGCGTGGATTTGTTTCCGGAGTTGGTCCAGATTTGATTGTTAGTTAGTTGTTGCTTCCAATTTAAGTCAAGAAAGTTCGGCGGTTTTTATATGTGCGGTGTTTGGTGTGATGATTGACTTGAGTTTGAATTTTTGGGACTCTCCTATTTTTTGGGGAAAATGTCTGATTAGTTTCTGTGTGCAATTTTGTGCAGTTTTCTTTTAGCTGGCAGCGCAGAAATTTAATTCGGATTGAACTCTTGTTGTTTTTGTTGGGGGATTTGTTGGTTCTGAGGGTTTAAACCGCTGTTTATTAAAAACAGTTTCTTTTTGAAGAAGTGGGTGAAGGAAGCATTATGTGGTGTAGTGGTTAGTATTTAAATGGCTGGAAAAGGAAGTGGTGAAGGCAATGGTAGAGAGCAATTTGGGAAGTATTGAGGAAGGAAGAAGTGATGAGGTAACTGATAGTGTTAACAGAGTACAAATTAGGCGGGAACCTTCTTTCTCGGGTTGGTGTGATGAAGATGGAATCCCGCGATCAGCTCCATTGCATGATGAGGGAGTGAATGAAGAAGACTTTGATTTTGAGTTGCCTTTGGTTCAACCGCAAGTGTCAGAAAGAGGAACTATAGGCAGAGAAAGATTTTATTATAGTGAATTTCACCACAGGATGGACCATAGTGGAAGAAATGGTGGTGTTTCCACTAATGGATTGAGAAATCAAAATGAGTATGTGCCTTTTGACGTTGAAAGTCGGCCTGATGCTGAAATATATTCCGGTAGCACCAATGGCCTTAATCATGGCGATTACAATGATACATCTAGGAAAAAGTTGGAGAACCCGGTTTCTGCTGCTGACGTCCTGAAGACGTTGTTCTTTATACTGGTTTGGTACACGTTCAGTACATTTTTGACACTGTAAGTGTGCTCTTTATCTTTGTTCTAATTGGTTTTGTTATTGCCTGGATTCTGGTTGCTGGTTCTCAAGTATGTGTCATTTAGTTGTTATTTATATTTGTCAATTTGTTTTTTTGACTGGATCAGGTACAATAAAACTTTATTAGGAGATGATATGGGGAAATTCCCTGCTCCGCTGTTAATGAATACCATCCATTTTTCAATGCAAGCTGTTTTGTCAAAGGGCATTACATGGTTTTGGTCGGACAGATTTCAACCTTCTGATATGTCATGGAAGGATTACTTTGTGAGAGGTAGGACAAAGGTTCAGTGCCCATCTATTTTAGAACTATTTATTACATGACTTCCACATGATTCATATAGTTAGTCAGCTAATTTTCCAGTCATATCTATAATAGGCATATTGTTGTAGTGACCTTGGTTTTTTTTTTGACCAAGGTTCCATATCTGCTAATCTTAGAGGTTAATTTGTTTTTAAAGATAGTAATATAATAGGTACTTTCTGGCAATTTGGTATCCCATTTTGAAATTTTGATATTCATCTCATTAGGTTTGGCTCAACATTTCGTGTAGGTTATCTTGAACAGCACTTTAATATCTTCCAACCGGTGGATTACGTTCTAAAATAGGTTTGGGTAGATGTAGAAATAAAACTATGATTTAGTTGGTTGTTGATCCAAATGGAAAAAGTAGTTAATTGGCTGTTTTCATTCACCTAAATTCGATGAATAAATCTTTACAAAAGTAACAATTTAATTTAGTCACTGTTATATATTTCGCTAGTATCATTAACTTCTCTGACAACTAATGCTACAGATGGCCTTTGCCTTTCACAGTTGTACCGACAGCTCTCAGCACCGCACTGGATATAAATCTGAGTAACCTATCTCTGGTTTTCATCTCTGTTACATTTGCCACCATGGTGAGTCATTCTTCTCTATCAGATCTATTAATTATACTCCTTCCATACCTTAACCATTTTTCATTTCTTTCCGGCACTGATTTTAATAAATGTTGGATAAGTGTGTACATAAGTGGAAAAAGGAGCCCACATTTAGGGGAAATGTATTTTATCGAAAATGTTATGAAAGTGTGTAATTCATGTTTGGTATTTATGTAAATAAGTTAATATAGTAGGAGCATAAGTGGCGAGGTAGTTACCAAAAATGGACCGGGAAATATTTTGAGGGATAGATTAAAATGGAAAAATGGAGAACTGACACATGAAGTGAGTGAGTAGTCAAATTTGCTCAAACATGAAGAGTTCCCAAACCAAATTTGATATGTTGGTCTTTATGCAGCTATTTATAAAATATCATACTTGAGAACTCATAAACAAGACCGTGTGTAGCCTTGACATGAGTATTTTAATGAGGTGAGGTGAGACACCATAAAACCCATGGCTGTCATGTGTGCAGGACTAATGAAAGACTTAAAACTGCGTGAAATGAGCTATACAGAGAATCATCAGTGAAAATAGGAAATATGAACGTAAGGTTGCAAGTCCTGGTAGTTTCTTTTTACATGCCTTTCAGGATTTTTGAATTTTCTTTGCTTTGCTAATATAAGTTACTAATGTGGACTTAGTTTAAGCTAAGAACAGAAGGCTGTATAGGCTTGACTTTACATTTTGAAACATAGATTAAAACATGTGTCCTGACTTACCTTGGAGAGACATTATTCCCACTATGGGTTATTTTTACTCCCTCTTGGGCATGCTTAGATAACGAAGTTATTATTTCCTTTCTTGCAGTGTAAATCTGCAGCACCAATATTTCTCCTTCTTTTTGCCTTTGCTTTCAGGTATTTTCCCATAAACTAGTCTGCTTGCTTTACATCACCATGTACCATAAGCCTTTCTAAGAACGTTTATCTGAATTGAATTGAATTGAATTGGGTTTCTCTCTCTGAAACCCAATTGGTTCTTATCTTCTCCGGCACCATATACACCATATGCAGCATCATTCAGTTTCGATTAAATTTGTTTTATGAATCTGACATAGCGTTTTAAGTAATACTTAGGGGTCTAAATTGCAGCATTTTTCAAGGTTAATTTTGCAAATTTTTGATAAGGTCATTTAAATGCCCACTTAATGAATCTCTAAATATGGTTATATCTTGCAATATATGCTACTGTAGTCACTCTTGCTGATAAGATCACTGTGTTTTATATATCGCTAATTTTGGTTACATTAGTTCACTCACTTTGATTCTGAAATCCTTGGGAACTTTTATTAACTCAGATTGATCCCTTGCAGTTCTGAGAAAACATGGAAAAGAAAGTATTCTAGCTTTTACTATTGAATGACCAGTGTTAGAGATACAATAGCCGCCTAATATATTATAGATTAACTTTAAGGTAGTAAGGCCATGCGATTTAGATCGTATAGTAGCAAAATATATTCATGTTTAACCTCTCCGAAAGATCTTGCCATTAATTTTTGTGTCATACTACTGATTCGAAAATTTGCTATTATTCAAGTTACTCTAATTTCTTATTTTCATGGGAAATCCGGAAATATTATAGTATTTTTTTACTTTCATAATTTTTGGCTGTAAACTGCATACAATTTAGTACTAATGAACTGACTTTTGACTTGAAAATTGTTTTCTCAAGATTGGAGTCACCAAGCTTTAAGCTGCTTGGCATCATGACTGTCATTTCTGTGGGGGTGCTATTAACAGGTGAGATAATTTGTGACATCTTTCCTGAGTATTAGAATCATGATAAAGACAGCCTTAATCATTTGCGCCTCTAACGCTTTGTACCGTAACGCAGTTGCAAGAGAGGCAGAATTTGAGTTTTGGGGTTTCATATTTGTTATGCTTGCTGCTGTCATGTCTGGGTTTCGCTGGACAATGACCCAAATTCTTCTCCAGGTATAAGCTGGATTATAACTTACTCAACTAATTAAATTTTTGGTGTCTGAATATTTTTTTCTTGTTTCTGTTATACTATTATCTTTATATTCTCTCATGGATGTGTCCTTTCTTTTGTTTTATAATGATTGGTACATGATGATATCGAAACTGGAATGAAGAAAGAAACCTATGGTATGTGATCACATAACCCTTTCTACAACATGTAAATTTTAGCAAGAAGGATACAACCTGCAATTATTAGTGCTCATATGCTTTTTAGCATAAGTAAATCACGAACACTCATTTTCTAATCAGCATTTTGTGCTTGTGATAAGCATATAAGATAGGAAGCCCTAACTTAACCCAAAACCATGGTCAAAGGTAAAGGGTTGACTCCCTATTATATGCTATTCCACACTTTCGTGTGAAACCGATGTGGGATCGTATCAGCTTGTCTTTGACTTTGGTTTGTGACGTTGTTCCAACTTATCTATTATGTTTATGACACTTTTGTCTCTTTTCTAGGTCTTAAAAATCCACTTACTTTGATGAGCTATGTGACCCCTGTAATGGCAATTGCAACTGGTCTTCTTTCTTTAATGCTCGATCCATGGCATGAGTTCAGAAAGAGCGATTACTTCAATAGCTCATCGCATATTCTGAGAAGTAGTTTGCTGATGTTGTTCGGGGGCACCCTAGCTTTCTTCATGGTAAATCTCTTTCCCAGTAATCTTATCTTTTCGATAAATTGTTTATTTTCCTATGAAAAAGCCCATTCTCTTATTTGGCAACATTTACAGGAGTGGACGACCGACGCTCCACATTTTCTTTAAAGTTACGCGTTCTTCAGTTTTAATCGCTTTTCTGACAAACACTTGATACTATTGCAGGTACTAACGGAATATATTCTCGTGTCGGTTACAAGTGCAGTAACAGTAACAATAGCAGGGGTCGTGAAGGAAGCTGTTACTATTTTGGTATAAGAGATTACCTTACTATTTATGTCCCACGTTTCGGTAGAAACTACTATTGTGATAATTCACTTGGCCAATATATGAGTCGTGACATTGGATAGTGGAGAGTTTCTTACACAGGTTTTTATTGACTCTTTTTTCAGGTGGCCGTGTTGTATTTCCATGACCAGTTCACCTGGATGAAAGGGCTAGGCCTTCTGACGATAATGGCCGGTGTCAGTTTATTTAACTGGTACAAGTAAGTAATCACAACTTCACTCCGTATCCTCTGATTTCCTGTTCTAGCTCAATGAAACAAACATATGTCTGGATTTGCAATTGCTGATTTTCCACCAAATTTGGTTGCTGTTGTCTCCTTCGCCAGTTCATGATTTATGGGACTCTTAACTATCTATTTGATTCTGTTTGCCTATCAGATACGATAAGTTACAGAAGGGAGAGAAATCTATCGAGTCACCAACAAATAATGCAGCCTCAAAGTATGCTATCCTCGATGAGATGGATGAGGAAGAAGATAGCCCTTTAAATCCGAATCATTGAACTCGAGTAAGCTCATTACTGATTTCTCAAATAAGTAGGAATCAACCTTGATGATTTTAGCATGCTATCTTTAACGCAGTACACTTTCAACGTTGGAAGTATTCTGAGATCCATCATAGAGAGGTTACTGAAAATGCTGCTGTCTCTCTCTTTTTGTCTGTGATCCATCGTTGATGATTTTAGCCCTTTAAATGATCGTTTCTCGCATAATTCTAGAACTGTTAAAATTAGGATATACTACTATTCCATCCCTTTTCTTTCATGGTGGAGAAGTAGGAATTTATCTTTGATTGTGGTAGGTCGAACGAGTCAAGCCCTTGTAGCTTGAGCCTCGGATTTTCTCACGAGTCGTGCATCGTTGATTCAATTCTAGGAAGGATTGGACGTTGAAGTACTGGATTTTTTTGGTGATTTATCTCTGAATCAAGATCGTTACCGCAAAAGAGTGTAAAGTTTAAACAAATTTTTACCATAAAATATGCTGCTTACCATATTCATCAATATTCAAAGAATTCTCAGGCAAGAGTATATTCATCATATTTTTGTTGGTCTTCAGCTTCTGGTTGTATTCTACTATCTTGTATAACTACAACTTTTATCAATATTAAAAGAATTCTCAGCCAAGAGTACTTTTTTCTTGATTGATATTGAAATACTGTTAAAGAACTTAAGATTAAGCTCGAGTGTTGCTCTTTCCTTCCATTTTCTTTTATTATATTCCGAGAGAATAAAATGGTAAATAATTTGTTAAATAAAACAAAGGGTAAGAAAAACTGTGTATTTTTTCATTTCGTACTTAACTTAAATGTCGGGTGTTGAAGCAATTTCAGTTTTATATAATCAATCGAGTGTTGTTTTTTCCATAGTATTTTCAGAAAATTAAATTAATTTTTTAATCATATATATATATATATATATATATTAATATAAAAACAGCTCATTTGATAAATTAATTTAATTTTATTAAAATAGAACATTATACATAAAAATAAGATAAATTATTTATTTATATATATACCGAGAGAAATGATATGCTACTTATGTGAGCACCATTCGTGAGCATTGTATCGATCTCGTCTAGTTCACGTTATCATTATTTGTTTTATTTTATACATTTAGTCTATTCCCTTAGATAGGAAAATTCTCAAACTAAATTAGGTGCTTCATTCATTGCATTAATTATTTTCTATATGATGGTACCACTATTATTTTCAAAATTCTAATCAATTTTTCTTTTAAATTTTTGCTCACTAGCAGTACAAAATAAAAACCATAAACTTCATCTCAGTTTCACCTTTTAAATAGTAGTACAAAGAATGACAGTATATCTTAATACATAATTGACTAAAGTCCCAATTTGGTCCTTAACATATTGCGTTTTTTGATTTTGGTCCAAAACATTATCTTTTGAATTATTCGGTCCTTAACATTTGAAATCGGATCACATTTGGTCAATTTGGGACGGTTCCGTCAAATTTTTGATGGTTTTAATTACCGGGTCACAAATCCGTCGCTAATCCGTCACTAACCGAGAGAAACTGATCCGTCACCAATCCGTCACAAATCCCAGTGATTACCATAATGATAATCCCAGTGAGAAACTAACAAAAATACTAATCATCAATGGACGAAATTCTCCATGAACTCTTCCCTTCCATCGCAGTCGGCAAAGATGTCGCTCCCCCCTCACTAGATCCAGCCACGGGCGTCAAATCCAAGGACGTCGAAATCGCGGTGGAGATCAACCTCTCCTCCCGGATTTACCTCCCGCCCAACGCCGATCCTACCAAAAAGCTCCCGCTTCTCGTCTACTACCACGGCGGCTGCTTCATCGTCGAATCCGCCTTCTCCCCGCTCTATCATAAGCACCTCAATCACTTAGTTACTCAAGCCAACGTCGTCGCCGTCTCGGTAAATTACCGATTAGCCCCTGAATTCCCGCTCCCAATCGCGTTTGAGGATTCATGGCGCGCTCTCAAGTGGATCGCCGAGGGCGAGGGCCTGTGGAGTTCAAGAAGTGGTTGGATTAGTGACGGATTAGTGACAGATTTGTGACCTGGTAATTAAAACCGTCAAAAATTTGATGGAACCATCCAAAATAGACCAAATGTGATCCGATTTCAAATGTGAGGGACCGAATAATTTAAAAGATAATGTTTTGGACCAAAATAAAAAAAACGCAATATGTTAAGGACCATTTTGAGACTTTAGTCTACATAATTTAATACTCTTTGGCTATTTATAATCTCATTTTTATCATTTTTGACCGTCCATTTAAAATCTTATTACTTTATTTCATTTTTAAGTCAGTGGACCCACTATTCAAGGAGTGCAACTTATGCTGCCCTTGATATTATTGCATCACCACGCTAAAATATGGGGCGCGAGGATGCGAATGAATTCAATCCGGAGAGGTTTAGAGAAGGTGTGTTCAATGCGGGGCAACTGGCCTACTTCCCGTTCGAATGCGGCCCGAGGATATGCATCAGGCAGAACTTTGCTATGTTAGAAGCTAAAATAGCATTGGCTATGATTCTGAAGCGTTATTCCTTTGAGCTTTCGTCTTCATATTCGCATGCACCTCACTACATGGTGGCTTTACAACCTCAACTCGGCACGCATTTGGTTCTTAACAAACTATTAAGGCTTTGACACTCGGGACTTTTCTTGTTCTTTTTAAGTTTGTTCTTGGAAGAACGTCGAACCTTTAGCTGAATGTCATCTTTTTTCACATTATACTTGATCGAATAAAGAGTATCCGACATGACAGAAGTATAGGTTTCTTTGATGGTGAATTGTGATTTAAATTGAAGCTATTAATTGGAATAACACTACGTGCTAAGTCACAGGATAACAGCCTCCAAACTTTTTACTTACGTACGTAAAATAAAATCATCAATACAATACTATACGATCAATTAACGGAAAAATGAGAAAAAAGCATGTTCATAATATCATCAATTTTATACACTACAAAAAAATGTCTATTTTCAAGCACCAATTTGCAAGCACATGTAGTGCTTACAAATTCTGGAAGAATTGCAAGCATAATCGCGAGTAAAATGCAAAATATTGGTTGCAAAATATATTTCAAGTACATTTGCGAGTAATTATTCTTGTGCTCGCAGTATAGCAAGCAAACAGTGCTTGCAAACGTATGCTTTCTTTTTTCATAGAAATTTGTGGGATAATTTGCAAGCACCTATGAGTTGAGCTTGCAAATATTTTAAATCCCCCGCCAATTATTTGGGCTGACATCCCAAGTCTCTGCATTTCAAACCCTATTAATTTTTCCTCAAATTCTTTTTCCCATTTCTCCAATTTCCAAATTCTCTCTTCGCATTTCTCTATTTCTCAAATTCCCAAATTCTCGTTTCGTGCCGCCGGTGTCCTGCTCTGCCACCGGTCGCCCTTGCTATACCGCCGGACTATGGCTTTGCCACCGGTCGCCCTTGCTCCGCCGCTGGCTTCCTGCTCCGCCAGCAACAGCTTTCAGCTTTTCTTCGGTGAGGTCTCTCTCTTGCTGAATTATTTAGCTGCTTATCGCTCTAATTTATATTGATTCTTTACGTTTCTTCAAATTCAATTCCAATTTCAGTAGCAAGGTTTGTTGGATTTTCTCCAATTCGTCGGATCACATTTCTCTGATTTTCTCTGGATTTTCTTCGAATTCATAAACACGTGCTGAGGTAATTGAGCTGCACGAAGAAGTGCATTCATAAACTGCTTTCAATGTGTTTTATTTGTTTGATATTCAGCAAACTGCTTGTAACCTCGCCAATGCCAGCATCACTGGATGCCCTAGTAAGCTGTAATCGCAAAAAAACTTACATTCTTAATGGTCACATAGTTGTTTCTGGTGTTGGCGGTAAATTTCAATTCATTTCACTTTATTTCCATTATGTGTGTATGTGTGTTCTAATGCAGTGAGTGTGTATGTGTTTTCTTTTTCTTTTTTTGTCTTTCGGATACTCTATTATTGAGTAGAAAATTATGCTTATGCGATGTATTTTCTAGGTGTTTGTTGCTGGTGTTCTGGATCTTCTTTGATATTTCTAGTTTTTAAGCATTTTAGAGTTTATTTTGTTGCTATGCTTGACAAGCTAAGTAAATGCGTAGAATTTTTCTTAAGATAATAGTAGATTTTTTCTCTGCAACAGAACATGGATGAAATTAGAGCAAGAAGGCTTAATTGGATAAAGAAAGTTTAAGTCAGCACTATTTCTATTGTTAAAAAAAGTTAAGTAGATCAACCTTTAATAAACCTCGGGATTATAATTGAGACAACAAGTGTGTGTTTGGTGCTCTCCTCTTTCTTTCTTGATTCGATGATACTAATATGACATGAATGAAAAGTGAAAAAAAAGAGAATAAGGGAACAATAAGTTGCTATTTTGGTATATTGTGCAACATGAAAGTAGTTTTGTGCTATGTTATTGGTTTGATCTCACTGTAGTTATATTGAAATACAAAAATATAGAGCACATTCATGTTGTTATTTTGGTATATCGCATATGTTTCTCATTAAACATAGTGCTAGAATTAGTTTTCCAAACATTAGTAGAGAAAAAGAAACTGAAAATGAAGGAAGGGCCAGATATAGTAATAGAGTATATGTTACTGGTATGAATAATTCCTACTATTCACTACTTTATTGTAGATTTACGTTCATGATGATTGTTCTTCTCCATATTGCCTTAAAAGGACAAGCACCAAATAAAATTCTTCTCGTATAGTTTTACCACATGTATTGATTTGAACATTTGACTGCATATGAACTGTTGTAGTATGGATCCTTGGCTATGCCTTTTCTGTTGTAATATCACTTGTTGATGTTGGCTTTGAGGTTTTGCTTCCATTATTTCATGTTTTACAGTTGCTAAGTGTTTGATCTTCTTTGTTTTGCAGCTTGCTTTCTGGAGCCATTTTTCGCACTGCAGGTAAACATAGAAATCTTTTTAGTATTCATGCTTTAACATCCTTGGTTCATGGAAACACATGTTATTTTGGATTCTATATTTTGTTTAGGGCTAAATTAGTTGAAACCTACACCTGATATTTATGTTTGATGCAATATTGATCTCTATAGATGTATAGCAAATGATGTTTTCTCCCTTTACTCTGTCCACATACTATCTAACTAGTGCGGACAAGCTAGAGTTAGACGATACATAATTCATATATCATAACACTTTACTCTTCTACACAATCTTTTAATTCTACATTGGATATTTCATTACTCAAATGTTCCTACTTGTATCTGAGGTCTTGCTAAAGTTTCAGATATTTACATTTAATAGTGATATACTAATTTTTATGCAATTGTTAACTGCTGATACTTGGATAAATAGGCTGCCGAGAGAGGAATCTCAACGATAGATTGTGTGTATGACTCGTTCCATAATATACACACGTTCAAGGATGGGTGGTATACATAATATAAGAGAACTACAAACGTTGATGAAAGAAAGTTATATTGCATCAACTCATGTATTTGTTTGTTGATGTAAATATTTTCTTATCACAGGAAATACGAGAGGAGTTGCGCTTAGAATAACGACAAGAAATACATCAATGCGCATCTGAAGTATTTTCTTGATCCTAAACTTAGGTTATGTTAATACGACAGCTGGTAAAGGTCCTTAGTCAAAAAGTTCAAGAGATGAGAAGAAGTGAATAGATTTAGCTTGTGTTAGGTTTTGACATTTATATTTTCTATTCTAGCTTCATAGTTTCTAAGTTGTAAAATCGTGGCTTGATAGTTATCATTTTGGAAGATTCAAATCATTTGTTTGGTTGTAAAAAAATAGTTATTTTTTTTTAATGTAAAATTTGATTTTTTTTTATTCTTTTGATTAATTTCATATAATTTTTAAAAAATAAACACTAATATTAATTTGAAAAAAACAATACTGATAAATAAAAAAATTATAGAATTTTCTGAAAAAAATATCAATTTGCGAGCACAACTGTGCTTGCAAATAAGCTAGAAAATGGGTTTAATTTTGAGCACATTGCGAACACAAGAGAGGTTCTAGGATATTTGCGAGCAAAAAAGGTGCTTGTAAAGTAATAATTCGACCACCAAATTTTGAAAGCCATTTTGCGAGCACTGGTCAATGTGCTCGCAAGTTTTCAGCATGTGCTTGCTATATAGTGCTTGCAATTTTTGCAACGAGCCGAATGGGTAGCACCCTTCGTGCTCGCAAAGTGCTTGCACAATGACGTTTTGCAAGCATATTTGGTTATTTACAAGCATTTTAGTGCTTGAAAAACACCTTTTTTTGTAGTGATAGGACCAATTAACTACTCTAGTTAATAATGGTTTCAGATCTTCAATTAAGTAGAAAGTTAAACATACTTAGCAAATCCATGTCGTCTATTCCAGTTTGCAAAATACAGTAACTCGATTGGAAGTATGATACGAGTGTACTCGTATCGGTCCCGGTAGCGCGAAGTCGCCGGAGAAGGGTTAGGTTTGTTCGCGGGATCCTCCCGTCGAGCAGCCTAGGGTTCTCGGTCAATTAGGGTTTGACGAGATGAACTTGCGGAAAATAAAGTACAATAAAAGATAAAGTAACGATAAAAGATAAACTGAATTGATATTTCTTGAATTCATCAAAATGACTAACAATATCCACTATTTATAATAGTGGATACTAACTTAATGAGCAAGATAAAAGATATGAAAAAGATATGCAAATCCATAATTAACTAACTAAATAATAATAATAATAATAATAATCGTATCAACTCCCCCACGGTTGAAATCCACCTTGTCCTCAAGGTGGGCACCATGAAGCAACGATGAGTGTCGAGGAATCCTCCTGGGTCAAACATATACCGAATAGTTGAGCGTCTCTCTGTATCAATGCGTCCACGAATGCTCAAGCATAGAGTGTCATTTTGCGGAGGAATCAACTTCTTCATATCCTCAATGGAACCATCTTCGTCCTCTTTCAACAAAAAAGAATCAATCTTGTTGCGCAACATTGTAAAATCCAACCTGTTATGCTCTACCACATGTATAGGTTCTCGGCAAGTAAAAACAACATTACATGGATCATCTATGCCATCTTTACTACCATAAATTGGTCCACTAACATCAACACTAGAATGAATAACATTTTTTTCCTCTTTATCATTGTCAACGACAATTAATTCCATCGAGTCATACCCAAAATTGGAGTCGCACGACAGAGATATTGTGGATGGTGGAGGCGAGATAGCAACGACAACAGGCAACGAGCTTCTAGATGGATCGTGATGGAGATCACCTGGGGCGGCGGCGCTCATCTGTGGTAGGGGACACGATACCGGCTCCGTGTACTTGACACTGGCTGTAGGGTCTGGTGGAGGTCGTGTCGCGGTGTGGATCGCCCAGGCAGCGTTTGTTTGCATCCATCAGAGACGTCAGTTGCTTGACAGTAGCAGTCAAACGCTCGAGCTGTGAAGCTAAGGCAACCACTGTTAGGTTCGGTTCAGATTCCGGCGTCACTAGATCACGTGGCATGTTGAGAGGCTCCATATGGCCGACATCGTTGGTCGTTGGGAGACATTGCCAATCCGGTTGATAGGGAGGTTGCGGATATAACAATGGCGAGTCTGGATAGGAGTATCCAAATTCCACGTTCTGGCTCTGGAGGTACCAACACGATGTGGGGCTCGGCATGGGCAGTGGCGAGAGGAACGGTCTATTGAACTGGCGATGGACGTAGTCAGTGTAGGTGTATGACATGATGGCGGAAATACGGAGGATGAGCTCTCAATGAAAGCACCAGATGATACGAGGGTACTCGTATCAGTTCCGGTAGCGCGAAGTCGCCGGAGAAGGGTTAGGTTCGTTCGCGGGATCCTCCCGTCGAGCAGCCTAGGGTTCTCGGTCAATTAGGGTTTGACGAGATGAACTTGCGGAAAATAAAGTACAATAAAAGATAATGTAACGATAAATGATAAACTGAATTGATATTTCTTGAATTCATCAAAATGACTAACAATGTCCACTATTTATAATAGTGGATACTAACTTAATGAGCAAGATAAAAGATATGAAAAAAGATATGCAAATTCATAATTAACTAACTAAATAATAATAATAATAATAATAATAATAATAATAATAATAATAATAATAATAATAAGAATAATAATAATAATAATAAGAATCGTATCAAAGTATGACTTGATATGATATCACCACGAATTAACAGTTTTTGTCTGAAAAAATGATAAAACAAGCGAATTCTAACAATTTTAGAAAAATGATTGTGTAAAAACGGAATAATCAAGAAAAAGATACTCCTCAGTCCTCACACAATATGCATAGGTGATAAAATAGGAATTCCCGTAAAGGATCGATATGACAAATCTACCCTTATGATTAGTATAATCTGAAATTTAAGCAGGCAGTATGCTAGCCGTTGATCCGCAAAAATGGATGGACACGGTTAAGTTATTTGTTGTTGCATGCGTTATCATTTGAGTACAATTCTATGTATATATCTTTCTTGAGAAAAGATCAAAATAAAATACTACTCCCTCCATCCCTTAAGAATATGCATTCTTTCCTTTTTAGTCCGTCCCACAAGAATGTGCACTTTCTAATTTTGGAAAGTCTTTTTTCTCTAATGGGGTGAGACTCATTCTCCACTAACAATACTTTGTTTACTTTTTCTCTCTACCGCTCTCGTACTTTACCAATTTTACATTAAAACCTATGCCGATCCCAAAGTGCATATTCTTTGGGGACGGAGGGAGTACATCTTAATAAAAAAAATGCAGGCTAAATTGTAGCACTAAGATTAGGAGATATGATGTCAATAATTAACCAAAAATACGGAAGGTTATTATTAATCAACTATTAGGTCATCTTATAAAATCTGGATTTTGATCATTTTAGACGGATGAAAAAATTGGTAAGGTAAGGCAGAGGAAGAGAAAAGTACTAAAAGTTTAGAAAGTTTCTATTTTTAAGGGACGAACCAAAATGGAAATAGTTTAAATGTGAGACGGGTAGTATATACAAATAAGACTCAAATTCCACTATTTTCCTTCACGAGCTTTTCTTTACATTTTATAAACTCTTTCATAACTCAATTGGGACTACTAAAGGAGGACGGAGGGAGTATACTTACAATTACCATATACTGATGTTATACGTACGCAACGTATACACATGTTTATGTATTACTTCAACGGTACTCATTTAATATGCCTAACAAAAATATTAACAAAATATAAAAGTACAAAATGTATTATGTCATGAATGTCATAGGAGTAGTATCTAGTAAGTTTGTTATAAATTGACTTGATTCTTATCATATTTTTCAGCGTTAACAATCACATAAAGTTTCAACGTTAACAATCACATAAAGTCAAATAATTTATACTCCTAATCTTTCAAAAATAGAAATTCGTTTCTTTTAAATCAGTCTTTTAAAAATATTTTTTGAAAAAAATGACTTATTTTCCAGTAAAACATTTTACTTTTTATATTTCTCTTACTTTATTAATTTTACATTAAAATCTATACTTTTTATATTTTTTTTAATTTATTAACTTTGCATTAAAATCTATACTATTTTAAATATTTCTATTTTTGATGACGGAACTATTAATAAAGAGTAAAGGCAAAAATTGGTCCTGAACATATGCTCATTTTATCATTTTGGTCCTAAACTTTATCTTTTGAATTTTTTGGTCCTGGACATTTCAAATCGGATCACAATTGGTTCTCCGTCAACAATTCCGTTAATATTTAACGGTCAACGATTTTAATCACAATTTTGACAAACTTAAACAATTTTTAATTATTTAATCATCCAAATTATTTTTTTAAATAAAATCATAAATTATTTATTAGAAATAATTAAATAATTTTTTAAAAATTAAATTATTTATTCCAACTTAAACAATTTTTAAATAATTAAATTATTTATGATTTTATTTTAAAATAATAATTTTGATGATTAAATACTTAAAATTTGTTTAAGTTGGTCAAAATTGTGTTTATCATCAAAAAATCATAAATTATTTATTACAACTTAAACAATTTTTAAATAATTAAATTATTTATGATTTTATTTAAAAATAATAATTTTGATGATTAAATACTTAAAATTTGTTTAAGTTGGTCAAAATTGTGTTTATCATCAAAAAATCATAAATTATTTATTACAACCTAAACAATTTTTAAATAATTAAATTATTTATGATTTTATTTAAAAATAATAATTTTGATGATTAAATACTTAAAATTTGTTTAAGTTGGTCAAAATTGTGTTTATCATCAAAAAATCATAAATTATTTATTATAACTTAAACAATTTTTAAATAATCAAATTATTTATGATTTTATTTAAATTTTTTTTTTTTGATGATTAAATAATTAAAAATTGTTTAAGTTGGTCAAAATTGTGATTAAAATCGTTGACCGTTAAATATTAACGGAATTGTTAACGGAGGACCAATTGTGATCCGATTTGAAATGTCCAGGACCAAAAAATTCAAAAGATAATGTTTATGACCAAAATGATAAAATGAGCATATGTTCAGGACCAATTTTGACCTTTACTCATTAATAAATGAGGATTTACATCGCGGGAC
The DNA here is from genome assembly GCF_004379255.2 of Salvia splendens. Lineage (NCBI taxonomy): Eukaryota > Viridiplantae > Streptophyta > Magnoliopsida > Lamiales > Lamiaceae > Salvia > Salvia splendens. Next base: position 32,781,759 of record NC_056039.1, read on the forward strand.
AAGGACAACTATGGAAATGGCTTTACTCAAAACAAATTCAACTATATCTTATTTTGAAATATCTAAATGAAATAAGCTAGAAATCGCATAAATCTAAATGTTCATTAAATACTTGTCCTTATCATCACCGAAATAAAAAAATAAAAAATGGACTTTTCCGAAGTTCATGAACTCAATATTGTCATTTTCTGCTCTCATTATCTACAAAGCTCACACAATCAGTGTGCTCTGTTCAAACTAAAAATGGATTTCTTCACCTGCTTACAGACACTCTCCGCCATTGTCCTATTCATATACGTCTCCAAAATCTTGAACTGGGTGTGGTTCACACCAAGAAACCTCGAGAAACGCCTCCGGCAGCAGGGCTTCACCGGAAATTCTTACCGGATTTTGTTCGGAGACATGAAAGACATGAGACGGATGACCAAAGAAGCCACCTCAAAACCCATCAGTTTTTCCCATGATTTCTCCCACAGAATCATCCCCATCTTTCATTTTGCTCTCAACAAATATGGTACTGCACTTCAATCTCAATCTTTATCAATTAGTTTATCTGATTGTTAGAAACTGTCATGGTATTCGTGTTTGGCATGAATAGGCTTTTTTTATCCTGACAGACTAGTTTTTCGGGATAAGTTCACTTATTTGATCTTGCGCAAGCTTTCTTTCTTGATAGACTAGTCTATGGTATGAATTCTCTTGTTTGGTCTGAATAGGCTTTTTTTATGCTAAAAGACTAGTTTTATTTGGGATTGGTTCACTTGTTTGATCCATGGCATGCCTTTTCTCCCGATAGATTAGTCTACGGGATGATTTCTTTTGTTTGGTCTGAATAGGCAAGCTTTTTCTCCTGGTGGACTAATCTTTGGGTTGAATTATGTTCTCTTGCTTGATTCTTAACATTCTTCCTAATTCCTATGAACTTGGTGCCAAGCTTTTTCTCCCGATAGATTTTTGGAATGAATTCTCTTGTTTGATCCGTAACAGTTGGTGTGTTAGTTTGAAGGAAACTTTTTCTCCTCATAGACTAGTTTTTGGGACGAATTCTTGTTGTTTGATCCATAACATTCTGCTTCTGACTTGGTGGCGAGCTTTTTCTCCTGATGGACTAGTTTTCGGGATGAGTTCTATTGTTTGATCCGTAACATTTTGCTTATGAACTTGTCGACAAGTTTGTCCCCTGATAGACTAGTCTTTGGGATGAATTCTCTTATTTGATCCGTAACATTTAGCTGACGAACTTGGTGGCCAAATATTGAAACTGCAGGTGAGAAATGCTTTGTATGGTTTGGACCAACCCCTGCAATTGTTGTGATGAAACCAGAACTTGTAAGAGAAGTTCTGTCAAAGAGCATTGTTTTTCAAAAGCTTCCCGGTCGCCCCTTTGTTAGGCTGATGAGTAAAGGACTAGTAACGCTCGAAACGGATAAATGGGCCAAGCATAGAAGACTCATCAATCCTGCATTTCATGTGAATAAACTTGAGGTAGGATCCATCTAGTCTATGATGAACATTAGGTATATATTGTCGAATACAACCAATTTCATTCTTGTCCGTTTTGATATAAACAAACAGCATATGGTTCCATCGTTCTACTTGAGCTGTGATGATATGTTAAGCAAATGGGACGAGATTGTGGGAAGTAAAGGATGTTGTGAGGTGGATGTGTGGCCTTATCTTCAGAAATTGACGAGCGATGTGATTTCAAGAACTGCGTTTGGGAGTAGCTATTTGGAAGGAAGCAAGATCTTTGAACTACAACAAGAATTAGCTCAACATATTGCGCTAGCGAATCGATCTGTTTACATCCCAGGATACAGGTACTGTTTCTTCAACCGCAATCTGTGCATCGGTTTTCGTTAGTCGTAACTTCTTGATTTCAATACATTTGTGTTATGTTTCTTTGTTCCTCTCTCTGCACAGATTTTTGCCAACAAAAAATAACAAGAGAGTGAAAGAGATCGCGAAGGAAGTGAAATCGTCTCTGCTCGATATAATCAACCGAAGAATCAAGGCAATGGAAGCAGGGGAAGCTAGCAAGGAAGATTTACTTGGATTACTACTCGAATCCAATTCCAAAGAAATCAAACAACATGGAACTAAGCACGGAATGAGCATGGATGAAGTCATCGAAGAATGCAAACTCTTCTACTTTGCAGGCCACGAGACAACCGCGTCTCTGCTCGTCTGGACAATGGTTCTACTGAGCAAGCACACAGAATGGCAGACTCGGGCAAGGGACGAGGTTCTGCAAAATTTCAACGAAGGAGAATCTAATTATCAACAACTGAATAACCACCTCAAAATTGTAAGTAATACCTCCCTGCATCCCATTCAAACTGAAGCATTTCTTTTTCTGCACGAGATTTTATGCAGTGTTGTTTTAAGTGGGATATAGACTGATATTTCTATTTTAAGAAATGTGTCTGTTTAAGTGGGATATAGAGAGTACGTTATTTTGCGAATGTGTACAGGTAGGCATGATCCTGCAGGAGGTGCTACGACTCTACCCTGCTGCGTTTATGATAATGCGAAGGGTGCACAAAGAAGTCAGGTTAGGGAATGTGACTCTACCGGGAGGAGTGCAGCTTATGCTGCCCTTGATTTTATTGCATCACGACCCCAAAATATGGGGCGAGGACGCAAAGGAATTCAATCCGGAGAGGTTTAGAGATGGCGTGCCTAAGGTGGCGCAGGGGGCGGGGGCACTGGCCTACTTCCCGTTCAGTTGGGGCCCGAGGATATGCATCGCGCAGAACTTTGCTATGTTGGAAGCTAAAATAGCAATGGCTATGATCCTGAAGCGTTATTCATTTGAGCTTTCTCCTTCGTATTCGCATGCGCCTCACCAAGTGGTGACTGTACAACCTCAACGCGGCGCGCATTTGATTCTTAACAAACTATAAAGGGTTTGCACCGGTCGGAACTTGGATGTTAAGTAGGCCGTTTACCGTTACTCGCTGGCTTGGGCGTGTATGATGTCTAAATTCATCGACTCTGAATTTATGTTCATTAGATTTTAATACTATAGTTTAATTAGGTAAACCCATGGCAATGCTGCAAATTTTGTGTTTATTTGTTGGTAAAGAAAGCATTGAAAGGTTAAACTATTAAATGAATTATGATATGCATTAATTGAATAAATGGACTTTAGTGATAGTGTTTTGGTTGACATATTCAGCGTTCTAAAAAGGAAGCACGCACGTCGTTTAAATTTTTGTGGGTATGGATAGGTTTAAATAAACTACAATAGTCATAGTAATTTCTATTCGTGTAAGATGACAAGTGGTATTCACAAATTATTTAACAATAGTTATATAATACAAACTGTTAGTAATAAGTCCTATATTACATCCTTAATCATGAATGCCCACAGACCAAAATCAAATCCAAAATATTGAGCAAATAATAGAGTGATGAAGCGAAAGGCAAATTGGATTTGACCTTATTTCAACTGTGTTTGAAGTTCTAGAAGCAGAGGCCATCAAACATTGTTTTTCCTCATCTCCTTTTTCTTTTCTCAAATGTCTTGGATTCTGTATAAAGGATAACAAAATAATTAAGGGTTCATAAAAAAAAAGAAAATGCAATGGATCTACAGCATAGTTGCTGCAGCTTGTTTCGCATCAGTAGTAATTTTCCTAACATACGCATGGAGATTACTAAATTGGGCCTATCTGAGGCCAAAGCAAGTGGAGAAGATCCTGAGGAAGCAGGGGCTAAATGGTAATTCATACACACCGGTCTCCGGTGACATGAAGGAGATGGTAAAGACGATGCAAGAAGCCAACTCCAAACCCATCACTCTTGACGATGATATCAAGCCAAGATTGCAAGCTTTTCTCCTCAAAACCATCCACAAACACGGTCCGTACTGTTAATTTCTGATCCTTGATCATTGGTAGTATATATTACTACGTTAAATCATCAGATTCATGATAAATTTCTCGTACTAACAAAAATAAATGGTTAATGATGCAATCAACTAATGAATTAGTAGTAGCGTCGATAGGATTCACCTCATCGAAATAACTATAGTTCGAATTTGAGTAAGAATATTATTCAATAATTAGTTTTTTCACGTTAAATCTTGGTGCCGTATTATCTATATTCTGATCAACTGCAGGAAAGGATTGCTTTTACTGGAAAGGTCCAACGCCAGTAATCGTGATCACAGAAGCCGAACTAATCAAGGAAGTTCTAAACAAGAGCTCGGTTTACGAGAAGCCGAAGGTGTTGAATCCAGTGGTGAGGATGTTCCCTCAAGGCCTCTTCAGCCATGAGAAGGAAAAATGGGCCAAACACAGGAAAATCATCAACCCTGCTTTCCACATCGAGAAGCTCAAGGTCTCCGGTCTTCTCTTCCTTGCCTTCAAATCGAGTTGCATTGTTTGCATATGTATGATCTTGATTTATGGGTGCAGATGATGATACCGGCGTTCCATTTGAGCTGCGATGAGGTGCTGGTGAAATGGGAGAGGCTCGTGTCGGAGGAAGGGTGGTGTGAGGTGGATGTTTACCCGTATTTGGAGAGTGTGACGAGCGATGCGATTTCAAGAACTGCGTTCGGGAGCAGCTATGAAGAAGGGAGAAGGGTGTTCGAGCTTCAAAAGGAGCAAGCTGCGCTTATCTTCAAGGCGATGCAGTCGGTGTATATCCCCGGATCAGGGTAGGTACTTCTTTTCGACGAAGCTATCGGTTCATAGTTTAATTGGTCGTCTGTCCTGATCTAAGCAGGATGGAACCAAAATCAGCATTACTATATATGTACATATTTGGTTAATTAGGTTAATCGTAATCATAATCAAGTCACTAATTTGATGATCGTATCTATTGACCGATATACGGTTAATCGACCGGTCCAGTCCGATTTTTAAAATGCTGGAAAGGGATGAATTTGATTAATTTGGTTAATCATAATTATAATTAAGTCACTAATTTGATGATGTGTGTAGATATCTTCCAACCAAAAGGAACAAAAGGATTAAACAAATCTATGAAGAAGTGAGGTCCAACATCCGTGGCCTCATCGATAAAAGAGTGGAGGCAATGAAAGCAGGGGAAGCTATCAACACAGACTTGTTGGGGTTGATGTTGGAGTCCAATTTCCAAGAAATCGAACAAAATGGTAGTAGCAAGTTTGGATTAACGATGGACGAGATAATCGAAGAGTGCAGACTATTCTACTTCGCAGGGCAAGAAACCACTTCGACATTGCTCGTTTGGACATTGATTTTATTGAGTAGGCATCCCGATTGGCAGGCGAAAGCCCGGGACGAGGCCGTCCGTGTCTTCGGACACGAAAACCCTACTCCCGAAGGCATAAATCGCCTCAAAATCGTGACGATGATTCTGCACGAGGTGCTGAGGCTTTACTCGCCCGTGCTTTCCTTGGAACGGAGCGTGGGGGCGGAGACGAGGCTGGGGAGGCTGACTCTCCCGGCCGGGGTCCGGGTGTTGCTGCCGGTCATGTTGGCGCAGCAGGCTGTCGGGACATGGGGCGAGAATGCGGTGGAGTTTGGTCCGGAGAGGTTTAGTGAGGGGGTGACGAATGCAGGGGGTTTGTTTTTTCCGTTCGGGTGGGGGCCGCGGATATGCATCGGGCAGAATTTTGCGATGATCGAGGCGAAGTTGGTGCTCTCGATGATGTTGATGTGCTTCGGTTTTGAGCTCTCGCCGTCGTACACGCATGCTCCGGTGGGTGGGCTCACGATGCGGCCGCAACATGGGGCTCATTTGCGTTTGCGCAAACTTTAGAGACCGTGGCTAATATACGAATAGTAATAAATAATTTATGTGTTTTTATGATCATGTATGTGCACATTTTTAATGTGAGTAAATGCCAAAATTGGTCCTGAACATATGCCCATTTTATCATTTTGGTCATAAACATTATCTTTTGAATTTTTTGGTCCTGGACATTTCAAATCGGATCACAATTGGTCCTCCGTTAACAATCCCGTTAATATTTAACGGTCAACGATTTTAATCACAATTTTGACCAACTTAAACAATTTTTAATTATTTAATCATCAAAAATATTTTTTAAAATAAAATCATAAATAATTTGATTATTTAAAAATTGTTTAAGTTGTAATAAATAATTTATGATTTTTTTGATGATAAACACAATTTTGACCAACTTAAACAAATTTTAAGTATTTAATCATCAAAATTATTATTTTTAAATATAATCATAAATAATTTAATTATTTAAAAATTGTTTAAGTTGTAATAAATAATTTATGATTTTTTATGATAAACACAATTTTGACCAACTTAAATAATTTTTAATTATAATCATCAAAATTATTTTTTTAAATAAAATCATAAATAATTTTGTTATTTAAAAATTGTTTAAGTTGGAATAAAAAATTCAATTATTTAAAAATTATTTAATTATTTCTAATAAATAATTTATGATTTTATTTAAAAAATAATTTTGATAATTAAATAATTAAAAATTGTTTAAGTTGGTCAAAATTGTGATTAAAATCGTTGACCGTTAAATATTAACGGAATTGTTGACGGATGACCAATTGTGATCCGATTTGAAATGTCCAGAACCAAAAAATTCAAAAGATAAAGTTTAGGACCAAAATGATAAAATGAGCATATGTTAAGGACCAATTTTGGCCTTTACTCTTTTAATGTCCATTTCTTAAGCTAGTGTATATCAAGTCAATTTTCACGTTATTTCTTATCAAAAGTGTCGAACCCAGATGAAAGGGCAAAAAAACACATCTCTCCCACTAAATTAAATCATAATTTATGTATTACTAATTCAATACACTAGTTAATACTACCTCCGTCCCATAATAGGAGTTTACATTTAACTCGTACAAGTTTTAATAAATATAAGAAAAATGAGTGGAAAAAGTTATTGAAGTAAGAGTCATACTTTTATTTATTAGTTTCATAATGAATGTAAGTTGAATGAGTTACTGGAATATGAGATCTACTTACTATTTATAGTCAAAGTAAAAGTATTCCATTTATCCCATTCAAGATGACCACCTTTTTTTTTATTTGTCTCAATCAAGATGATCACTTTCCAATTTTGGAAATAATTCCTTCTCTCCTCTCTTCTCATTAAAATATTCAACTACCTTTTTTCCCCTCTACTTTATTCCACCTAACAATACTTCCTAAAATCCCGTGCCACTAAAAATGTGACCATCTTGAGTGGGACGGAGGGAGCAAAAGTGAATTCTCATTGTGGGGATGAATAAAATAGTAAGAGTGTGACTCTTCGCATCGTGGTGGATATTTTTATAGTAATACGTAAAATCATCTAAACTTTCCTTGAATAAATGACTAAATGAGGTGTTGAAAAAAGGAATAGCCACCACTCACCAGTCACCACCACTAGCTAGATAAATTATTTTGTTATATATAAAGTCAAATAAAGTAATGACTTGGTTAAAAGATATGAGGTGGAGTATTAAATTAAAAATTCATTGAAGTAATTTGTGTCGAAGGTTGAAAATTCAACACTCATATAATGCAGATATGATCAGTGGAAGTGAATTGGAAGTTTTGCAATAGATAATGCTTATAAATTATATGTTATTTTATTAGCATCACGCAAACATAATTATAGAATTTTTGCAATAGATAGGTATCTAGAATTGAAAATGTAAAAAATGTACTAATGTTTTGCAGAGTATATGAGGTGGAAAAATTAAGAAACTATATATGGAGAAAAACATGGATTTTTATTCTCATATTCTAGAAGACAATGACTGAATTACACTTATTGCTTTGGATATAGCAATTGATTTGGTCACTAAAGTTACGTGAGACTGCAAATTTGAATTTTATGATCGAGCAACATACGTCCCTTTGGAATTGCAAATAATAAAAGTAGGTCGAAAAATTAATGGTATTAAAGTCTTAATTTCGTATACTTTTATAAAATCATTATTTTTATAATAAAATGTGATGAATTAGTGAAACATGAAATTCATTACAAATTAAGAATAATAAAAAGTGAAAAGTAACAAATTTATACAAAAATAAAAATAAATACAAATTTTTTGGAAAGAAGTGAGCAATGATTTTAAAAAAATTGGAAGCATTATTAGAAAAATGTTATCATTTTTGAAAGTAAAAATGGAAGCATATCGGAAAAGGAAACGCTATGTGGCCATATTATGACTGGCCATAAAATGGTATTTAAGTAAATATAAATACTGTGAATAGAAATCATTTAATTACCTTATTTAATGCTCAAAGAATGTTTACACTATTACCCTTTTACTTAATTGCATTAGTAAATTTCAATTCCACCTTCCGTTATTTATATTTCTTTTGTTTTCAAGCTCTTTCAGTTTTTTTTTTATTTTTTTATTTTTACCAATAATTTTTATATATGATGTATTATTTTTTTTTAAATATAACGTGTATAACAATTACTATTAAATATACGATTGACAAACTGAAAATTTGATTGAATCTATTTATAACCATAAATATTTGTTATTAATCATTGAAATATATAGTAATATAGCTTCATAATGAATATATTTATTTTTATACTAGTGATAAGTACTCTATATACTAATTACTACATACGCATATATTAGTACTAGTATTTAATATTTTGTGAAATGTTTAAACTCTCCAATATTTTAATAAATATGTGATTAATTAAAATTCTTCATAAATAAAAGATCAACTAAAATTTCTTATGTTGCTATTATCACAAGGTACATGATAATTTGTGTATTAGATTTAATAATAGTAGTATTATTACTATTGATTAAATTATTTGAATAAAACTATCATTGATTTAAAGTACTCCCTCCGCCCTCCAAAAATAAAAATAAAAAATGTTCCTTTTTAATCTCATCCCTTAAAAATAAAAACTTTCTATTTGAGGAAATTTGTTTATGAGACCCATTTTCCATTAACACACTTTTCTTTCTATCTCTTAATTTCAATTTTGCATTAAAACATGTTCCGTTTAAAAAATTCCTATTTTAGCAGACGGAGAAGGTATATATTATTGAGAGCTCTTGTTTTCTTCACAATTAACTTATTCTTTTCGCTACACAAACCATTCATTTCCGTTGATCCTGGTAACATTTTTTATGCAATCAAATTAATAGTACTATTAAAATGACTAAGATAAGAATTAAGAGTGGGATTAAAGAAGTTGTGATATCATATATAAATATTCAATATTTATGAATTAATTTGTGAGATAATACAATAATTGGCTGTGACGTCATAGTTAACGTGTGATGGGGGGATGGGGTGCTACGTGATGATATTTTGTCTATATAAGTTTTAATTTAAAATTAATACTCCTAACTTGTTATGTTTTTTATAGAGTAGATTTTTATTTACTAGTAAGAATTGAGGGATAAAATTGAGCTTAATGGATGAGTTTTGGTAGTTAGTTCCCTGTGATAGACTACTGTGAGTTTTATTTGAGTTTTATAGTAGTAATATTTTATTTTTACATAATACAGTAGTATTAATTTCAAATAATAATGTATACTACTCATTTTCAACTAATTGAATTTTTAATATATTAAACTGATTATAAACTATATGAGTCTTTGTCATAACTTAGCTTTATAAATTATCTAGGATTTTAATTTATTTAATGGAGTTCAATTAAGTAATTTCCAATTGTCTAATTTATGTTTCTAGAATAAGATATTTTCTATGTATACTTTTAATATTGAAACATTATCCCTCTAAAAAATTGAATTACTTTTTTTATAAATGCATTATATACTAGTATAATATTTACATATATTTTGTTATAATTATGTAGATACTAATTATTAATAATTGACTTATTTTATATAAAGGAGAACAAAAATTAATAGTAACAATTGAATTATAATATCATTAGATATTTATATTCTAACTTTAAAATTAATTTCACACAAAATTTAAATAATAATACAAAAATAATAAATAAAAGTATAAAAAGTGATACGAAATCAACATAAAAGAATTGAAAAGAGGGTTACATTTCTCTTTGTTATTTATTAGTGTTAGTGTTAAGGATAGTACAGTAAAAAATAAATTGTTGCTTTCTAGATAAAATAAATTAAATGTACAACTTTTTATTAATATTTTAAGTTTATGGCTAGCCATTTAGCACTGGTCTATTGGAAAAATCAATCATAAAAATCAATCAGAGTGTGTGGAGTGTGGAGTTGATATATGCCAGCCCATTTTTCTTCACCATGCATGTTCCGAGGCAATTACCTTTAATTTGTCATCTTCTTATCATCACTTTCATGCCATACACAAAAGAGTCAAAGATATATCGGCGGTTCAGATTAGACAATTAACCTCCCGTCACAGTTTTAAACTCACTAAATTGGACAAGTAAATCTCTATGTCAATTTCTATTCAACCTATGAATTGTTAGATTAGAATTAGCCAGTGACAGACAAATTTATTAAACAAATTCATTCCAGAGAAAATCGGAAGAATATTACAAAAAATCAAACTTATTGTGGACTGGGAATTCCTATATCTTCTCAATGCATGTTTCGAGGAAAATGTTATCATTAATTTGTCATCTTTTTTTTTCGCGTCACAATAAATAATTCAAACGATTAAGATCATAGAGCATTCACATCCGTGTTCTTACCAGCGAGCACGGATATGGGCCCGGCCCCACTTTTTCTGCTTGCTCTTAGGCAAGAGCACAACACCCACATCCGTGCTCTTCCGCAAGGACGAGCACAAGGGTCACACCATTCTATTATTCAGTTTAAATAAAAACAATTCCACAAAATTAAAATTCATTAAAAATACCTGGAATAATATTACAAATTACAATAAAATTAAAAATTACATAATTAAATTCCTAAAAAATAAAAATTACATAATTAAATTCCTAAAAAATACTCGGAATAATGATCGCCTGATTGGTTCGTACCAATCTCCGGATCTTCGGAGATTGACAAGAACGCTTTGAACAATTGCTCCATCTCCGCCGGAGTGTACGATGTGCGGACACCGCGAGTAGGAGGAGTCCGAGTTTGGGAGGGTCCGCTCGACCTCGCTCTAGGCTCGGGTGTCCACCCGTAATGCCCTTCGGGGCATCTTGGTCGTCGATCGGGTAAGGCCGGTAGCCACCCGGAACTTCCGAACCTTGGGTTTGAGGAGGAGCCGAATATTCCATTTCCAGACTAGGAAACGGTTGTGAACCGAACCAATCATTGTTTTGTTGTAAGAGTAAGAGTGAATGAAAGATTGGATGAGAATTGAGAATGGAAATGAGAGAATTTGGATGATAATTGTGTAGTGTGGTGTGAATTTTTGGTGTGGAAGTGAGGGTATTTATATATGAAAATGTGTATTTTTGGGGAAAAAAGTGAAAAATAAATTAAAAGTGGTTATAAAACGGATATAATTTTTTGGGAAGCGGGAAATTTTTTTATTTTTAATCGGATTTTTTAATTAAAATCTGATTTTTTTTAAAAAAATTTAAATTAAATTGCCAACGGCTATGCCGTTGGACAATCACACGCTGCCATGTCGCCTGCTCGCTGGCACGGACATGTTCGATGCATCGAGTAGCGTCGTGCCAGCGGATCGAGCGCAGCGGCGAACAACGCCTCCTTGCCACTGGCACGGACGGACGGACGTCGTCCTGCTCGCCGTTGTGGATGCTCTTAGGACTAAAAATACACAATAAATCCTTTTAAATAAAAATTCGTTCGTGTTAAATAAGTTTATGTTATAATTAATTTTTTAATCCAATAATTAAGGTTAAACAACTTTAGCTAGGTATCAATGTTTTTTGGTGCGGCACCTTCCTCTAAACGACAACTTTTTTAAAGAGATGAATCACCAAATGAATCTATCACAAAATGAGTCTATCAAATAATACAAAGCTACTTTGAATTGGATATCTAGAAGAAAAAGTATTTAAATTAAGATAAGACATTGTAATAATCGGTGTGATTTTCATTGCTATTCTTGGGTGAAACGCAATGCCTTTGACTTATTTCAATTGGTATGCCAGATATTTATTACAATTAAATATCACTTGTTTTTATTCGGCGTGGCGTCTTCTGTTTGTTTATATGCAAAAAGATCACTAGGACATGCCCGAACTCAATATGATGTTGTCAATAAATATTACTCCTACTACTATTTTTCAATGAACAAAACTATAATGTATAACAATTATCTTATTGGGTGTCTATGTAATAACCAAATATGGGTAACAATTATCTTACACCATATGAAAGAGTGCAAATTTCATTTTATGAATATTACTTTTGTGTATTTACATTGTCTATACATATTTTAACCTACTACCTACTATTTTCGACATCCCTTAATTATATGAACTATTTAATTTATAATTTATCCCTTAATATTATGAACTTTTTATTTTATACTTTATATTCATTATTCATTGCTAATATTTCACTCATTTTTTCTTTCTTAATATTTGACTTTACCAATTATGTATTAAAACCCGTGCAACTTCTAAAAGTTCACATCTTACAATTCCGTCCCTCCAGAACCCCCAATTCATTACCATTATTAAGGCTGGAGTGAGTATATTATTGAAAATCTATAGTACGTTTATGGACAAAGGGAATATAAGAGAGTGGAATTTCATATTGTATAAACTTTGGTAGAAAAATGTCGAGATACCTAGAATGAATTTTATAACAGAAAAAACAATTCTCTTTCAATCTCAAGCAATGCACAACCTACTTTTCCTGGGTGAATGATTATATAATAGTATAAAATACTTCATCTGAACGTTCCTTAAAATAGAAATAAAAATCGATTTACTAATTCATGTATCTGACTTTAAGTATGGATCAATGTGAAATTATAGTTTTATTTTACTTTTAAAATACATTTTTTAAACAAAAATCAATTTTTACAATTAAAATCTACATCGCCTAGTTGGAATGCACCGTATAGGGTGGCGTGTGGCTCGCCAACTCGAGCCCTTCATCTCCACCAAGCAATGTCCAGCGTCGTCACCGCTTCGACGAGACGAGACTGAGCTGGTGGTGAGCACCGTTACAGATGCTCTTATGTTTCTTTTTTTACATCGAAAAACTCTATTAAAATCAACTTAGGAGCTGTAGCGCGATCCTCTTTTATAGTTTATACGTAATCCATCACGTCATATAAAAGGCGCGCGTGAATTGTGTACATTGGTCGTGTGGTTCAAGTATCTAATGAGTGAAGCAGTCTATATAAAGAGCTGGTGCCATAGCCAAAGAAAAGCATAAAAATGGAGCTCAGATTTCAAACACTGGCTGCTGCTACTTTAGCATTCGTGGCGTTGATATGCACTTGGAAGATACTGAATTGGGCATACATCAAGCCAAAGAAGTTGGAGAAAGCCCTCAGGAAGCAGGGGCTAAAGGGAAATCCTTACAAATTGGTGTATGGCGACTTCAAGGAGATTATGCAGACCATCATCGACGCTAGGTCTTCCCCCATTAATCTCGACGACGATATCAAGCCTAGAGTCCAAGGATTTTTCCTCAATATCATTCAAAAATACGGTAATTTGTAGAAATTTTGCTTCTTTTTTAGTTGAATTTATCAAATACAGTGTGAGAAGTGATACTGTGATTGGGCGTCTCTCTCTGTGTCTTTCTGATTTACCAAATTAGGTTTTGTTTGTTTGTCCAATTTATGAGCTGTAATCGAATGATTCCGTATGATCTAATTGTTTGATTGAATAAGATTTGGTGAAATCTGATTTGGTTGGTTTTTGATTCCTAAAAATTGCAGGAAATGAGTGTTTCTTCTGGCTAGGGCCGAAGCCGTCGGTTATTTTAACGGATCCTGAGCTAGTGAAGGAGGTGATGAACAAGAGTTATTTATACCTAAAGCCAGAGAACAGGAATCCACTAACAAAGCTACTTGCACAAGGAGTTGTCAGCCATGAAAAGGAGAAATGGGCTAAACACAGGAAGATCATCAATCCTGCTTTCCATGTTGAAAAACTCAAGGTTATCATCATCATCATCATCATCTACTGTATAGTTTATGGTGGGGTCATGCTATGCTGTAGCTAACTGTGATTGATTGTTGGTGCAGCTTATGATCCCAGCTTTTCAGTTGAGCTGTGAAGAAGTCTTGACCAAATGGGAGGCAAAGGCCGTCTCCGGTGGAGAGGTGGACGTATGGCCGGATTTGCAGAGCTTAACTAGTGATGCAATTTCAAGAACTGCTTTCGGGAGCAGCTACCAAGAAGGTAGAAGGATATTCCAGATTCAGAAGGAGCAGGCAGAGTACGTGATGGAGGTAACAATATAAATTTGATCATACTACTAATTTACTCATGTGTTTGTTGATGATGTGTAGATTTGTTAATTAGTAGTGTGTGATTGTTAATGATGTGTAGATTTGTTAATTAGTAGTGTGTGATTGTTGATGATGTGTAGATTTGTTCCCACCAAGAAGAATAGGAGGATGAAGGAGACTGAGAGAGAAGTCCAGTCGATGATCCGGGATCTCATCAATAGAAGGATCAAGTCGATGAAAACAGAGGAAGCCGGGAGCCGGGATGACCTTCTTGGGATATTGCTGGAGTCCAACTTTCAAGAAATTGAAGAGGGTGGCAGCAAGAGTTACGGATTGAGCATAGCCGAGGTAGTCGAGGAGTGCAAACTCTTCTACTTCGCAGGGCAGGAGACCACCTCCGCTTGGCTCGTGTGGGTGATGGTGATGCTGAGCATACATCCCGACTGGCAGGCGAAAGCCCGGGAAGAGGTTTTGCAAGTCTTTGGTGACAGGAAACCAGACTTTGCTGGCCTGAGTCACCTCAAGATTGTAAGAATATCAAATAACACTAGTCGTTTTAATCATGAAATTTGATCGAATTCTGGTCAATGCACAAAGGCCAAATGCCTGAAGTTCGAGTCAAGTTTATGTAATACAGTACCAATCCGGTTACTCTTTTTATGGCAGGTGACCATGATTCTGCATGAGGTTTTGAGGTTTTACCCTCCGATAGTGGCGCTGGGGCGGAGAGTGAGTGAGGAGACGAAGTTGGGGAAGATGGTGCTGCCGGCTGGGGTGCAGATATCAATTCCGATCCTGATATTGCATCACGACAAGGGGATATGGGGGGACGACGCTGGGGAATTCAACCCTGAGAGGTTCAGTGAGGGAGTGGCGAAGGCGCAGAAGGGGGGGCAGGGGGTATTCTTCCCGTTCGGGTGGGGGCCGCGCATATGTGTGGGGCAAGTGTTTGCAATGTTGGAGGCGAAGACAGCGATGGCAATGATTCTGCAGCGCTTCTCGTTCGAGCTTTCACCTTCGTATACACATGCTCCTTTCACCATTGTTACTACTCAGCCACAGCATGGAGCTCACCTTATCTTGCGCAAGATCTAGCTTCTTTTACTGACTTACTGTCTTTTGTTCATAAATCTTAGTTTTGCACTGTTTATGTAATTCAGAAATAAGAGGTCTTTTCATAACTTTGGCATAAACTCAAAGTTGATTGGGTCAGGCTGCACTGTTAGGAATCGTCACAAGTAAATAACGAGAATAAAAGAGATGAACAAATGCATTGTTTCTCTTGTAATTTTCCAAAAAATCATGCAAAATACTCATATTAAGAATATACAAAATCAATAACATTTTTTATTTGTATTTTGTAAATTTTGAATTATAGACCACAGATTATTAAAGTAGTAATTCAATTGAGTGGTGTGTCTAGTTATTTATCACAGGTTTAATTGATTTTAATACTAATAAAGTTACATGCCCTACAATTTACTAGGAGTATATAATAAAGTAACACATGCCCTACAATTTCAATGGAATTGCAAAATAATACTCTTGGTCCCACAAAAGTAGTACTCCCTCCGTCCCGCACTACTCGCACCTTTCCTTTTGGGCACGGAGATTAAGGAATGAGTGATAGATAAAGTCAACAATTACGGCTGTAGGTATAAATTGTTACTAAAAATGGAAAGAGTGCAAATAACTTGGGACGCCTAGAAAGGAAATAAGTGCAAGTAGTGCGGGACGGAGGGAGTATATTTTTTCAGTTGGATACTAGTTTTAATACTCCCTCCGTCCCAAGGAAGATGACTCATTTCTTGAGCGGCACGAAGTTTTACGTATTTTTATTTTGTGTGTTAAGTGGAGAGAGTAAAGTAAGAGAGAGAATAAAATAGAGATAAAGATGTTTCCATTTATAGTAATGGGTCATCTTGGATGGACAAACCAAAAAGGAAAGTGAGTCATCTTTAGTGGGCCGGAGGGAGTACATAATTAATAGAGTAAAATAAATAAAAACAAAAGTAAAATAGTAATGTGTTTAATATAATGATAAAAGATTAATACTCCAACCGTCTCCAAAGAATATGTACTTTGGGGTCGGCACGAGTTTTAATGTAAAATTGGTGAAGTAAGAGAGACGTAGAGAGAAAAAAAAATAAAGCATGGTTAGTGAAGAATGAGTCTCACCTTGTTAGAGAGAAAAACTTTGTAAAATTAGAAAGTGCATATTCTTATGGGACGGAGTAAAAAAGAAAAATGTATATTTTTGAGGAATAGGAGAGAGTACTACTCTGACACTACCTTTCAAATTACAGTGTATTTACTCATAAAAAAAGACTTTCTTCTTCCATGCAATTGACAAGCCAAATTTATTTTACTAATCCAAATCTTTTTTGATGAATTACTTTAAAAAATCAACTTTAAATGTCATCATCATATTACAAAACTAGTAAGTTGACTGGTGACTCAGTGGTGAGTGAGGACTGGGTATTCACATCCCATTTTTCTTCACCATGCATGTTCGAGGAAATTCTTATCCTCATCAATTTCTCATCTTGATCTTGTTTTGCTTCATCACTTTCATTCTATATACTCCACAAGATTGGGCATTTGTCGAGGCATAACAATGGAGGTCGGATTCCAAACACTGGCTGCTGCTGTTTTAGCATTTTTGGCGTTGATATACACTTGGAAATTACTGAACTGGGCATACATCAAGCCTAAGAAGTTGGAGAGAGCCCTCAGAAAGCAGGGGCTAAAGGGTAATCCTTACAAATTCATGTATGGCGACTTGAAGGAGTTTATGCAGTCGATCATCGAAGCTAGGTCTTCCCCAATTAATCTCCACGATGATATCAAGCCCAGACTTCAATCATTTTTCCTCCGTATCATTCAGAAATACGGTATTTGTTTAGAATTTTTGCTTCTCTTTTTGTTGAATACCAAATTAGGTTTTGTGTTTGTTCCCCAATTTCGCTAATTTAGTAAATTTGAGTTACAGTCGGATGATTCATTGATTCCGTATGAATTGCGATCTCATCCTCGTAGGATATTGTTTGATTCTATTATGTTTCGATTGAATGGATAAAAAAGGTGAAATCTGATTTGGTTGGTTTTGATTCCTAAAAATTGCAGGAAATGAGTGTTTCTTTTGGCTAGGGACGATACCCGCAGTTATTTTAATGGATCCTGAGCTAATTAAGGAGGTGCTCAACAAGAGTTATCTATACCTAAAGCAAGAAAACAGGAA
Source organism: Salvia splendens (assembly GCF_004379255.2). Classification (NCBI taxonomy): domain Eukaryota; kingdom Viridiplantae; phylum Streptophyta; class Magnoliopsida; order Lamiales; family Lamiaceae; genus Salvia; species Salvia splendens. The sequence continues at coordinate 32,799,274 of NC_056039.1, forward strand.
TCCACTAACAAAGCTGCTTGTACAAGGAGTTCTCAACCAAGAAAAAGATAAATGGGCCAAACACAGGAAGATCATCAATCCTGCTTTCCATGTTGAAAAACTCAAGGTTATCATCATCATCATCATCCACTGCATAATTCATGTGATATGGTGTAGTTAAGTGTGATTGATTGTTGGTGCAGCTAATGCTCCCAGCTTTTCATTTGAGCTGCGAAGAAGTCTTGACCAAATGGGAGGAGAAGGCTGTCTCCGGTGAGGTGGACGTATGGCCGGATTTGCAGAGCTTAACTAGCGATGCAATTTCAAGAACTTCATTCGGGAGCAGCTACCAAGAAGGTAGAAGGATATTCCAGCTCCAGAAAGAGCAGGCAGAGTTTGTGATGCAAGCTTCGCGGTCTTTATATATCCCGGGATGGAGGTATCAATATAAATTTTATCATACTTATTTTGTCATGTGTTTGTTCATGATGTGTAGATTTGAGATTTGATCAGGATATATGTTTGTTGATGATGTGTAGATTTGTTCCCACCAATAAGAATAGGAGGATGAAGGAGACTGAGAGAGAAGTCCAGTCGATGATCCGGGATCTCATCAACAGAAGGATCAAGTCGATGAAAACAGAGGAATCCGGGAGCCGGGACGACCTTCTTGGCATATTACTGGAGTCCAACTTTCAAGAAATTGAAGAGGGTGGCAACAGGAGCTACGGATTGAGCATAGCCGAGGTGGTCGAGGAGTGCAAGCTCTTCTACTTTGCAGGGCAGGAGACCACCTCCTCGTGGCTCGTGTGGGTGATGGTGATGCTGAGCCTTCATCCCGACTGGCAGGCCAAAGCCCGGGAAGAGGTTTTGCACGTCTTTGGTGACAGGAAACCAGATTTTGCTGGCTTGAGTCACCTCAAGATTGTAAGAATATGGGATGATAGTCGTTGAAATCATGAAATTTGATCAAATTGTGTCAGTTTCTTAGTAAGGGAAATCAACTTAAATACCTAGGTTTTAGGATGGAACCTAGTATTTGGTTGGTCTCCCCTTTACGTTTGAGGCCTTACAGTAGAGTCTACTGTTTAATGTCTATGGCTAAAGGTCTGATGTTCGAGTAAAGTTTCTGTTTTCCTAATTTTGTTGCTCTTTATGGCAGGTGACCATGATTCTGTACGAGGTTTTGAGGCTTTATCCGCCACTAGTGGCGCTGGGGCGGAGAGTGAGTGAGGAGACGAAGTTGGGCAAGATGAGGCTGCCAGCCGGGGTGCAGATATCGCTTCCGATCCTGATATTGCATCACGACCGGAGGATATGGGGGGATGACGCTTTGGAGTTCAATCCGGAGAGGTTCAGTGAGGGAGTGGCGAAGGCGCAGAAGGGGGGGCAGGGGGTATTCTTCCCGTTCGGGTGGGGGCCGCGCATATGTGTGGGGCAAGTGTTTGCGATGCTGGAGGCGAAGACAGCGATGGCGATGATTCTGCAGCGCTTCTCGTTCGAGCTTTCGGCTTCGTATACGCATGCTCCTTTCACTGTTATTACTACTCAGCCTCAGCATGGAGCTCACCTTATCCTTCGGAAGATCTAGCTTTCTTTTATTGTCTTTTTTGTTGATAAAGATTAGTTTTACTGTGTGTGATAAGAAATAAAGAGGGTTTATCACAACTAGGGACTTGGGAGTATTATTTTTCAAAAATAAAATTGCATTTTTTTGCTAATTATGGAAAAAGTTATTTTCTAAAAATTTTCAAGTTACGTGGATTGATTTTTCACAATATATCTCATGCAACTTAAATTTTGACGAAAATCTATAGTGTTTTTGTACTTTTCGTCACTATATCTTCACCAAACATTTAAAATCTACCAAAAATTTATCCATAAATTAGCCAAAAATTAATAATTTAAATGAAAATTTTCATTAAAAGTTTAATTTTATGGGACAATTGAACAGTGTGCAAAAGTTATAATTTAATTATCTATTTTTATAAGTTATGGAATTGACCATAAATTATCAAAAAGTGACAAAAATTTTCGCAAAAATATATACTTATAAGCAGTCGATGGAAGCAGCATACCAAGTATCCATACTCCTATAAAATAGTATTTAAATCAATTAAAACACGACTAGAATAGATATTGAGTTTATAAGTTTTATCATGTTATGGTGGAAAATGGAAATGAGACTTTACTATGTGAGAAAAATGGAAGTGTGGCTAGAAATGAATGTGTTTTTCTTTGTTATTAAATGACTTACTACGTTCAGACAATTTGTTATTAAATGAATGTGTACTTTTCCAATGGACATTTATATCTTTGTTTGACTAATTATTATTGGAATTATTTCATTCATCCAAAAATGCGTACTTTTCGAAGAGCTATTCTATCTCTGATTTAACTGATGTTCTAAGCCACACTAATATAACACCATCCACAATCATATTACGTAAATCGTTCACCCCTTATGGCATTTTTTTAAGATAAAAGAATTAAATTATTACTCCCTCCGTCCCGGGCTACTCGCTCATTTCCTTTTCGGCTCGGAGATTAAGGAATGAGTGTATATGAAAGTAAAAAATGACGGCTGTAGGTGAAATTTTTTACTAAAAATGGAAAGAGTGCAAGTAACTTGGGACGCCCAAAAAGGAAATAAGTGCGAGTAGTGCGGGACGGAGGGAGTATGTTATAAAGAAGAAAGAAAAGCAAGGAAGAAAGAAAAATACCAAATAGAAAAAACACAACATAATTGTTAAAAAAATAAAAAATGAATGACTTGGGTTTTGAACTACACCAATAGGTTTTTATAAAACACATTTACCATTAATATTTAATACTTTCATTTAACAATAGCTAGTAAGTGAGTGTTATTTGTGGCAATTGACGTCACAAATTTATTTAACATATCTGTTTCTCCTTTTTCTTGAAACAATTAATTTTAAATAATAGAAGCATATTATAAAAGAAAAATGTTTTGGAGACATAATGTCTAAGACATAATGAGGTTAAAATAGTCCTTTTAGATTGTTTTATATTTTTATTTAAATAAATGTTTTGTACATATACCATAATACCCTTGTGCATATAAAAACATTTTTTTATATTTAAGAATTACTTGCTTAGTAAAGTTGTGTGCATTTATATGGATGACATGATTTAAGCAAATATATACTCTAAAATCAAATAAAATCTACCTGTAACAACTAACAATTCAATTATTCAAATCTTGTGAACAAAATCTTGAAGCAATGAAATGGGAAATGATATTTTTAATTTAACATTATACGTATTTTATTTGTAATTAAATTTATAAGATGTTCATATACCTTATTACTCCTACATTTATAAAACATATTATTTGTTTATAAGAGTTTTAATTCTGGAACGTTAACTATATACATTTACTTTTAAAATACAAATTGTAAAAGGTTATATCTTACTTTCCAAAATACATCTTTTTATAATGAGAAAAAATTTATATACCTTCACTTTCCAGATTCAATTTATTAAAAAAATATAAAATAGTAGTTATATTTTTAAAATATTGGTTAGATGAATTAAAAGTACTCCGTATTTGATTATTTTTTATCGGGATTCAAAGTAAAGTTTCAAAATTTTAAGAATTTAAACAATTTTATATTTAATAGAAATGATACATTGTTACTAATGGAGTTTAAAATTTTGATTTTAAGAATTTCATAATTTTAATTTAACTCTTTACATTCAAAATTTTTATTTCTTTAAATTCTTAATTTTTAGAACATTATGTTGAACCTATTACACATTTTTAACTCATCTATTAAATATCTTAAAGTACATAGTTAATATTTCTCCTTTTCTTATGCAATATTAGAGTTCTTAGTCCAGTTCACTGTAACATACGACAAATTAAAATTTAAGAATTTCATACTTTTGATAGTAGTAATTCTTTACGTTCCAATATATTAATTTCTTTAAATTCTAAATTTAAAAAACGTTACAAATGTACCCCAATCAAAAAATTAATTATATATTCTTTTGATTGAGTGTATTAGGTAAAATAGTATAATTTGATATGAGTTGACTTTGATAATAGTTTGATTGATGTATATTTAGATAAAAGATAGTAATTTGATATGAATTGCCTTTCCTTTTATGATTAATTGATATATATTTATTTATTCAATTATTATTTAATTCAAAATAAGGGTATATTAGTCCATATTATAATTTGGCTTATGGCAAATTGACATAGGGGTATTATGGCTTGGAGACATTATGTCTCTAAATCATCACTCATTACCACCATCTTTGAAAAGAAGAAGCATATTAGAAAACTCAACCTTAGTTAGAGTGTGGAAGGTTTTTCCACTCCCATTTTTCTTCACCACCATGCATGTTCGAGGAAACTGTTACCCTCATCGATATCTCACTTGTTTTGCTTCATCACTTTCTCACCATACACACAATATTGGTGTATAAAAATGGAGGTCGGATTTCAAACACTGGCTGCTGCCGTTTTAGCATTTTTGGCGTTGATATACACTTGGAAAATACTGAATTGGGCATACATCAAGCCGAAGAAGTTGGAGAGAGCCCTCAGGAAGCAGGGGCTGAAGGGAAATCCTTACAGATTGATGTATGGCGACTTAAAGGAGCTTATGCAGTCGATCACCGAAGCTAAGTCTTCCCCAATTAATCTCCACGATGATATCAAGCCCAGACTTCAATCATTTTTCCTCAATATCATTCAAAAACACGGTATTGTTTTTTAATTTTGCTTCTTTTTTTGTTGAATGCCAAATTAGGTTTTGTTTTTGTTCCCCAATTTTGCTAATCGTTTAGTTAATTTGAGTTATAGTCGAATGATTCATTGATTCCGTGTGAATTACGATCTAACCTCGTAGAAAATTGTTTGATTCTGCTGTGAATTAATTGAATGGATACAAAAGGTAAAATCTGATTTGCTTGGTTTTGATTCCTAACAATTGCAGGAAATGAGTGTTTCTTTTGGTTAGGACCGAATCCCTCAGTTATTTTAATGGATCCTGAGCTAATCAAGGAGGTGCTCAACAAGAGTTATGTATACCTGAAGCCAGAGCTCCCGAATCCATTAATGAAGCTGCTTGCACAAGGAGTTCTCAGCGAAGAAAAAGAGAAATGGGCAAAACACAGGAAAATCATCAATCCTGCTTTCCATATTGATAAACTCAAGGTTGTTGTCACCATCTATTGAAACTTGATCATACTATGGTGTAGTTGAGTGAGATTGATTGACTGTTGGTGCAGCTTATGATCCCTGCCTTTAATTTGAGCTGTGAAGAGGTCTTGACCAAATGGGAGGAGAAGGCTGTCTCCGGTGAGGTGGACGTATGGCCGGATCTGCAGAGCTTAACGAGCGATGCAATTTCAAGAACTGCGTTCGGGAGCAGCTACCAAGAAGGTAGAAGGATATTCCAGCTTCAGAAAGAGCAGGGAGATTTCGTGATGCAGGCTTCGCAGTCTCCATATATCCCGGGATGGAGGTGCTGATATAAATTTGATCATACTAATTTGAGTTATGTTTTTGTTGATCAAACTGGTTTAGTCATGAGTTTGTTGATGATGTGTAGATTTGTTCCGACCAAGAAGAACAGGCGAATGAAGGAGACTGAGAGAGAAGTCCAGTCGATGATCCGGGGTCTCATCAACAGGAGGATCGAGTCCATGAAAACAGAGGAAGCCAGCAGCCGTGGCGACTTGCTTGGGATATTGTTGGAGTCCAACTTTCAAGAGCGTGGCAACGGGATGAGCATAGCTGAGATAGTAGAGGAGTGCAAGCTCTTCTACTCTGCAGGGCAGGAGACGACCTCTGTGTGGCTCGTGTGGGTGATGGTGATGCTGAGCACACATCCCGACTGGCAGGCCAAAGCCCGGGAAGAGGTTTTGCAAGTCTTTGGTGACAGGAAACCGGACTTTGCTGGCTTGAGTCGCCTCAAAATCGTAAGAATATATAGGATAATAGTCGCTTAAATCATGAAATTTGATAAAATTCTGGTTAATATCTAATTTGGTGACTCTTTTTATGTTAGGTGACCATGATCCTCAACGAGGTTCTGAGGTTTTACCCGCCTATACCGGCGATGGCGCGGAGAGTGGGCGAGGAGACGAAGTTGGGCAAGATGAGGCTGCCGGCTGGGGTGCAGTTATACCTTCCGGTCCTGATATTGCATCACGACCGGGGGATATGGGGGGACGACGCGGAGGAGTTCAACCCAGAGAGGTTTAGCGAAGGAGTGGCGCAGGCGCAGAAGGGGGGGCAGGGGATATTCTTCCCGTTCGGGTGGGGACCGCGCATATGCGTGGGGCAAATGTTTGCGATGATGGAGGCGAAGGCGGCAGTGGCGATGATTCTGCAGCGCTTTTCGTTCGAGCTTTCGCCCTCGTATACGCATGCTCCTTTCACCACTTTTGTTACTACCCAGCCTCAGCATGGAGCTCACCTTATCCTGCACAAGCTCTAGCTTCTTTTAATGTCGTTTTGTTAGTAAATAGAAGTATATTAGTTTTGCTGTTTGTGTAATACAGAAATAAAGATACTTTTTTTCAAACTTGTCGCTGCGTAGCCTAAGACACAAAATCAAACCAAAGGATGAATGCTCCATTAAATATATATATATATATATATATATAATATTTTGAAATTATATAATATTCCATAAAAGTGGTTTAATAAAATTTTCAGTTTTTTAACACATTTTATAGGTTATATGTTTACTTAACTTAATATGAAAATAAAAATTAAATTAAAAGTATAGAAGTATGTCAATATTTATATATAGAAGAAATAAATATTGATAATTTTCATATTTTAAGATTATGCAATATCTAATAAAAGTGGTTTAATAAATATCTTCTAAAAATACCTTTAGGTATGTCTAGTCATTTATAATTTTATTTGTTAATAATTAATTAGCTGAGTACACAAGCTGATAATGTCATTGTAGTATAGAAGCTCCACTGAATATTTTCTGATAGCCATACTCAACTGAACTAAGAGCATCCGCAACGGTTGTATTACGTTGTCCGTCCGTCCTTGCCGCTGGCAAGGACACGCCTATCCGCTGCTGCGCTCTTGCCGCTGGCACGGACGTGCTTTTAGCTAAGAGCAAGTCCGTGCCAGCGAGCAGGACGACGTGACGCGTTTCCATTGGTCGTTGACATTTTCTTTTTCTTTTTTTTTTAAAAAATTAAAAATAATACCAAAAATTAAAAAATATATATATTTTCGGATTCTGAAAAATATAGTCGTTTTATTATCATTTTTTTGAAAATTTTTTAAAAATATTTAATCCCAAACTCATCTATAAATACACTCATTCATCATCCATTTGGACGAAATTAGGTCACTTATGAATTTAATTATGTAATTTTTAATTTTTAAGACTTTAATTATTAAATTTTTTATTTTTAGGATTTTAATTATGTAATTTTTAATTTTTTAGTAATTAATAATAGTATTTTGGGTATTTTTAATGAATTTTAATATTGTGAAAATGTTTTTATTTAAATTGAATAATAGAATGGTGAGACCATTGTGCTCGTCCTTGCGGAAGAGCACGAATGTGGGTGTTGTGCTCTTGCCTAAGAGCAGGCAGAAAAGTGGATCCGGGCTCACATCCGTGCTCGTTGGCAAGAGCACGGACGTGAATGCTCTAAGGGGTAATTTTCATTTCAGGGGGACCCACGCCACCAAATCTCATCAAATTTATATCTGATACTTCCGTAACAAAGAAAGTGAACAAGAACTCTCGAGTATGGGACAAATTCTCCATTCACATATTTGACTATTTGTGTAATTAAAGTACTTACTTGTTTACAACTAAAAATCTCAATTTGTAAGGAAGTGGTCCGTCTATAATCAATTGTTAAAAAAACAACTAAAAAGACAATGAGTAGTGTACGTGTAAGGTGATAAATCATTGCATGTCTGTTGTTCAATTAAAATATTTATGCCAAACGTTTATCTTAATTCTTTAATTAACATGGTAATATTGTTTTTGTGCATGTAAAGAAATGAGTGTACGTGTAAGTTGAGAAGTCTTTGCATGTCTCTTGTTCAATTAAAATATTTATGTCAAGTTGTGTTTTTGATGACAGCATAGGAACCTCCTCCTGGCCAGTGTATATATATATATGTCGATCATACGATAAAGAGATGAAATAAGAAAAAATGGAAGGTGTGTATCATGGGCGGATCTACTTGGAGGATAGGGCAGTGGGTCATCGAAGCCAGGAGCAAACCCATCAATCTTGATGATGATATCAAGAAGAGACTTGTCCCTTTTCTCCTCAACACTATTCACAAATATGGTATGCTTCATTTTCTAATTATTTCAAACAATCATGTTTGTTAGTACCATATAGTAATAATTGAAAGTTAATTGAAAAAGTTAGTGTAATATGCGTCTTACTTTTCTATATCAGTTTTATAAAATTTGAGTGAGAATGAGTTAGTCGAACGTAGGGCCCACTGCTAAATATGGTAAAAGTGAAATATGACAAATTTTGTAGGACATATGAAAATTGAAATAAGTAATAAATTTTCAGGAACGGATGGGTATTAGTATTAAATTTTGTGGGTTTATGATGAATGCTCATAAAATGCAACTTTTGTTGTAATGCAAATTGATTTTCTTGATATTGATTATTTAGGAAAGGAGTCGTTTGTTTGGTTCGGACCAATGGCTTCGATTATCTAGACTGATCCTAACCTAGTCAAGGAAGTGATAACCAAGAGCTATCTGTACCTGAAGCTGATTAACCCGAATCCATTGACGAATCTGCTTGCACAAGGACTTTCAGCCTATGAGAAAGACAAACGGGCCAAGCACAGGAAAATCATCCACCCTGCTTGCTCATGATTCCGGCCTTCTACACGAGCTGTGACGACGTTCTGAAAGAAGAATATCTCACCGGAGGGATCTCTTGAGGTGGATGTATGCCCTTATTTGGAAACTATAACGAGCGATGCAATATCAAGAACTGCGTTCGGTAGCAGCTACCTAGAAGGGAGACTAATATTCGAACTTCAGAGGGAACAGGCTAAGCACATCATGCACACCGTGCGCTCTATATACATCCCGGGATGGAGGTAGTAATAATAAGTAGTATACACACATGAAATCCTGTTCTCATATGCTGCAGAAGGCACCAGAGGATGATGCGAATCGAGAAGGAAGTTGAGTCAACGATCCGAGGACTCATTGGCAAAAGAGTTGAGGCTATGAAGACAGGGGAAGCTGTCCATGAGGACTTACTAAGCATACTGTTGGCGTCCAACTTCAGAGAGATCGAGGAGAGTGGCAACAAGAGGTTCGGGATGACCATAGATGAAGTAGTCGAGGAGTGCAAGCTGTTCTACTTCGCTGGGCAGGAGACTACTTCCGCGTTGCTTGTTTGGACACTGGTGTTATTGAGTAGACACCCCGGCTGGCAGGCACGAGCAAGGGACGAGGTTATGCGCTTATTTCGCAACAGAGCACCAGATTTCGATGGGCTGAATAAGCTCAAGATTGTAAGTGTAGTTTAATCAGCTACATTATGTTACCGTTGAGTGGACTTACTTCATGACCTTGATCACAGGTTACGACGATTTTGTACGAGGTGTTGAGGCTTTATCCACCGGTGGCAGTTCTAAGCCGGAGAGTCAGCGAGGAGACGAAGCTGGGGAAGTTCACCTTACCAGCTGGGGTTCTGCTTTCGCTTCCAGTTATCATACTACAGCATGACCCAGAAATCTGGGGAGACGATGCCCTGGAGTTCAATCCAGGGAGATTCAATGAAGGTGTGGCGAAGGCGCAAAAGGGCCCGAGTATATTCTTCCTGTTTGGCTGAGGGTGTGCGTCGGGCAAGGGTTTGCGATGCTGCAGGCGAAAATGGCGGTGGCGATGATGCTGAGGAGGTTCTCGTTCGAGCTTTCTGGGTCGTATACACATGCTCCTCTCGGTTTGATCAATATTCATCCTCAGCATGGTGCTCACTTGCTTCTGCATAAGCTCTAGATTTTGTGTTGTGTTTATTTTACTATGTTGTGTTACTAATCTATGTTGCGAAATAAATAGTGTGTATCTTGTTGTTTGTTTGAAATAATATAATAGTAGTAGTAGTAGTAACATTTTGCATTAAAAGTTGGTTTTCTGTACACCGTTGGCAAATCCAAGTGGGGTTGGGGTCGACTGACTCCATTGACATCGCTGACCTATGAGAGCTAGAAAACTCCATTAAATTTGGCCTCGTACCAACCCTTGTGGAGGTTTATTTTTGTTATCCATTTAGTTATTGCCAACGACAATCACCACATTGCCTCTATATTTTGAGGGTTGAAATGACCTTTTTCACATGATTATTTGTTCTTAGTCCTACAATTTATTACTTCCTCCTTTCCAATAATAATAGCTCAAAATTTTTGGATACAAACATTTAAGGACAACTTATTTAATGTTGTCTGAGTAATAAATGTGTTTCAAACGAAACATATCATTATTAATGGTCACATATTTTTGCCCTTGACAATCAAAATTAACTTAGTTGACTAGATTTTTTAATTATTAAATATTCCCGTCCAAAACCGTCATTTTCTAAGTTTTACTTTTTAAATTTTTTGTATTTAAAAAACAGATTTTTATTAAAAACGTATCAAAATTTGGGTTGGGTCTGGTCCGAAGTTAGCTCGTGTGCACACTGCGCAAGCCAAGACATGAAGTGCAGCCAATTTACTAATCGCTCACAAACAAAATAAAATAAAATTAGTAATCGCTCACACCAGTTTCACTAATTGAAACTCAAAAGTTAATCAAATAGGTCGTGCTAGTTTAATTGCAAATTTGCAAGTGATTTTATTGGCTCATGTATCTCATTGTGAACACCTAGTTTTAATTGGAATATATCACTTTCCTATCCAATTTTTTGAAGTCAATAATAATAAAGAAAAACATTTTTGTGAACAAAGAAAAAGTTGATTTAACACTGGTTGAGACTTGAGAAGTTGAGATACATGTCCATAAATTGTACACGAACTTATTGGAGTGGCCAATTATACAAGAATGCCCTCAGCCACTTAATATAATTCTATTTTAAGACTAATAACAATAAAGAGTGACAAAAATTGTGAGGTGAAAAGAAAATGTGAATTACGTTTTTCTTTTTCATACTATATTCTTTGTAGACTTCAAAAAATAACATGATTTGTCGAGTAAAACAATTTCCAACCATTTCACAGAGTACATGTAAAAGATTAGCGAGTAAAATCAATTAGTGGAGTGAAATATCAGTTTCAAACATAACAGTAACACTCTTCATTAGTTTTTTACCTATCACTTTAATAAGCATTTTCAATGCTAGGTAATTTTATTTCACTGAACATTTTTACCGATTTAGCGAGCATTTTTAAAATTTGAAACAAAACAAACATTGAATTATCCAGAAGAAGCCACGTAGACCGTCTACACACCACATCCATTCTCTATATACATAACACTCCCTCCATTTTCCTTCTCCAAACTCACCTCCACCAATTGTAGGTAACGTCTTCTATCACTCTACTGCACATAGCTTCGTTCAATTTGGCTCAGATTGTGTTGATTCTGTTCTGTATTTCCGTTAATCCAGTTACCTCGCTTAATTATTATGTGGAGCTGTAGAACTTTTTATGCGATAAATCTAGCATTTTCGTGGTGGATTTTGAGTAATTTGGTCGAAATATATTGATTTGATTGTGTTAGCTGTCAGTGTTGATAACTTTTCATTTGGTTCTTTCCTCTAGTTGTTGCTAACTTTTTGAATTTCATGTGTCTGCTTGTTGATTTTGAATACTTGAATTATGCATTGCAACCAAAATTGTGAAATTCTGAATTAGAATTGTGCTTGAGTTTGATTTATGTTTTCGATTTGAAGGGAAGAAGACTGTTTCCTGACAAAGTTGAATTACAGATGTGTTTTGTTTATGTGACTCGAGTTTTCTACAGTACAATTACTAAATTTAGGTTTGCTGAACTGTAGATTGAAGATAAATGGCTGCTTCATCAGCATGTGTAGTGGGAAATGGCTTAGGAACTGGTCTGAGCAAGGAAATATTCGGCCGGCAGTTTATCCAATCCACTAGTCTTCCGGCATTGAGCAATGCATCCAAATTCGTTACTATAAGAGCGTCTCAGGATCGTAAGATAAATGAAGGAAGAAGAGGATTTCTTAAGTTGTTGCTCGGCAATGCTGCTGTTGCAGTGCCTGCATTGGTAGGCAATGGCAATGCAATTGCAGATGATCAAGGTGTTTCTAACTCGAGGATGTCTTATTCTAGGTTTTTGGAGTATCTGGATCAGGATAGAGTGCAAAAGGTGGATGTATTCGAAAATGGCACTATTGCTATTGTTGAGGCTGTTTCCCCTGAGTTGGGTAACCGGGTTCAGAGAGTGCGCGTGCAGCTCCCGGGCCTCAGCCAGGAGCTTCTGCAGAAGTTGAGGGAGAAGAATATTGATTTTGCTGCACACAATGCTCAGGAAGATTCTGGCTCTGTTTTGTTTAACTTGATTGGAAATCTGGCCTTCCCGTTGCTTCTAATTGGTGGGCTTTTCCTTCTATCGAGACGAAACTCTGGTGGAATGGGCGGACCTGGTGGACCAGGTTTCCCTTTGGGCATTGGTCAGTCGAAGGCTAAATTCCAAATGGAACCAAACACTGGGGTGACTTTTGATGATGTTGCTGGGGTGGACGAGGCAAAGCAAGATTTTGTGGAGGTGGTAGAGTTCTTGAAGAGGCCCGAGAGGTTCACTGCTGTGGGTGCTCGTATCCCTAAGGGGGTTCTTCTTGTTGGTCCTCCGGGTACAGGGAAGACCTTGCTTGCCAAGGCTATTGCTGGTGAAGCCGGTGTTCCCTTTTTCTCCATTTCAGGTTCTGAGTTTGTTGAGATGTTTGTTGGTGTTGGTGCTTCACGGGTTCGTGATCTTTTCAAGAAGGCCAAGGAGAACGCGCCTTGTATCGTGTTTGTTGATGAAATTGATGCTGTTGGGCGTCAAAGAGGAGCAGGTATCGGTGGAGGGAACGATGAAAGGGAACAGACGCTGAACCAGCTGTTGACAGAAATGGATGGGTTTGAAGGGAACACCGGTGTGATTGTAGTTGCAGCAACTAACCGTGCAGATATTCTTGACTCTGCCTTGTTACGGCCGGGAAGGTTCGACAGACAGGTAATTCACACTGGTCTCTTTGCTTCCCAGAGATGAATTATTGATGTTGCGACTTTTTTGCAGGTCTCTGTTGATGTCCCCGATGTTCGTGGAAGAACTGACATTCTGAAGGTTCATGCGAGCAACAAAAAGTTCAGTACAGATGTATCACTTGAGATAATAGCCATGAGGACACCGGGTTTTAGTGGAGCCGATCTTGCTAATCTCTTGAACGAGGCTGCTATTCTGGCTGGTCGCCGTGGCAAGACAGCAATCTCGTCCAAAGAAATCGATGATTCGATTGATCGGATAGTTGCTGGAATGGAGGGAACAGTGATGACTGATGGCAAGAGCAAAAGTCTTGTGGCTTACCATGAAGTAGGTCATGCCATTTGTGGGTAAGTCAAAGCCTAATCTCCTTTATACACATGCTAGCAAGAAATTTCTTAGCTGTACTTATTATCATGCTTTCAATTCATTATTATTAAGGATTAGTTTAGAAATATAAAAATAGTATATGTGAATCTATAGATTAAAGATTGGAACTTTAGGATATCTTTGAGCTAGCTAACTTGATTCATATTCCATTGAATAAGGTAGATTTTGAGATGACCACCTAAGTGATTTTGTTGCATCTAGATATTATGAGTGAGTATCGATTGTGGTCATGTTGCAGAACTCTAACTCCAGGCCACGACGCTGTCCAGAAGGTCACCCTAGTGCCGCGTGGTCAAGCACGTGGTCTGACCTGGTTCATCCCTTCTGACGATCCGACCTTGATATCCAAGCAGCAGCTGTTTGCCAGAATTGTTGGTGGGCTTGGTGGTAGAGCTGCCGAGGAGGTCATATTTGGCGAGGCTGAGGTGACAACTGGTGCAGCCGGTGATCTACAGCAGATCACTGGTTTGGCTAAGCAGGTAAACCTTGTTATGTTATACTCCTATCTGTTTGATGTTTTTTTCTTATATGGTCAATAAACTAAGTCTGTGGTTTCCCCGCCCCGTGTAGATGGTGGTTACCTTTGGCATGTCTGACATCGGGCCGTGGTCTCTGATGGACTCATCTGCTCAAAGTGGCGACGTGATCATGAGAATGATGGCGAGGAACTCCATGTCCGAAAAGCTTGCTGAAGACATTGATGTCGCGATCAAGAATCTCTCGGACAGCGCATACGAGATCGCCCTGAGCCACATCCGGAACAACCGCGAAGCAATAGACAAGATTGTTGAAGTTCTGATTGAGAAGGAGACGATCACAGGTGATGAATTCAGAGCCATTCTTTCTGAATTCGTCGAAATCCCAAAGGAAAACAGAGTGGCTCCTGCACCTGCTCCAGTAGCTGCTTAATTTCATGTTTGATTGAATTTGAGCCTATAGCTATAGCTTACATGCTATTTTCCACACATTGTATAATTTCATATTTCCACTATAGTAGAATTCAGGTAAATATTACACCTACAAATTCCTCTATCATCTTCTATGTTATACTCCCTCGTTAATCAGCTAATCAATTGAGTAGTAGCGTTTCTTTTTATATGTTCCAAATTCAATGACTCATTCCATATGTTTTTTGACAAAAAATAATCATTTTAATCTCACGCTTAATTTATCATTTTTGTATGACAAAAATTGATTTATTTATGTCTCTATTTTTTTTCCATTTAACTCACTAAATACCACTTTTATAAATTTTTAATTTGGGATGGAAGAAGTATGAGACATTGCATAGAGTGAATGAAAAATGTAAGTTCTACAATGGCACATACAAAACATAATTTTGGAATGATAGATCGATTGGGTGGAAACAATGAACAAACACTTTTTTTGCAGTAGATGTATTCATCACACTAGCAATCAACTCAACAATGCAAAAGAAGAAAATCCTCAAATCATGTTAATAGAAAGAATTGTATCAAATGTCAAAAGAATATAGGAATAGTCACATTCCATCAGTCAAAAAGAATTATTCACATCATTTTGATTAGGTCTTCCCCTAAATCACCAATTCACAAATGGAAACAGCAGCAAGCAGTCACACACCAATCAACCTGCATCTCCCCCGAACCCCCAAAAGAATCACGGTTAAGTTCGATAAACTTCACCGACCCGAAGGCCTAATGAGAATTAAAGAAAGAAGAGAAAATTATGTCATTTCCATTTAGTATTGACTAAAACCTAAAGATCGATAAGCAGAGACGCCATTAGCCGAACTCAGATTGCTACCCGTTTAGAGAACTAATTATCAAGAGAAACATGGCGATCAAATCTTCTTGGAGATATATCGGCTTCATCATTGGATGGGACTGGAGAAGTAGCTGCAGCAAGAGACTCGAGCATTGCTACCACTTCGGAGGTGTCATCCAGATAATACTTGGCTTTGCTTGGTTTTTGACCGACAGTGCAGGCAAATACTTCGGTATTGTATGAAAGTACGTTTTTAGACACAGCAGTACCAAATAGTTCAAACATATCCTCATCAGATCTGTCATCACCAATGCATAGTACAAAATCAGCCTGTTCCCCTTTCTCTCTCATTGATGTGAAGACCTTTTCTGCAACTAGACCTTTGCTAACACCCTACGTTTCAAAAAACAAGAAGCAAAATCTCAATTCTATGTTCAGGTTGTGATGTTAGGAAATTTGGATGTGATCAATGTAGATAAATTCGAAGATGATAATCTAAGAGTATGAAACTGAAAAATGAAAAGTCATTGAGCAATCGAAGAGTAAAAGGAAAAGGAGTCATGCCTGAGGTTTGATTTCTACTATGAACTGTCCGCTCTTGACCGCAACGGGTTCATTTGCCAAGACACTCTCCAAATGATCCAACATTTCCTTTGCTTGGGAATAACCAAATTCAGGGTCTGCATCCTGATAATGCCAAACTAAGGCACTTTCTTTCCTCTCAATATTAGAACCATCTGTAGCCTCGGTATATGATTTCATAACAGGTTCAGCCATCTGCATCCAACCAAAATCAGAACCCTGGCCGTACGTTTCCCATTCTTGTTGTTGCGGCCACCTGCAAAATTGGTAATTCAAGATGCAAACAAATCATCAAACTGGGTATAGAAATGACAGTGCTAATGAATTTGGACACTGATTGCACCATAATGTGCAACTCAGCCGTCCCATGATATAACTCTATCAAGACGTAAAACCAAAAGACAGCCTCCACTACTACTAAAAAATAAAAAACGAAAACTAGAAGAGGTGCAGCCGCGCAGCCACAAACAAGAAAATGGATACAGTCCACCAGCAGAAAATTGAATCACTACCATATATGATCTTTCCAATCACTATCTCATTCAACAAATGATATCAAGCATCAGAAAGGAAATAAACAGAAGCAAAGGATTAATAAAGCTCAAGTAGAAAAGGATCGAGTAACAGAAGAACTGAGAGTATCAAAAGCCATTCGATTGAAACCACTATAAACATCGAAAGGCCTTAGCTATCTACACGTGGTTGTAAAAATGTGGAAAGACCATAACTTTCAAAAGGAGCCTATGAGATCAAACAACCTGTTTGGTAGTACACAAAGCAATTAATTCCAGTCTGGATTATTTTTAAGAAAAAAATTCGCAAAAGATACGTTATAGCGGAAGTTATCTATAATGAACAAAATTCAGCTAACACTTTACTAGATACGTTATAGGGGAAGCTATATTATTGGAAATAAAATAGCTAAAAATTTGATGAAAGAAAAAAAATTAGGTGTATACCTTAAAAAGTAGCCATGTTCCGCAGCAAGTCCAAGCTTCTTGCAAGGAAGAAACCACTCGCTTAGGCTCTTCCTATCTCTTCCACTCACCATATAAACTACATTCTTGGGATCTGCACAGAGACTGTTCAACAGAGAGAGTATCTCAGTACTTGGAGTCTTTATAACCAAATTTTGAGGCATCAATGTACCATCATAATCCAACAGTATTGCCCTGCTTTTGGAGCTACAGTAAGCAGCTACAATATCATCAATTGAAAGTTTTCTGAAATTAGGATCCAAAGCCACCACTCGAAACCCAAAGCCCAGACCCATACTCCAGCATCTTTTCGGCAGGTGATCATCACAAGTTCTTTCCATGTCTTGTAAGAAGCTTCTGGCCCAGAAAGCTACATCATGGGTGCTAACATATCGGTAGTGCTTCTCATGTCGTAACTCCTTCTCTGATTCTGACATTGATATAGACACATACATTGCATCTGCCGTTGATTCAACATTCCATGGATTGACACGAATTGCACCACTTAGGGAAGGAGAGCACCCAATGAACTCAGATACCACTAGCATGCTCTTCTTAGGTCCACTTGAATTCAACTTTGTTTCTGCACCAGTGATGCCTTGTCTAGAAATAATATATTCGTAAGGAGTCAGATTCATCCCATCCCTCACTGCTGTCACTACAACACATTCAGCTATGCTGTAATAAGCCATTCTTTCAGTGATTGATAAAGAACGGTGAATAAAAACAACCGGGTCATATCCAGGTCGACCAAACTCAGTCAAAATTCGACTGCAGATCTCCTCTATTTCAGTCTGTATTTCATCCAAATGTATCCCTTTCGCCCTAGCAGGATTTGCAATCTGCACCAGCACAGCCTTTCCTTGCCAATCTTGATGCCTCTTGAGCATGTGCTCGAAAGCCAAAAGTTTCAAGTTGATACCTTTGAATACATCCATATCGTCAACTCCAAGAAACACGGTCTTACCTTCAAACTGCTGCTTTAGCTCCTCAGTCTTTAGTTCTCTATCTGCTTGCCTAAGTACTGTCTGGAGATGGCCCATATGTATCCCAACCGGCATAATCTTTATTCCAATTGTCCTTCCATAGTAATCCAACCCTATGTACCCTCTCTTTGACTGATACTCTATGCCCAACATCCGACTACAACAAGATAGAAAATGACGAGCATAATCAAAGGTATGAAAACCAATAATGTCAGTGTTGAGTAGGGCCTTGAGGATTTCTTCTCTGACAGGAAGTGATCTGTATATCTCCGAAGAAGGGAAGGGACTGTGAAGGAAAAACCCCATTCTTAAACAGACAAAACTCCTCCTCAAAAACGTTGGCAGAACCATCAAGTGATAATCATGTATCCAAACAAAGTCCTCTTCAGGAATAAGCACCTCAATCACTTTCTGGTAGTACATTTTATTCACTAAGATATATGCTTCCCACTGAGACCTATCAAATCTACCTCCATGATCAGCTGTAAATGGCAGCATGTAATGAAAAAGCGGCCACAGCTGTTTCTTGCAAAAACCATGATAGTAATCATCCAACAGACTAGGAGGCAGAAAGGCGGGAACACATTTAAACTTCTCCAGGATATGATTCGCTACATCCTCCTGCTCGATTGGATCAACCTCAACAGGCAACGAACCAACATACAGTACTTCCATATCCTCTGGCAAGCCGTCCTTACACCGAAAAAGCAAAGAATCCTCATTCCAACTAAAACTCCAACCCTTATTGTCTGCCCTTCGCTTTGCTCGTAAAGGCAGAATGTTCGATACTATGATCATCCGCTCACCAGACACCGAAGATGGATTTTCAGATGTAACACTATTAGCTTGCCTCCTCCCCTTCGCCTTACTCTTTAGTGGGAGATTCACACATGCTAAATCCAAAAGATTTGCATAAGATTTTGATATCATCTTGCCAAAAAAATTTCCTTATTTCACTCAAGAGCTAAAGAAATCACAACTCGCTCTCAAAGGCTGTTTCCAGTTACCTACGATCAACAAAAACACAATCCTTTTATCATTTCAAGAACACTCCAATCAGAAGTCCCTCGTTCCAATTAACAAACACAATGCCGTCAAAAAAGAAACAGAAATTTCACATAATCAAAAAGAAAGCACAATGCAAGGAAACACAAAAGATTAATTCTCGAAAGAAATCAGAGCAGAGCAATAAATTCAAACACCTAGCCTTAGGAGAAATTGGGGATTGTAGCTGACCTCTGCAATTGAAATTGAGCAAGAAATTTTGAAAAGACGAGCCAAACTTGAGCCAAGAATTGAGAATGGGATTCAAGGATTTGACGCAAACAAAACAGAAAGCCAGTAAACAAATTTCTACTCCACTAGTATAATAATCTTTGGTTTGGGTGTGAAAAATGAATCGACGATTGATCGCCTATGGGAGAGGGAAGTCATGGATCTGAATATTCATGATAATTAAGTAATTAATTTTTTATTAGCCAAAATGGACCAAAGTAATAATGATAGTTCTTGGAAACAAAACGTGCCAACAAATTTAAGAGTCACTACTCTCACCCACAAATTACTAAAAAAACATTTGAAGAAATTTCAGGATAAGAAAATTTTCAATAATGGAAAAACAACAATATAATTGCCTTAAATATAAATTTACCAATCAAAACAGGTCGGATACAACTAACAATTCCACTACGAGTTAAAAATATAATTGCCTTAAATATAAAACTATAAGTATTTTTTTAAAATATTAATATAATACGTAATTAAAATCGAACTATTTTACCAAATAATCAACTGACGTATATATGTATGAGTTATCGTCTTACCAAACAAATGTAAAATTTGGTGTAGTTTAATTGAACTTTAGTGACGTTAATATGGAGTATCAAATTTTATGTACATATATTTGTTCGCTCATAAATATTTAGTGTGCATTTCATCTTTTTTAAGTAAGAGAAGTAACATCACATTTAGTAGGGACGGGTGAGATTATCGTTACCAAAAAAGAAAGAGGATTAATTAAGGTTACGCATGACTTCTAGGGATGTGACACGTGTCCTCTCATTTGTGTGACGAAAGCTCGTCAAACCTGGGCTATGATGACGTCATAATTCTAATGCATTATTAATTAAAATCACAATAACTAATGTAATGCAGTACTACTCCATAATTCTAATGCATTATTAAAGAAATCTAAGCACACCCCCTATTTAGTATATTTTTGAAAAAACGTTCCATCTACTGCATAAAAACCTATATAATATAATGCATACTTAATAAAATTATCATAAAAAACAAGTTTTTGCATAACCAAATGAAAAGGAAAATAAAAAGAAGAAGAATGAAAATTACCGATGATAATTAATCACGAAGAAAGACAATTCTTGTCCTCTTCCTGAATTCTGATCGCTCAAGAAGAAACTATGAATTTTTTTTTTGTTTTAGAAATAGGGTCTCAATTTATATAAGACTCTGCAGTAATTTTTAAAGGAAATGCCTAATTTCTAATGGAAAGTTTTTTTTTGTTTGTTTTTACCAATTTAAAGGTAATTATCCTTTTATTTTTTTTTTGAAAAAACACGTAGTACACGTAATTGTTGTGTAGGTATAGTATAGGACAGGTTAATAAGGGAACCCGTAATTCGTAAATATCCTTTCCTAATTTAAATAAGATTCTGCATTGTATTTTCTTGAAGGAAATTCTTAATTTCTAATGGAAAGTTTGGCCTTTTCCCAATTTAAAGGTAATTATCATTTTCTATTTTTGTTAAAAACACGTAGCCCACGTAAGCCCAAGTGAACCTTTTATTTTAAGGAATTATTGGCTTTTTTCTTATTTTAAAAGTATTTCCATCATACGAAATTATTTCTCAATTGTTCTTTTCCTCCTTTCTCGCAAAGTAGAACTATTTAGGATGATTTTTTAAAATCTATTATTATGTGGTATTTTTTGGAAGTATTTAATTTAGTTAATTCTTGTATTTGTGAAATAAAAAAAATGGCTAGTTAAAGAAGATAAAATAGGAGAAAAATCATCTAAAATGAAAAGTAAGAAAACCAAAATACGAAAATTTCGGGTTAGATAATTTGGCCAATTTATGTATTTTGTGAAAAAATAAAATACTCCATAAGAGAAAAATAGAATGATCGTCTAAAATAAAAATTCACGTGTTCCGTTTATTCCAAAAAACTTAAAGCCAAAGTATTTCAATTTAATATTATACTCTCAAATCTCTCCTCCTAAATAAGAAGACCCACTTCACCAAAATGCAGCCTTTCATATTCTGAAATATGTCCTCCTAAATGAGAGATCCACTTCCACACAATATTATCTGACATCATTACATCTCAATTAGCAAAAACATAGAGGAATTTTGAGAGTTTCAGCTCCAAACAATATAATCTTACCTCTCTACAACTTATTGTATCTTAATTATCTTAATCTACTTGTCATGTGGTAAAAAGTTGTAAACTTATTAGCATCTCCTTTTTACTTCTTGTTTTGATATCACATTTCTATCATTCTTCGGAGCATTTTGTGATGTTACTTGCTTTCGTTCTAGCTTAGATTCAGATGATATGACCTCTTATTTTGTGTAGTGTTGTTCTTAAGTCTTTCATATTGCCCAATTTTTCTGTAACTCTCTGCTTTATCTGCTGCTATTGGTGATTTTCTGTTGATTTCGTCACTTTGTTTTAATGTTCCACAGATATCATGCCATAGCTCTAAGGCTTAGTATTGAGGAGCCGCCGGTGCATTGCACGTATATGATGTTGCTCGACGTTCTATTTTTGCGAATGTCTTAAGATGGCTGAACGAACTCAGAGGTCACACTGATCCAAGTTGTTGTGGTCGTGCTCATCGGCAACGAATGAAAGAGATTTCAATAGTTTTTACTAATATGTGCATAAAATAAAGGATAAGAAGAATGAAAAAAAAGAACCCCCATATCTTTATTAGTGTTGTGAGTTCCTTGCTCTCATTCGGTACCAGCACAACACGGTCGGTGCCTCCGGAACGCCATTGAGTACTCGGGCAAGTCCCCGAGATCACCAAACAGGAGCTTGTCCTCTTCTCCGACGGGCATGGAAAACTCCAGGTCGACATTGGCGCCCCACGCAGGGTCTCCCCGTCCACGGCATTGGGCCTCGCGTGGCACAGCCAGCCGAATGGTATGGAATCGGGGTCGCCGATGATCGGAACGGCGACCGGAATTGCGGCCACGGACACGTCTGTCCTCGGACGGACACGTCTCAATGTCAGCGGCACACTCGTCCGAGGATGTGATCGTTGGCTTTGCGGCCACGGCGGGCGGAGGAGGGCCGTGGTGGTGGTGGCTCTCGGTGGTGGTGGGGAGAGGATGAGTGTGATGGGAAGAGTATGTGATAAGGAGGGTGATAGGGTCCTCGATCTAGCAAATCTCGCTGAAAATATCTCCAATATTTTAGCATATCTTTTATTTTAATTAATTATCTTTATTTTTTTCTATATCTTTTGTAATCTTTTATTTTAGTTATGTTTCTTGATTAACAAATATGTGTTAGGGTTTAGAATTCTATATAATAAAATTTTATAGTATTTTCATTCATCGGTTCGGGCGGAAATCGCCCCTAGCACCTCAACTAGGGTTTATCTTTTGCTTCGTCTCACTACAAATCGTTGGTGCTCTAGTCTGATAGATCAAGGGTCTTTCAATTGGTGGTGCTCTAGTCCGATAGTATCAACTGGTGCTTCCATTGATTTACTCTTCCTCCATCCATCAATCTCTCTCCAAACTCACGGTTGTTTTCCATCTTCCTCAACCTCTCTTAAACCTCAAATCTCCAAGACCAAAAAAAACTCACGCTCCACAATCCAATAGCCGCCCCTTACACCGCAGTCCATACCAGCCAGGTCCCACCGCCATAGCTGTGGAGTCAGCGTCAGCCGGTCTCGCCGCTGTCCAGCAGTCACCACCCACGTTTCTCCGCATTGCACTCGCTGCTCGAGCATCTCCTCCGTTGCCGAGTCGTCGTCCAGATCTGGCAGCCCCGCCACAACCACTCTCTCTAATCCGTACTCCTTCCATGGTCGCGACCACCGCCAAGCGCGAAATGCCGCCACTGCCACACACATATTCCCTCAACGACATTGGTAGGATGTTGTTCGATATGA
This sequence comes from Salvia splendens, assembly GCF_004379255.2. Classification (NCBI taxonomy): domain Eukaryota; kingdom Viridiplantae; phylum Streptophyta; class Magnoliopsida; order Lamiales; family Lamiaceae; genus Salvia; species Salvia splendens. The sequence continues at coordinate 32,822,312 of NC_056039.1, forward strand.
ACATCCGTTTCGCCAAGCAGGACGAGGAATTATTGACACAAGAGCTCGAGCTACAGTCCTTCGCACGACAGCAAGATGCGTTAAACAAAAGACTCGAGGAAACCTTGGCCAAACTTGCTGCCACCATCTTGAAGCCACCAAAGGAGCCGCCTGAGCCACCAACAGTGGTGACCGCGACACAGGGATGGCAAATACCACCATCGCTCACGCAGGCACTGCCTCGTGTTGTGCCTGAGGCCTAGTCGCGCCTACGACTCGTTCCTCCTCTTTTCGACGGCGAGAATACTCGGAATTGGATTCGAAAAGTCCAGGAGTACCACAATCATCATTACACACCACTTCCCGATCGTTTATGCCTGACTAAGTACTTATTCGATCACCCAGCATCGGATTGGATGGCTTATTGGAAAGAAAACAACAAAGATGTTGGATGAGACTTCTTGTTGGCCGCTATGCAGCGGTTCGATTCCGACCTATATAAGGTTGGTACAGCCCCGAACGGTCCATCCCCATGGAGCCCGTGGCAGACCTGCGAGAATCGCCCGTCGACCCATGCCACATCACCACCGACGCAGCAGCACGCCATCTCCCCAGAAACGTTGCCGATGTCCCCTGCAACAGCTGTTCTCGAGGATGGAGGTACTCTTGATGTTCCAAGCGACGAGACCCTTGAAGAGGTCGTCAAGAACGGCGTTGAGTCGCCGCAAGGGTTCGTCCTTCCCGATCAATACGTGGAGTCAAGATCAATGACCGAGGATCAACCTAATTTCTCACTGGAGTTCAGTAAGGTTATTGAAGCTAAAGTGGGAGGTATTGTTGTCCCTAATTTTTGTAAATTTAGGCAGTCTGCTACCTTTGAAATAGGTAGCACAGAATATGATACCACACTCACCACCAATGACCGCTCCATCCCTCCGTGTGACGACACACTGCTATTGGGAAGAGACTCTATCATGGGTTGGAGTGCGATGCCTCCCCAAACAGCCAACGCTTCATCTTTTGATTCGTTTCGGATTGGTGTGGCTGCCACGAGCGAGGTTTCCACAAAGGTTTTGTGTGCGGTTCGACAACGATGTGAGCGGACGCACTACACGATGTCTTTGGATGATACAAATGCATATAAGCTTCACAAGGATGAGCATGGGAAGGATAATGGAGGCTCGTCGGATGGCTCCTATCGCACTCCTGAGACAATTGCAGTTGCTGCTTCGATGCAAATAAAGAGATTTGAGCCTAACAAAGTGACATTTGTACATCTTCGATATGGGGGATCTCGATTACGAGCTCTTGGTCAAGGAAGTGTGTTCATTTTTGGCCCAGGAGATTTTGAGAGTACTTCCACCTTGGACGAGACACTCATATTCTTATTTCATTACCCACCTTGAGGGCAAGGTGGTTTTCAACGGCGGGGGAGTTGATAGGGTCCTCGATCTAGCAAATCTCGCTGAAGATTATTATCTTTATTTATTTTCCATATCTTTTGTAATCTTTTATTTTAGTTATGTTTCTTGATTAACAAGACATGTGTTAGGGTTTAGAATTCTATATAATAGAATTCTATAGTATTTTCATTCATTGAGAAATAAAGTATAAACTTATTCTCATTCTCGGTTCTGGCGGAAATCGCCCACTAGCACCTCAACTAGGGTTTATCTTTTACTTCGTCTCACTACAAATCATTGGTAATCGTTGGTGCTCTAGTTCGATAGATCAATGGTCTATTAGAGGGAGGTGGGGTCAAGGCGGCTTCTCTCAACTTGTTTCCTGCCTGCGCATCCTTTGGCGCTACTACATCGATAATATCCTCTGTCATAGTACAAAATTGAATCACATCAAATAAAATACTGACCTAAACTAATTGGGGGGGCAAAATGGAATGATAAATTTATTAGCCAAATATGATTCAGACCCGCACACGACACAAATTAATTTGTTAGCGACACGATCATATCCATGCTGACACAACATGATAGCAATACGAACTCAGCAACACATGATAACAATATGAAACGACATGAACGTGTTACAAAGGAAATATGATCCTACGACGTGTGTTGACGTGGTCATGACAATTAAGGCAAGATATGATGGAAAGCATAGTATGAAAATTAAGAAAATAAAAACATAATCGTAACTCTAATAAAGTAATAAATGTAAGAAATAAGGAACACAAATAATTACAATAATAATATTTATTATTAACCTAGGCACCTAGCTTGAGATTATCATGTGTACTTATCGGGTCTACTCGACAAAAAAACGTACACGTAAGACGTGACACTAACACATTAGTTTTATACATCGAAAATTATCAATACTAATTTGAATTATAGTGTAGAGTGTAGACTCAGCAATAAGATTATACACATGTATCTTTACGATCAAAAGACTGAAAATAATTTGATATGCTTATTTTAGTTATGGTTTTCGTTAGCCTCCAATCTCCATTACTAAAATGTTTATTTTCTATAGCACTTTCTTGGGCTCAGATTAGTATTGTCTTATTGTTCTAGTGCTCTTCCTATTATCAATGGCCTTTACCAATTTGCTAATTAGGCCCAAAAAGTTAGGTAGCTTTTGATTCTTGATTTAATTTGCTCTAATTTTTCTTCTCATTAACCATAGAATATAATAAAGCAAATTTATTTTGTAATAATTAAAATCTAAATAGTACAATCCTCAACTTAAAGTAGTTCAAAAATAAAAATATTTTCTTAATGTGTTCAAAAGTGGAAAAAGGACATGTGATAGTATTTTTCATTTCCTAGAAGCACATGATAATATTTTTCATTTTTTAAAACTAAAAGGTCTAAAGTTGCAAGACTATGAAAAGGTTTGATGAAATTTACTACTAGTAAGTAAAAACCCCGATTTAACGAAATTTCAATATTTTTTCTTTACTGAACTTTTAATTTTTTTAAAAATATAAATAGATGAATTTTAAATTTTTTCATAAAATTAGTTTTCTTTAAATTAAAACCGACTCATTAAAAGTATTAAAATGAGTTTAAAGTTAGGATGATAATGCAATTTTAAAAAAATGATAGCCAGTTAAAATAGCAATGGCATGATAGTAGACTAGTAGTTGGAGAAATCATTCCAAAAAAAAGTAGAAATTAGTGTTAGAAGATAAAAAGAGGTTTAAAAAAAAAGTTTTGAGATGGCCTTATCCTTATCGTGAGATCACGATTTTGTTGTGAATTATGAGAAGCTAAAATGCACGTGACATTTGCGTCTTCAAAATTTTATCGCGGTCCCCAAAAAAGCGACTTAGATTAGAAATTCGATTTTGACATTAGTTGCCTAATTCATTATTTAATATTTTCTTACATTAACCCAAAAATGTGTTACTAGCTTTTAGTCGCTAACGCGTAAAATTTTACTAATGTGGTAGATCCAACTACATTTAAATATGTGTCTGCCTGAAAAATATGAAAATGGCCAAATTGATCGACGTATAAACCGACACACTTATGAATAATAATCTCTAAATTAATGAACTTTGACAAAATTCTGGTTTTATATGAAAACTTTAAAATTAGTCTGATTTTGCTAAATCGTAAACTTTTTTCTATAAGGGACTTACACGGTGACCGAAGAAGATAATCCTTCTCTAGAATATATTTCTATTACTTAAATATAAACCCAAACACCTAAAATCATAATCATATTTTTCATTATTTTTACCCTAAAATTCATACTATCATCTATAAATGCTCTCATTTCAAACACAAAAAAATGACACTATACCAAACAACTCTCTCAATCTCAATTTTTAGGATTTTAATTATGTAATTTTTAATTTTTTAGATTTTAATTATGTAATTTTTAATTTTTTAGTAATTTGTAATGATATCGGGTATTTTTAATGCATTTTAATATCGTGGAAATATTTTTAGTAATTGAAGTATTTAAATTGAATAATGGAATAGTGAGACCCTTGAGCATGCTCTTGTGGAAGAGCATGGATGCAGGTGTTGTGCTCTTACGGAAGAGCATGTAGTAAAAAATTAATAAATGTGAGTCCGGGCCCACCAAGAGCATGGATGGGAATGCTCTAAACATGGAATTTTGTTATACTATAAAGTATAATGCATATATGATGCTTTATGATAAAAGAAAACAAAGGAAAAATATAAAGATTGAGGTGGGTCCCTAGACAAAATGGAAAATATAATACTACTATTATTAAAATCATTTAATGAAAAAAGTTTCAGTCGCTAATTTTACATTTACTCTGTATATATAAGTAAAAATTTATTTAGTATAAATAGGAATAGGAATAGTTATATTAATGAAATTTCATCAGCACCGATAATGTTTAGTTCAACTAGCAAAGCTGAAGTACCACAATACTTTAATTTCCTTAACAATAATTTTAAGAATTATTCGTATGTGTTATGACTTGGAAACTATAGATAGAAAATAGAAAGATTGAAAATTTGAAAACGACCTTATTTCTATAAGTGGGGCTAGAGTGATTATTTAGTTAGAAAAGATATGGGTGGAGTGGATTTAAAGATTTCAATTGAAATTGATTCTTCAACTTTACTCAATAAATCGGGCCCATGCTAATTATTCGTGCGTCTATGAATTTACGGGAATACCCTTGTATTATTTCTTTCACTAAGCTCTAATATATAGTTCCACATGTGATTTTTCTTTTTTTCTTCTTCATTTTACTGTCACGGGAATCTATCTAATTCGTGCAGACATGAGGCAATGTTTTCCAGAAATTGTGAAGTATAATGTCATATTTCCAAACTGAAATCAAGTTGCAAAAAGGAAAGGCTAAATTATTTAACAAAAAAGTAAAATTTTAATTAATATGTTTTCATTAGTACTATTTGACGACGAAATGTGACTCCGACTCGGTTAATAAGAAAATTATCTTTCCATCAATACATCGAACGAGTGCGTTAATATGGACTATAAATAAAAAACAATTCACTATCTTTCTAAAACCATTGTTCGTTGCAAGCATAATTTAGTAGCAATGACTAAGTTTAAAGTTTGTGGAAAAAACAATTTTTTTGAAAGTATCTTAATATTATAGGCCAATATCTCTAATAAAAAACATATACTCCTACTATTTCTGTTAACAAAAATAGTCATATTTTTACATATTAGATCTTCTACCAAATTTACTCTTTTTATTAAAGTTTTTGTATAATAAGGGATGTATATCAAAACACCAAGTATAATTAAAACTCAAAACACTTGTGATCTAACGGTCAGATTAATGTCACGTGTCATCTAATAATATAGATTTTTAGCCTAATAATATAGATTTTTAGCCTAATAATATAGCTAGGATAATAATGTAGCATTTTATCCTAATAATGTAAATTGTCAGTCTAATAATGTACCTCGGCTAATAATGTAGGTTTTTAGTATAATAATGTAGTTTATCACAACCATCCAATCTAAGGATCCAAAGGCTGTGATTTGTGTTGTGTTTTACACGAAGATGCTGACACATCCCTGTATAATAATGTAGATCTTATTTTTCATTAACACTTCAACCATTCTCTTTTAATTTGTCTCTCTTAAAAGCCGATTACACATGTTAAATTTTAAAATTTAGGACAAAGCACGTTGAAATTTCATCTACTAAATCATGTTGGAGTCAACTTTTACATGTACCAAAGTATTGTTACGCGCAAGAATAAATCTCCGTGCATATGGACTCGACGATGAAACACATGCCCCCCGTCACATTTGGTTGGAGCACTAATCCTTCACGAAGTGCGCGAATAAACTTCTCATTTCCGATGCACGTATGACGTATTATGCTCTTAATTTTCTACTAATTGCTGCCCTTCTTCCATTACTAAAACTACTAATTATATCATCAATTTTAACATTCAAACTAGCAATACTCTAACCTGCCGTCAGTTGACTCACATCCCACGTTTTGTGGCCTAATTAAGTTCACACACATACAAGCTAAAAAGCCATTCACATATTCAAATTTCAAAGCCTGCGCCATTAAATACGAGTATTATATTAAATTAACACCAAAACACGTACTAATACTTAAATAGTTAAATTTAACAAGACCATAATCGTGCTCATTACTTTACATAAACCTCCACGTAATCACCCCCAATTTACTAATCCAACAAGGACCACAAGGTCAATAATGTAACGACCCCAACACCAACCCCACTCCCCACACCATCCATATATATAAATCATTTCCCCCATCAAACTCCACACCCACAACTAATCACAATAATTCACTCTCTCCCAATAAAAAAATTTTAAAAAAAAAACAAAACCCACTGTGTGCAGTGTGTGTTTCCGGTCTGAAAAAGCTCATCAGAACATGTCAGCGGAAGAAACATTCTTAAACCTCTTCGACACGTACTGGTTCGAGCACAGACCTTTCGCTCCCACAAAAAAGGCGGCGCCGCCGTTATCGCAAGCCGAAAAAGGCGGCGCTCCTCAAGAATCGCCGAAGAAGCTGAACAAGATCACAACGCTAATGAGAAAATCCCACAGCGACCACAACCTCACCTCCAAATTAGACGCCACATCATCATCATCGGAGCCGAGCTCTCCGTCGCCGAAGTCCGTCCTCGGGCCCCACCTCCAGACGATCCTCTCCGGCAAAGAAGTCGAGAGCTTCGTCGAGGAAGAAGAATTGAAAAAAATCAACAAGGCCGCGGGGGAGAATGAGGAGAAGGCTATTCGTCGTCGTCATCGGAGGAAGAGGAGGGGCGGGGCGAGCAAGAGCTTGACGGAGCTGGAGGTGGAGGAGCTGAAGGGGTTTATGGATCTAGGGTTTGTATTTTCGGATGAGGATCGGGATTCCAATTCGAGATTGGGGTCGATCATTCCCGGGCTGATGGGGAAGGGGGCGAGTGAAACGACGCCGTCGCGGCCGTATCTGTCGGAGGCGTGGGAGAGGATGGAGGAGGAGGAGAGGAGGAATTCGGTGATGGAGTGGAGGATTCCGGCTTTCGGTAACGAGATGGAGCTCAAGGATCATCTCAGATTCTGGGCTCATTCTGTTGCTTCTACTGTTAGATGACGATTTGTGTGTGTTTTTGGTTGATCACTTTTGATTTCTTGGAGATTTTGTTATAGTGATTTTTGTTGAGAAGTTATGAGAAAAATGTTTGGCGGGGATTGATACAAAGTTTGTATATGTAGATTGGATTATTGGAATAAGAGTGGTCATAGAAAATATTTGATTATTTTTCTCTCATTGATTTTCTTCCAATCCACATTTTCATTGTTTTTCACTACATTGGTGGATTGATTATTAAGTCCACATTCAAGTTCTACAATTTTGAAGTTCCAAAATATATATGCACGTTATTTGTACCCATCTTATGAGAGCAAGAAAATTAGAAAACTTCCATTTTAGTGTTCTGAGTTGTTGTTGATTCCACGGTGCGGAGTTTGGAAGGGTTATAGTTCACTTATGTTCTTCTGTTCACTTTTTACGTTTTCGTACGAGTGATGTTTCTTGAATCCAACATTGTCGATGGACTTGGTGCCACATGTGGAACAATAGGAAAATGAAATGATTTGTGAAATGGAGTGCATTAATTAAGTGGAAATGTACTGTTAATTAATAAGTGGAAGTGACATGGAATCCAAGGCATGAAACGGACAATATGGAGTACTAGAAAAGTAGAAATTGAGAGGGAATGAGAAAGAATAAATGTGAAAAAGAAAGCGGCGGCAAAAATGAATTTTATTTGTGTCAGTGCTTTAGGAATATTTAATTGAAACAAAGGGGAAAATGTGGAAAAATGATTCACTTTATCAACGTTCGAAATTCAAATGTATGAATAGAATATAAGTATACGAATTCACATGGCATCTGATTGCTAGAGAAAAAAAGACCACCTTTATAATGTGATAGATAGATACATAAAGTGGTATGTGAGATTTCAAATTGGTTGATACTCCCATACATGTATACAACTCTTCCACCTACCATGGGGTGAGAGAAACTATATGAGTTGGTTCACAAGTAAAAGAATACTCCCTCCTTCTCATTATTAATTGTCACTATTTTCCATTTCAGACGTCCCATAATTATTGTCACACTTAATTTTTACCATAAATGGTAAGTAGATCTCACATTCCACTAACTCACTTCACTTACATTTTATTATAAAATCAATATAAAAAAGTGGATCACACATTCCACTAACTTTTCCAACCAGCTTTTCTTTACATTTTTTAAAACTCGTGCCCACAATAAGAGTGACAATTATTATGGGACGGGGAAGTATCATATTGTTTGTATTTATGGATTATTATCCCTAATAGTGAGCATTAGGGCATCCACAATGGGACGGATGTCCCGACGGACATCCCGACAGACTTCCCAAAAACACCACATGCCACGTCATAAGGACATCCCACTGCACTGCCACGTCATAAGGACACCCCGACGGACATCCACAAAAAACAATAAAAAATCGGGACTTCCGCCGAGACGTCCGTCCTGTCAATGCAATGGCGGATGTCCAGACGGACGTCCCGGAAAGCCGCGGAACTCCGGTGTCCGAAGCGGACGTCCGTATCCGTATGCATGCGGCCTAATGGCGGACGTCCGACACGCCGATCCGACGTCCGCTGGGACATCCGCCATTGTAGATGCTCTTAGCTTAAGTACTACTACCAAACCTGTTGTGCAATTCATAATTGGAAATTACTCCGTATAAAATTATGGGAGTACTTTTATAACTATAGATAGTGCATTTCATAATTAGAAATTATAAAATTATGAGAGTAATTTTATAAGTACTTGGATAGATTCAACCATTCAAACACAGTTGAAATTGACTTTGACGGATGAAAAATCTATATAAAGACAGTGGCAACATGGATGGGATGATGTGTAGAGATGGGATGAAGAGATTGTATTTTATACAGAGTAATATTTTATTAGCTTTCCAAGAAGTCATTTAGTTGTCCATTACTTCACATGCGCCACTATTTATTCACATTCTAGAATTGGACACATATACGCCAACTGAATAATAAAATTTAATCAAATTTTGAGATTTTGTATGAAATAGCCCTTGATTATTCGACCATCCATTGCCACGATGACCGCCACACCGCCACTACCTTTATATGTTGGCGTGAACTTTTTCACTGTATTTGATCCTACTATTTTCTTTTCAACTCGTTCCTTGTGTTAAACACTGATATCATCATCCATAACAAATTGTGACAAATAATCGCAATAATGCCATTTGTGGATGTGTTGGGCAGCACTAGTAGAAACTTGAATAATGCCCCAATTTTCACGAGTAGTTGTCATAATGTAAATTATTGATATATTTTAGAGCAAATTGGTTCAGGACAACTTTAATTTTGCCTTGTTAATTATTTTTTAAATTATTATCCACTTGTTAATGCTAGTAATTAACATCCACTTGTTAAAAGATGCTTGAAATATTCGGCATTATTGAATTCATTTTAGGTCTTTTATTGTGGCCAAGAGGGCTGCATAAAGATTCTTCTTCATAATTAGTGATTTTTAAGGCCATCCGCAATGCATCCCTTAGCCGTCTCTTATCTCGTCCCGGAGAGACGAGGCGGATAAGAGACGGCGTTGCAGCCTTCCGTCTCCATCCCGTCTCGGAGGGACAGCTCGCGAGACGTCTCGCCACGCACTTTGGCGACGTGGCGAGCTTCGGTTCATCTGTGACGCCCACTCGCCAGCCCGCGAGTGGGCGTCGTTTTTATCCGAAAAAGTGTTTTTTTAAAATTCATGAAAAAATCAAAAATTTTAAAAAAAAATCCCAAAAAATATACTAGCAGTTTATAGGCTTTTTTTGCAAAATTTTAAATTTTTTTAAGCCTCCAATCACTTCTATAAATATCAAATCATTCCCACAAATTAATCCACCATAAAAAAATATGTTTTTTTATTTAAATTATGTATTTTTAATTTTTTAGGATTTTATTAATGAGGTTTTTAATTTTTTTAGAATTTTAAGTTGTAATTTTATTTTATTTAATGAAGTGTGTTTTTATTAATTGAATTTGTTGGAAATAAAAATAAAAAATGAAATTGAATGAATAATTAAGGGATGAGATGATTAAGAGACGGATAAGAGATGAAGGGTTGCAGGTGTTGTCTCTTAGTTAAGAGATGGAGTAAAAAGTACAATGGGGCCCATGAATAGTTAAGAGATGAGACGATTAAGAGACGGATAAGAGACAGCGTTGCGAATAATTCTTTAATTGGACAAACCAGTGATGTGTAATTTTCGCCTATTTTTATGTCAACAACTTTCTTTTTTGTATCAGATTTATCTTTATTTGTAATAATTCATCAATTGGTTCATTTTCGATTTTTTTGTGGTGAAGACTCGAGAGATGCCAAAATATTATCTGTCAATTTGATTGGATATTTATAAACGAAGTTTGTAAATAAAGTGATTGTCTGATGATTAATGTGCCAAGAATACCAATTTTAATCCAACAGAAATCTTTTTGAGTCATGAATGATCACTTTAAGGTCTGGTTAGCCCTATGAAAAGCTGACGCGGCACGTGAATAGTTAAGATATGGTAAGATTTGTGGCTAGAGGTTGTGAATGGTCTACAAAGAACAAACCATACACCATTTTATCTGGAAATACACTAAAAATATGTTGTATTACTAAAAGTCTCAAATTATGTATAACAAGGTTATATATACAGTTCTGCATACGATGCAGCGAATGAATGATCAATCGCATTTACATATATGCATATGTACGTATATACGAGGGTGGTCGAGCTAGAATTAACAACGCTTACCACTACTCCTTGTTAGAGACGGCTTCTGGAAGTTTGAATGTGGGACGCTTGTCCGCGCCTCTCCTGGAATACTCTCTCCATCTACGAGCAGCTGCAGCAGCTCGTGCTGCCCTCTCTTTCACTTCTTCCTCTGCAACAAAAAGAAAGAAGATTCAATGGTAAATTGACAAGAAAGTTAGTGTACTTCAGCATAGTTTCATTGAGATCTTATTCAAGGGAAAACGGACTTATACCTTTATTAGCTTTGCTTTCATAGTCTTTCGTGTTGCCCCAAAGGTTGTCCCAATAAGTCGGAGTTTGGGCAGAATCTTTCTGCTTCATCATCCTCACTTTAGCCTGTGCCTGTAAGAAACGAGGCGTTTTCAAGCACTCAAACCATAATAAGTCGAAAACAAAATCTCTCTATTGAACTAGTTCGGATATATTGAAATAAAGGTCCTTACCAATACTTTAGCTTGTCTCTTTTCCCATCTACCGCTCGCCTGCACAAGCAAGAGTATTAAGACGCGTATAGCCTCAAAGCATGTCATCGGATGATAAAATACAGTACTATAGTATATTAATAGGTTGGCAATCTTACCATCCGAAAGACATCCGCGGATGCTGAGCCCATGCCCGAGAGCATCAAAGCAACCTGATAAGCATAATTACGCTTGTAAATAAGCTACTACGAAAAACTGTATATGCTAAAATTATGCATTATGACAAGAAGGTAGACAAGTCCACAACGGGGCAGAAATTGCACGATGTGTTCTTACATTCACTCTTTCTACTCTCCGCATTTCATCTTCTAGAAGCGATAACTGAGCAGCAGAAGTCCAATGAATACAATCAACTGGGCTGAAATGAATATGTACGGGTCAATAGCTGCTAAAACTAGTCGAGTTAAAACAGAATATATACGGTAAAACTACCTATCTTCAGATGCAATTATCAGTGCATAAATGACGTGAATTTGAATTGTAAAGAAGTGAAATAAAGATAAATGCTAGTAGGCTATACTTTCTCGTTTAGTATTGGACGTTTACACAACTAAACATCTTAACTTTTTCTTAACAAATGCCAGTAATTGGTATCCAAAAAAGAGAAACCAACAAATACAAAAAAAACTTACCAGCTCTCAACTGCTTGTTGAACTTTGTCGAGCATCCCGGCTTGGTTATAAGCTCTGGCTCTTCCAAAGTCTTCCTCAATGGAAAAAACTTCCGAGCAAACATTGGCACAGTTCTTGCAGCCTATGCAAAGAAACAGAAGAAATGAGACTCTGCCAATTTTAAGGTATATAATGCAGATTTTGCTCAACCCAATGACTATAGTAATTTAAGGTAATTTAGTTAATGCAGCAGAATTAACTTTCATATCATTCCATTTTTTTCTTTAAACGACGAAGAGTTTATCCACGATTTGAACTTGAAAGCCATTTCTAAAATGAAATGTCAAAGTAGAACAGAAGTGATGGCAAACTTACCTATGCAACTAAACTCGTCCACAAACACATGATCTTTTGTGCTGGAATCATCGAAAAACGGATTGATTGCAGTGAGAGCGTATCCATGAATTTCATCATACACCATTCTCTGGACAGGATCGCTCAGAATCTAAAACAGAGGAGAAAGAATAAAAGATCAGTTTCCAACAGAAGTTACAAACTCACCCAAGAAATCCATAAAATGGAACTTACCTCGTACACCTCGTTTATGAACATGCAGAAATTCGTCGTCTCCGGATCATCACCACTCAAATCCGGATGGCAAGATTTCATGCAATTATAATAGGCTTTCTTTATTTGCTCCGGGGTCGCGTCCGGAAGCTGGTAAGATAGCCAACAAGGTGCATTCAAGAATCAAAAGAGAAATGAAAAAAGTAATCATCATTTTAATACCAATGAGACTATGAGTGAGTAACAAACACTTCACCCTTATCATTCATCATTGAAATTCCAATCAAATTGCTTTACAATTTCTTGAAAATAGACTAACCATATCAATCCTTACCATCATTACCAAAAAAGCCAAATTACAACTACTAATCCTTTAATCAGAACCTAGAACGATTCATTCCTCTCAATTTTTTTTGTTTCTAATGATGAAAACATAATAGAAGACATAAGCACAGAAATTGGGAATGCACAATACATCAAGATTAACAAACTAAAGGAATTTGACACAAGTTTAAACACATGATTTTTATCATTACCAGACCAAAAACAGCATAATAGAAGACATAAAACACAGAAATTGGGAAAGCCTAGTAAATCAAGATTAACCAAACAAATGAATTTAACACATGTTTAGAGACAAAATAAATTAAAGTAAGACATGATTTTTATCATTACCAGACCCAAAACAGCATAATAGAAGACATAAAACACAGAAAACTGGGAAAACCTAATACATCAAGATTAACAAATTAAACGAATTTTAGACAAGACAAGTTAAAAGACAAGATTTTTATAATTACCAGACCCAAAACAGCATAATAGAGGACATAAAACAAAACAATTGGGAAAGCCTAATACATAAGATAAGACTAACAAACAAGACAAAATGAAATTGAGGCAAGACAAGTTTAAAGACAAGATTTTTATCATTACCAGACCCAAAACAGCATAATAATCATCTGCAACATCCTCAGAAGATGCAGATTCCTGAGATGCAACCCTGATTCTCCAAACCCCTTTCCTTTTCCCTCCATAGCTGCTCCATCCCACATTATTTTTTCCTGCTGCAGCACATCTGCTTCTTGGGCACAAACTTGTCAATGGATTCTGAAATTTGAGTGCATCTGTGCAAACTGGCGGCAGTAACTGAGCCATTACCCAACAGAAGAAAGCAGAGAAAAGAATCACAAAAATCCTAGAACCCCTTCAGCTAGATGCAAGAAAAAGAGGGTCCGGAATAAATTGATCAAAATCTGAGATATTTTGGCGGTATGTGAATTGTAATGGACGAAATAAATACTTGTATTTTCGAGTGGGAGGAAATGCAGAGATGGCAAAAGGAATGCCATAGATTCTGGAGTGGAGAGGAATACAGACAAGAAAGCACGTATCAGGACGTGAGAATTTTGGCTCTCCACGCTTTATATCAAGTATACGTTTTTTGACAAATGCTGCAGTTTATTTTGGATTAATTGAATAATTGATCACTGCTTAAAACTTTTATAAATGGATATTTAAAAAAATTGGATAGTGGCGTGAGTAATTCGTACAAAAAGATAAATAGATTGCGATTGGTCTTTGATTAATGGTCCAAAAAAGAAATTTTTAAATCAAAGTTAAATTTTACTAGCTAAATCAAGGGTATGCATTGCTTTTCATTTCGACAGAATTTACATTGATTAAAGTTTAAGAGTGTGCTTGGACATGAATGTTCGAGAGAATGATCAGAGTTGTAATTTGGTGGATTTTTCAGTATTACACAGTGTTGCATTGCTTCTTGTTGTTGTATTTATTTTAGTGCACTTGCCAATGATACATGCAAATAAAATATTTTTGATCATTTATGTAAAAACTAAAAAAGTATTTACAATCAATAACTTAGAGGAGAAAGATTTTATTGCTACAAATATAGATTATTGACATAATAAAACAATACATTTTGATTTTATACCTCCGAGTCTTTGACCAATCATGTCAAAAATATAATATTTTTTCGTCTCAAAAAAAAATTCACTTATTTTTAATTACCACAAATTCGATTACATTTCACTTTTACTATTTTGGTAAATCTTAAAAAAATTTCACTTATTTTTAATTTTATTCATACCACAAATTCAATTACATTTCACTTTTACCATTTTAGTAAATTTTTAAAAAGGAATATAAATGATTACCTTTTGTTATTAAACTACCAACTAAATTGGGCCTACCATCTAATGTAGTAGAGTTAATGGAACGAAATATATAAAATATAAAATTATCGTTGAAAATCAAACATTGTTCGTCAACATAAATTAAATTTTAGTCAGTTTCAATATGACTAATTTTAAAATTTGTTAGACCTAATACGATTGAGAATTTGGGACCAAAAAAGAAGAAAGGAAAAAAGTTATAATTGGTTGACTATCTACAGTCGGTTGATCTCTTCCATGTTCACACATCCTCTCTTTCACTTTGAAATCTGAATGAAGAAAACAAGATCAGAAAATGGATAATTTGATGAACTCACTTTTACTCTCTTGCTCTGTCACAGCCACTTTATTCTATGGCTGGAGAATCTTGAAGTGGCTATGGTTCACTCCAAGAAGCATCGAAAAGCGCATCCGGCAGCAGGGATTCCGTGGGAATCCATACAGATTCTTCTACGGAGATTTGAGAGAATCGAGCGTGACGAGGAAGGAAGCCAGGTCTAAACCCATGCTTTTCTCCCATGATATTGTTCCTAGAGTCATCCCTACCTTCCACAAAGCTCTCACAAACCATGGTATACATATATTTATCTTGCAATATTTCTTAAGTGAGAATCTTGAAAATCATTAAATTAATTAAACTGCAGGTGAGAACTGCTTTGTCTGGTTTGGGCCAAAGCCTGCGTTACTGGTCATGGTTCCTGAGATTATAAGAGAGATTGTGTCGAAACATTATGTTTTTCAAAAGCCTAGAAGCCCTTTAACTACACTTCTTGCTGGGGGGCTGTTATCACTCGAGCGGGATGAGTGGGCCAAGCATAGAAGACTCATCAATCCCGCCTTCCACGCGGAGAAACTCAAGGTACTGTTGCTGTTGAGATATTTACGTGTGAGTTGTTTCGCGTCAAAAATGTGAAGTGAAAACTGATTAACTTAAATATTCAGTTGTTTTGATTTGGAACTTCACCGGGATTTTGTTGGTCAGTACGCTTCAATGAATGACATGGGTTATCGAGTTTTGCCATTCAGTTGTCCTATGTCAAAAATGTAAAGTTATTAGAGATTAACTTATTATTAATTGATTGTGGGATGGAACCTCACTAAAGTTTGATTGGCCTCTTATTCACGTATTAGGCGCATTTCAGTAATGAAATTCTATTTAGCCCCCCAAAAAATAACATAGTATTTCCTCCGTCCCAGCTAAATTATATCTATGACGAGAAGAATTAAATTAAATTGCAACTTTATTTGTCTGTTGATGACTTTTGCAAGTATAGCATATGGTTCCTGCATTTCACTTGTGCTGTGGTGAAATGTTGAGCAAATGGGATGAGATTTTAGGATCAAATGATGGATGTTGTGAAGTGGATGTTTGGCCTTACCTCCAAACCATGACGAGCGACGTGTTTTCAAGGACTGCGTTTGGAAGTAGCTACGAGCAAGCGAGGAAGATGTCTGAATTGCAGAGAGAGGAAGCAAAGCACATTATGGAAGCCCATCGCTCTGTTCACATCCCTGGATACAGGTGCACATGTTCATCGTCTTTATTTCAATCCATTTACATATAATTAGGTTAACGTAAAGATTAGTTTTTAACATTTGCTTGTTTTTAATGGCTTTAAATCTCGTGGCCAGGTTTCTGCCCACAAGATTTAACAGGAGGATGAAAGAAACTAAGAGTGAAATAGAATCAATATTGCTTGGTATGATCAAGGAAAGACTAAAGGCAATGGAAGAAGAGACATATAGCAATGACTTGTTGGGAGTGCTACTTGAATCCAACTTCAAAGAACATGGAAATGATGGGTTGGAAATGAGCATTGAGAAGTGATCGAAGAGTGCAAACTATTCTACTTTGCGGGCCATGAGACCACGGCTTCCCTGCTCGTCTGGACGATGATCTTGTTGAGCAAGCATGGCGAGTGGCAGGCTCAGGCTAGAGACGAGGTTCTGCAAGTGTTTGGGAGGGCCAAACCTAATTTTCAAGAATCACACCAGCTCAAAATTGTAAGTATTAAGTTTCTCGTGTTTTACTTTATAGGGATGAGTAAGTAAGGTAGCATTTAGCCAAGCATACTTGACCTGTTTATTTAAGCGTACTTGATACACGATCGAGAGATCAACCGAATTTTGGTGAGGTTCTATCCAAAACTAATTGTTGATAGAATTAGCGACTCTTTAGGTATTTAAGTTGAACTATTCGTATTTGTTAATATCTCAACATGACCTTGTTACCCCTAACGACACATTTGGCTCGAGCATGAGGTATGCTCTGATACCATGTTGAAAGTTCCATGCGAGCCATATTTGGGAAAATCTCTCTAGATTTTGTATTGAATTAATTTGCTATGCACTTACAATGTTTTATAGAGTCACAACTTACAAGGGAATTGTATAATGAAAAAATCAATTACAACTAATATTATTTCATGATTTGCATGGTTTGCTAATTGACTTGATTCTTATTTCATGGTCAATTAGGTTAGCATGATCTTGCACGAGGCTCTAAGATTATACCCGCCGGTGGCTGTTCTTGCTCGAACTCATCACGAGGAATGTAGGCTCGGAAGGGTTAGCATCCCAGCAGGAGTCCAACTCATCCTGCCTGCGATTTTATTGCATCATAACCCTGAAATATGGGGTCATGATGCAACGGAATTTAAACCTGAGAGGTTCAGTGAAGGCGTGGAGAAGGCCGTGCAGGGGAAGTTAGCCTACTTCCCCTTCGGGTGGGGGCCGAGGATATGCATCGGCCAAAAATTTGCTATGTTGGAAGCTAAGACAACGATAGCTATGATTCTGCAGCGGTATTCGTTCCGGCTATCGTCCTCGTACTCGCACGCTCCTCATCCAGTCATCACACTACAACCTCAGTATGGAGCACACTTGATGCTTACAAAACTATAATAAACCATGAAAATATATGTGGTTGGGTTGGATGAATATTAATAATGTGAAAGATGATGTGGAGGAGATATAAATGAATTAAATATTGAAAAAGTGGATGGTTGGGTTGGGTTGGGGATTGCTTATAAATATGGTCTAAGGGACGGAAACTTAAAGCAACAATTGACTTATCTTTTTCGTGTAAATATCTTTAGAAATATTATTATTTTTAACTCCACAATAAAACATATATGCATTAAAAATTAAAATATCCAATTGCAATCTATGATCTTGACTGATTCGGCATGATTCATGCAATAAATTAGTTTTGATTAGTCAGTAAAAAAACATAAACAGCTTTTTCTTGTACAATATTATAATATACTACCAAAGATCTTATAATCTCTTTGACAAAGAAATTGGTCGATATATTGTTAGAAAACTTGTAGCGTCAACCAAATCAACCAGTTTGACGAGCTTGATTGGTAAGATGTTTCCCTTCCATCTAATAGGTCGGGTGTTCGAGTCACTTAATCGGATTAACTGCTTCTATTCGAAAATGGCAGATTGAAAATAAAAGAATCCACACGAATTACACAACACCCCCAAGCAATCATTCCAAGTAATAGTTAAAATATTTTAAAATATGGATCATCATCTATAAATTCTCTATGCAAACACTAATTAAAATCAATAAAGTATGGATGTTTTCATCTTGTTAGCATCAATTCCCTGCGTTGTTGTAGCTCTAATATATCTATGGCAACTATTAAATTGGGTACGGTTTACTCCCAAAAAACTCGAAAAACTCCTACGGCAGCAGGGCTATTGAAAGATATGAGTATTATTCATTCAACTTGTTCAGAGAATTACAATAGGTACGCCTCCTTTAAATAGGCTAAGAGTTACATAAAATTGGCAAGATTTGCCATAATACTCATTCCCTAATTAATTTTTTTTCCTTGCTTACCTATTTTCCTTACTTACATATTTTCCTTTCTAACACCCCCCTCAAGTTAAGTAATGGGATTACCGATACTTAACTTGCCCAATACCTCATGGAAGCTTCTTGCATCGACAACTTTAGTGAGTATATCCGCCAACTGATCTTCAGATCTCACAAAAGGAAGTTCTACCGTCTTGGCCTCTATATTGTCCTTGATGAAATGTCGATCCACCTCGACATGTTTTGTCCGATCATGCTGAACTGGATTTTCAGATATACTGATTGCCGCCTTATTATCACAGAACAACTTACATGACTTCTGTGAGTTTAAGTTCAACTCAGTCATCAATTTCCTCAGCCACAGAATCTCAGTCAACCCACTCTTAATCCCTCGAAATTCAGCTTCTGCACTTGACAAGGCTACCACTTTCTGTTTTTTGCTTCTCCACGTGACAAGATTTCCTCCCACAAAGGTAAAATATCCAGCAGTTGATTTTCTGTCATTTGGGTTCCCTGCCCAATCAGCATCCGTGAATCCATGAATCTCTAAATGTCCATGATTCTCGAATAGAATCCCATGGTTCGCTGTCCCTTTCAGATATCGAACAATCCTCAGTGTTGCTTCCCAGTGAGCTACTTGAGGTGCATGTATAAACTGACTAACTACTCCAACTGCATAAGCTATGTCGGGTCTAGTGTGGGATAGGTATATCAATTTCCCAACTAAACGTTGATATCCCGTGCGGTGAGTGGCTTCAGCTCCTTCAACTATCCGCAGACCATGATTCTGAACCATAGGAGTATCTGCTGGCTTACAGTCCAGTAGTCCTGTCTCGGTTAACAAGTCAAGTAAATATTTCCTCTGACTGATGAAGATCCCCTTCCTTGACCTTAGCACTTCTATACCCAGAAAGTACTTTAGTAATCCCAAGTCCTTCATTTCAAACTCTGCAAACAAATTCTTCCTTAGCTTGCTTATTTCCTCTTCATCATCTCCCGTGAGAATCATGTCATCTACATAGATGATGAGGCATGTAATCTTTCCTTCTCTTTTCTTCAAGAATAATGTATGATCAGAGTTGCTTTGTTCATACCCATACTTCTTCATTGCCTCAGAGAATCTCCCAAACCAAGCTCTAGGTGACTGCTTTAGCCCATATAGTGTTCGTTTTAGTTTGCAAATCTTTCCTACTTCGAAATCTCCAACAAATCCAGGTGGTGGCTCCATGTAAATGGGCTTCTACAGTTCCCCATGTAAGAATGCGTTTGTCACGTCGAACTGATATAGTGGCCATTCCCTGACTGCCGCTATTGAGAAGAGCACTCGAATAGTACTCATTTTTGCTACCGGTGAGAATGTTTCAGCATAATCAACTCCATAAGTCTGAGTGTATCCTTTGGCCACAAGTCTCGCCTTATACCTTTCAATCGACCCATCTGGCCTCCGTTTGATAGTGAAGACCCATCTGCATCCCACAGTTCGAACTCCATCAAGTTTAAGACATACTTCCCATGTATTGTTCTTTATCAGAGCCCGCATTTCTACTAGCATTGCTTCTCGCTAGTGAGCAATTTTCATAGCCTCCTCGGCCGTATATGGGATTTCTTCTTCTTCGTAAAGTGCTGCTTCAAACGCCCTAGCCATCTCTGTTAGATTTGCTTTAGCCAGATTCGCCATAGAATATCGGCTTCTACTAATCCTCTCAGGACTGTATCTCTTAGCTGGGACCCCACGAGTAGTTCTGTTGGGGAGTATATAGCGGCCGGTATCACCATCAATTGTTGCATTCTCATTCTCGTCTACACCAAAAGTGTCAGGAGTAATAACTGTATTATCTGAGCTAGTTTTAGGAATTACCTCGGATATCATTGGAGGAGGACTCGATTCAGGCGTAGGCGGTTGAGGAGGCTCTACAGCAGATGTGACTGACTCGGCAGTGACACTAGCTTGTTCTGTTGGTTCCACGTTCGAGATACTTGGATGTGGCATCAGAAAACTGAGGGGTCTAATTTTATCACACCCCCCCTGAACAGCACTCCCCCTGACCCCGAGGTTGGGTGTGATAGAAGTATTCACTTTCTAGAAAATTACAATTCATGGTTGTTATAACCTTCCTAGACCCCGGGTGATAGCATCGATAGCCCTTCTGATTTACCCCATACCCCAAAAAAACACATTTTATTGCACATGCAGAAAATTTTCCTCTTTCGTGTTTCGGTACATGCACATAAACGAAACAACCAAAGATTTTGAGCGGAAGTATGAGAGGTGGGGGAATATCAGTAAGGGATGCGAGAGTCTGCAAAGGAGTTTTCATACCCAAAATTTTGGTAGGCAAACGATTAATCAGGTAGACAGCAGTGGCAACAGCTTCGGGCCATAAAAATTTAGGAACATTTGAGTCAAAAAACAGGGCTCTCGTGACCTCTAGGATTATCCTATTCTTTCGTTCAGCTACACCATTTTGTTCAGGAGTGTAAGAACAAGTAGTTTGATGAACTAACCCCTTTTCTCTAAAAAAATCAGTCATGTCTTTGTTAACAAATTCCCTACCATTATCGGATCTAAGAATTTTGATCGTGGTATGGAATTGTGTCTGGATCATTGTAAAGAAACGGGTAAATTTTTCAAAAACGTCAGATTTATGAAAATATTTAAAACCATGATCTAGAGAAAAAATGAGAAAATATTTAAAACCAATATACCCAAGTCAATCTAGTGCAGTCATCCACAAAAATGAGAAAATATTTAAAACCATGATCACCAACAATAGGAGCTGGACCCCAAACATCGGCATGCACTAGAGAAAAAATAGTCTTAACACGAGTATCACTTGATCTAAAGGATTGTCTGTGGTTTTTTGCCAAAACACAAGATTCGCAAGTAATATCCTTAAAATGGGAAAACTTTGGAAAAAGCAATTTTAAATACCCCGATGATGGATGCCCCAATCTGCGGTGCCACAACCAAGCTTCCCGATTTGCAGATCCGTGAGCAAGCATCGCGGTGCCACCTTGTTGAGTAATCTCATCCACATAATAAAGACCTTGACGCTCAGTGCCACGCCCAATTATCCTCCTCGTCCTGATATCCTGTAATACACAGAAATTTGGATGCATTAGTAACGTACAGTTTAATTCTTTCGTCACGTGGCTGATAGACATAAGTTTATGAGATAATTTGGGCACATAGAGGCAATTTGTAAGCTTCAGGGTTGGGGATATTTCAATGGTTCCACTCCCACCCATAGCGGTCAACTCTCCACCGGCAGTTTGAATTTGGCTTTTAGTTACCCCATTAAATTCACAAAAATCTTTCAGATCGTAGGTCTTAGTATCAGTTGCCCCACAATAAAAAATCCACTCACTCTCCTTAGGGTCAATTTTACTTTGGGCAATGCATGTAATAGGTATATTTTCCAAGGGTGCAAAACGATTTGGGCTTAAGACGGAACTTTCAGACAGTTTTGGGGTCAAACGTGGAATATAGTTTTTCTAGGGTCCTAACTGTAATTTTCCCGGGTCATATTGCATATATTCTGAACTATAAGGACCAGAAATTAAATTACTCATGCTTTGGGGTTTATTCTGAAAATCAAATTGGGGATCGGGGTTTCTCAACCCTAATCTGTTACCTCCATATGACCCGCCTCCTTTCTTCTCCGCGAAGGCTGCCTCGCTGGGCCTGCCGCCTCCACCCGGTTGAGGACCGGTATCTCCTGCTCTCCCACGGGTGTTAGTCATCTCCCTATTCCCTGCTCCTTGCAGAAATAATCTGCCTCCATCTTCGACTCCGATGGCTAATCGAGCTTTAGCCTTTTGATTTTCATCCCACCATTCCGGAAATCCAACGAGGAGGAAACATGTATCTCGAGTATGTCTTTGTTTTCCGCAATGAGAGCACCAAAATTTTGATTTGTCGGGTTTGAAACCGCCTTGGCGATTGGGCTGTTGCGCGGCGGTTCGTGGTGGTGGCTGTTTTGGTCGGGAAAGGTATTAGGCTATGATGATTTTGTTATGAGCCTTTGCTCTGGTACCATGTTGAAAGATATGAGTATTATTCATTCAACTTGTTCAGAGAATTACAATAGGTACGCCTCCTTAAATAGGCCAAGAGTTACATAAAATTGGCAAGATTTGCCATAATACTCATTCCCTAATTAATTTTTTTTCCTTGGTTACCTATTTTCCTTACTTACATATTTTCCTTTCTAACAATGGCTTCAAGGGAAATTCTTACAAGTTTTTCTTTGGAGATTTCAAAGAGATAGGCAGCATTATAAAGGAAGCTGAGTCCAAACCTATGAGTTTTTCCAATTATATTGCTCCTAGAGCTAATCCCATCTATCACAATGCTATCCAAAACTATGGTATGTGTTAACTTTGGTATTATTATGTTATGCCTTCGAGCTCATCGGGTTATGTATTTAAACAGTGAGTTTTTCAGTTTCGTCGGCTATAACTGCATCAATTTTGGTGTTGTTTTTTCCTCTTTTATTGCTTTTATTGTGTGTGTGTCATTTATAACAGTGTGCACCTACTTCTCATGCAACTTAAAATTATAATTGTTTATTGAGTACTTAACTACAAGTAAAAAATGATACTACTACTACTGTTGTTTAGATGGTTAGGGTATCCACAGTGGCAATAGCCCAGCAATAGCCCAGCCATAGCCCAGCCACAAACTCCTCCTGCCACATCATCAATACTAAAAATCCTCCTGCCACATCAGAAATAGCCCAGCCATATCATAAATAGCCCAGCCACATCAATAGCCACATCACTAAATAACACAATATACGGAATTTAATTTACAAGACATATACGGGAAACATTAATAATACTATTTTACTTTAAAAAAAATACAAAAAATTAAAAAAGTACTAAAATTTTAAAAAAGTACATTAATAATAAAAATTACATTAAAAAAAGTACATTACTTAAAAAAAATAACTCGGTGGCTCCCTCGATTCCGTCGTCGCCGTCGCCACCGCCTCCGCCGCCGCCACCGTCACCGTCACCGCCGTATCCGTCGCCACCGCCTCCGCCGCCTCCGTCGCCACTGTCACCGCCGCCTCCGCTGCCACCGCCGCTGCCGCCTCCACGCAAATCGTCATTCATGCTCTCGAGCAATGTGAAGAGAAATCTCTTCTCCTGGGGGTCCGTCGCCGCTCGCCATTCGGCTAACGTCTTCACCATCATCTGGCGCGTTTGTTGACGCGCGA
The DNA here is from genome assembly GCF_004379255.2 of Salvia splendens. Taxonomy (NCBI): domain Eukaryota; kingdom Viridiplantae; phylum Streptophyta; class Magnoliopsida; order Lamiales; family Lamiaceae; genus Salvia; species Salvia splendens. Next base: position 32,846,005 of record NC_056039.1, read on the forward strand.
AGTACTTGAGATCCTCTGTAGACTGGCGGTCAAAGGGGGGATGCCGACTGGACCTCCTGGGAACCCCCGGCGGCCCCCCTCGCCGCCCGTTGCGCCCGCTTTTTGCCCAATGGGGCGAGGTCGGCGGCCGAACGAACGAGGGGTGGGGAGCACCTGGTCCGTCTCGGGGAGGTCGTGGGAACCACCGCTGCTGCCGCTGAAATCCCCGGTATAGTTCAATCGTTGCCGTTTCGGCCAGCCAGCATCGACACCTACTCGGAATTTCTCAGAGTCGTTCAGCACAAGATAGCAGTTCCAGTAGGTGAAGTCCTTATACAACCCGGGCTGGGGGAAGGCTTTCTCCGCTATCCTCCTGCAGTCGTCCTCCGTTTGGCCACTACTCTGCATGCGGAGGGCGTTGGCGTACAAACCGGAAATTTGGGAGACGGCAGCCCTGATTCGGTTCCACGCCTTCCGGCAATCCTCCCCGTTGTGTGGCCTCCCCTCCGGGCAAAATCGCTGGTAGGCTGCTGCTACCTTGCCCCACATGTTGACTCCTCTGGTTATTAGAAACAAGAGGATCGTCGCAAACACTCACCCACGCCCTTGACAGGGCAACGTTCTCCTCGTCCGTCCACCTTCTCCGTGCCGTGGGGTCATCCCCACCCGGCTGCGACGACTCCCCGACCTTCTTTCCCTTGCCCTTCTTCTTTGGGGCGCCACTACCCTGCACTGCTCCCCCCGTTTGAACGGGAGTTTCCGGAACTCCGAGACTATCAAACCCCAAATCCGCCAACGAAAATTCATCAAAACCGCTCGGCGTGAACTGCGCATCCGTTGGGGTCGATGTGTGCGACGAAGCAGTGCTGAAATCAAAACTGGGGCGATAGACGTTCCCCCGCGTCACCTGCGTCGCCGGTACTCCCGCCGGCGTCCCCTGCGTCGCCGATCCACCCCCGGGCATCATCTGCATATTGGGTGCCCACCCCGGCATCATCTGCATATTGGGTCCCCAACCCGGCATCGTCGGGAACCCCCCCGGCCGACTCCCTCCGGTCGGCATCCCGGATAGCATCTGCTGCCACGGGTACATGTTGTAGTACCCGGGCATCTGATTCCATCCGCCTCCAATATTAATTGGGGGAGTTTGAGAACCACTCGTCCCTGAACTAGGCTCGTTGTTTAGATCCATTTCTCGGTGTTGATCTTGTATAGAAATTTAGATAGAGAGAGTACTCGTTAATACAAGTGGTGCGAATGAAAATGAAGTGCAAATCGCGTATATATAGTGTCGGGAAAATTTAAAAAAAAAATAAAAAAAAACCGCTGGGCGATGCGCTGGGCGATTCCGACGCTGCAATGGCGCCGAGTGGATCGCCCAGCGCCCGACGACCGCCTAGCGCTAGGCGATTTTTAATTCCGAAAAACCGCTCGGCGGTTTTCGGAGGCTGCAATGGTTCGCCTAGCGACCGCCTAGCGCCGGCGCTCGGCTAGGCGGTGCGCTAGGCGCCATTGTGGATAGCCTTACAATTGTCAGGTGAGAATAGCTTTGTTTGGTTTGGGCCAAAGCCTGCACTAAGCATCACAAATCCTGAAATGATACGAGAGATTATGTCGAAAATGGATGTTTTCCCGAAGCCTTCGGATGATCCACTTAAGCTGCTTTCAAAAGGAATAGCATCATTCGAGGCAGAGAAATGGGCCAAGCATAGGAAACTGATCAGCCCCGCCTTCCACATCGACAGATTGAAGGTAAAACAGACAAGAATATGATCTAGATTCGTATCTAATATCAGTGTGTTGAGCAATTAAACACAACGGATATTTAGAGAAATAGGCCTTAATTTAATAAAGTTCAATACACTTATATCTAGTACATATATTTTTAGAGAAATATATTAATTTTGTGTAATAGAAACTAATGAGGAAGTATTGTTTTTTTTCCCTTTCGATGTAAACAAACAGCATATGGTTCCATCATTCTACTTGAGCTGTGGTGATATGTTGAGGAAATGGGATGAGATGGTAGGAAATGAAGGAAGTTGTGAAGTGGATGTGTGGCCTTCTCTTCAGACAATGACGAGTGATGTGATTTCAAGAACTGCATTTGGGAGTAGCCATGAAGAAGGAAGGAAGATATTTGAACTGCAAAGAGAGCAGATGACTCTCATTGTTGAGGCGGCTGGCTCTTTGTTTATTCCCGGGTGGAGGTATGTTCATCTGTTAAGGACAGGAGAGTGAAAGAAATTGTGAAGGAAATCGAATCAATGATGCTTGAAATCATCGATAAAAAAAGAGAAGCGATGGAAGCAGTGGATGAAAAAGCATAGAAATGAGCCCGGAATGAGCATTAGGGAAGTGATCGAGGAGTGCAAAATCTTCTACTTTGCGGGCCAAGAGACCAATTCGTCCCTGCTGGTCTGGACAATGATCCTTTTGAGCAAGCACCAAGACTGGCAAATTCGTGCCAGGGACGAGGTCGTGCAAGTTTTCGGGAGAGGGAAACCCGGTTATCAAGATTTAAACCACCTCAAAACTGTGAGTAGTCCGCATACAAATATGGCATGATATAGAAATATGTTTTTACATATATTTATGATTTATTTTATATAATACCCGTATTTTCTCTTGTGACATTAAAAATGTACTCCCTCTGTTTTAAGTGAAATTAATCTTTAGCGAGTTAATTGAAAAGATAATAAAGTAAGTAAGAAAACAAAGAAAGAATAAAATAGTGTCAACTAATTTTTGCATGTGTAGATGAGCATGATCCTGCACGAGGCTCTGAGGCTATATCCATCGGGGGGTAACATTTACGCGGTCGACCCACACGGAAGCCAGCTTAGGAAAGCTGAGGCTACCGGCAGGAGTGCAGCTAGCACTGCAGGTGCCGAGGGTGTGTTTAGGGCAGAACTTCGCGATGTTGGAAGCGCAGCGTTATTCGTTCCAACTGTCACCGGCGTATACACATGCTCCTTATTCGCTGTTCACTCTACAACCTCAACATGGCGCACATTTGATTCTTACCAAACTATCACACTATGAAACACATGGTTTTATATTTTCTATGTCTGATTTGTGTAATAATGTGTCCAGTTAATAATGTCTCAAAATTACATTATGATAGTCTCATTTATAATCTCTCAAACTCAAGAAAAAAAGTCTAATTATCTTATAGTATATGGTTGGACTCCTTTAGTTTTTAGTCACAAAAACTGAGTTCCTTAATCTATGTGTACGAAGCGAAGCCTCTGAGATGTTAGAGAGAATAATATAGAGTATATATTTTTGTTTCTACTACTTAATAGGTGATGTGGAATTTTATGAGATGTTGCTTAGCATATCAAGTAAAAGAGAATATAATTTAATGTATTAAAATACTATATAGAGAGAAAGCGTAATTAAAATAATGATAAATATAGTGAAAATATAGATAGATGTATTATTGGAGGTGTGATCAATTGCTCACACGACCTTTAACTGCTAACTACAACTAATTTAGAACCATAAGATTTGTAGATATCTAGTGGTCTACAAATTGCCCATATGTAATTTTATGTTATTATTATTTAAATTTAAAAAAATAAGAAAACTATCAAAATTAAGGTTTTAAATCAAAATATCTATATAGTGTATTAAACATATCAATACAATTCATTGAATATGTCAAACACAATTTAGTATTGACTTTTCATCTCTAAAGATTTTTCATTGGTTAAAGTTTAAGAGTGTGCTTGGACATGAATGTTCGAGAGAAAGATCAGAATTGTAATTTGGTGAATTTTTAGTATTACACAGTTTTGCATTGCTTTTTATTATTGTATTTATGTTAATGCACTTGCCAATGATACATGCAAATAAAATATTTTTGATCATTTATGTAAAAACTAAAAAAGTATTTACAATCAATAACTTAGAGGAGAATGATTTTATTGCTACAGATATAGATTATTGACGTAATAAAACAATACCTTTTGGTTTTATACCTTCAACCAATCATGTCAAAAATATAATACTCTTTCCGTCTCAAAAAATTTTCAACGAAATTGAATTTCGTTCGTACCACAAAATTTGTCATATTTTACTTTTACCATTTTGATAAATTTTGGAAGAGGAATATAAATAATTAGTACCTTTTGTTACTAAACTACCAACTAAATTGGGCCTACGATCTTTTATGTACTCCAACGTAGTAGAGTTAAATGGAACGAAATATATAAAATATAAAATGATCGTTGAAAATCAAATATTGTTCGTCAACTTAAATTAAATTTTAGTCAGTTTCAATGCTAATATTTTTTTATTTAAATTACTATTGAACTATTTGAAAAATAAAAATTCTCTATAGACTCTTGACTAGTTTAATAATAGATGGTATGTGGTGTTCGGTTTCCTGCATAAAATAGTACTCCCTCTGTCCCATTAAAGATGACCCATTTCGTTTTGCACACTTATTTCGTAAAAATCATAATAAATAGTTAAAGATGAGGAAAAGTAAAATAGCTGAGAGAATGATGTAGAAGAGAGTCTCTTCCATATTATTCTCTCTCTTAATTTACTTTCCCTCCACTTTAACTATTTATTATAATTTTTACAAAACTCATGTGAAAAACGAAAGGGGTCATCTTAACTGGGACGGAGGGAGTATTAAAATACAATATAGGATAAAGTTGCAAGATTATTTAGTTATAGAAGGTTAGCTATGACTAATTATCTCATGATTATCTATTTATGATTGAATTATGGTATTGAATCTCATGAACCAAACACACTACATATATAATCTCAGGATACAATCTTGCAAGTGAAACCCCAGAAAAAAAATACAAAGTCAATGTAATTGCCATTTATTAATTGTTAACATTTGGAAGTTAACAGGAGCAATAAACCTGAGTGAGAAAACAATTTGGAACCATCCCTACAATCCCATAATTAAATTTTAAACTGAATGAGATGTTTCAAAAACAATTTGAAAACATCTAATGGATGTCACATATTCAAACATAAAATAAGACCTCATATATTGAACGTCGCCTATTCATAATTTATATAGTACTATACTCATGATTCTAGAATATACATCCACGTGTAAGTTAAATAGATGGTCTGGAATCTTTAGTGAGAGTCGGCTTGCTTCATGCTAAGTCAACCAAATAAACATTAACAATTTGGAAAAATCAAGAATCCAAACTAAACAATTCCTATATATCCTCTCATCTATCGATCATCATCTACAACTTCTCTTCCCTCTTAAGTCTTCTCTATCTTCCACCGCAAAAAATATAATGGGTGTTTTTACTTTTACAGTGGCAATTTCTTGTTGTGTTGTAGCTCTAATATATGTATGGAAAATATTAAATTGGGTGTGGTTTACTCCCAAAAAGCTTGAAAAAATCCTCCGGCAGCAGGGCTTCAAGGGAAATTCTTACAAGCTTTTTTATGGAGATTTCAAAGAGATACGCCGCTTCGCGACAGAAGCCGTGTCCAAACCTATGGATTTTTCCAATGATATTATGCCTAGAGCTCTTCCTATCTACCACCAAACCAGCAAAAAACATGGTAAGTTTGAGAAATCGTGAATTTTGGTCAATTATGATAACAACTTTAAAAGTCAGTTGAAAAATTTGTTTGGGAATTTTTGATGAGATGTGACGGGTGAGAAATCATTTTATATCATTATTATAAGCGTGGTGATAAGTTAAACGATATTGTCTATTCAGAAAAAGTAGTTGAAAAACATCAACACATGTAGGCTTTTGGAATTTCATCTTGAAATAATAGCGAGCAAATCTAATCTTTATTGTTTTTCCCGCTGATTTTTACATTTATGGACGAAACTGAATTTGATCAAAATTCATGATTTTGATAATAATATACCCAATATTTTCTATTGTTTTAGTTCACAACCAATAGTCCTATATGAATAAAACAGGATAATTTTGAGAATCAACAAAAGAAATTTTGCAATTTATTTCTTTGTTAAAAACGTTAACCATAATTCTTGATTTGAACGGCTGTGTATTTGTTACTATAGATTTATATGATTTGTTACTTGTGATGAACAGGTGAGAATAGCTTTGCTTGGTTTGGACCAAAGCCTGCAGTAAACATCACAGACCCTGAAATGATTCGAGAGATTTTGTCGAAGAATTATGTTTTTCACAAGCCTAATGGCAATCCAATTGCTAAGATGCTGGCAAAAGGAGTAGCTTCATTCGAGGAAGATAAATGGGCCAAGCACAGAAAACTGATCAATCCCGCCTTCCACGTCGACAAATTAAAGGTACTATTCAATGAACGAGATCATATGTAGTCCTCGTAAACTTTTCATACTACAATGATTGAGACTATAACTAGTCTTGCGTGTTGAGATATTTACATCTGAGTTGTCCTCCTATCATTTGCCCTCACATATCAGGTACGCTTTAATGAATCAGACTGTACCTAGTTTCAGTAGAATGTGACGGTTTTTGTCCTTTTTTATACAAACAGCATATGGTTCCATCATTCTACTTGAGCTGTGGAGATATGTTGAGGAAATGGGATGAGATTGTGGGAAATGAAGGAGGTCGTGAAGTGGATGTGTGGCCATATCTTCAGACAATGACGAGTGATGTGATTTCAAGAACTGCGTTTGGGAGTAGCTACGAGGAGGGAAGAAAGATATTCGAACTACAAAAAAAGCAAGCCAAGTTCATCATGGAGGCAACTCGGACTTTGTACATCCCTGGCTGGAGGTAAATTGTGTACATTTGAACGCGTATGTATTTACTTTTTCATGGTAAGAATGTGAGAACAGTGCAGGGAATACATAAAGTAACACGAATTTTTTCAATGGCAAAAGCTAAATCGGAAGTGGATGTGTGGTCCAGATGATCTGCATTATTACACTATAATGGTGCATTATTAGTCGGGGTGCATTATTCAATTGAATATCTGCATTATTACACTATAATGGTGTATTATTAGTCGGTGTGCATTATTCAACTGAATATCTGCATTATTAAATGACACGTGGCACCAATCTAACCGTCGGATGACAAAATCGTGGGGCTGAGATTAAAAAGAACAAAGAACAAAAAATACAAAAAGGAAATGAATACATCCCTAATAGGATAGTGGAGCGTTATTCTCCCATTCATCCCTTAGATCCTTTATTCTTCTTAATATGGGCCGTTAAATCTCATTCATCAACGGTCCAGATGATCTGCATTATTACACTATAATGGTGCATTATTAGTCGGTGTGCATATATATATATATATATATGTTGTTTGTTCTGTTGCACTTGAACTTTTTGTTGTTGTGTTGTAAATAGTCCATTGTTTGTTCTGTTATACTTGTGCAGGTTCGTGCCAACGAAATTCAATAGGAAAATGAAAGAAATAGTGAGGGAAACCGAATCGTTGGTGCTCGGAATCATCAACAAAAGAATGAAAGCAACGGAATCCACGGATGACTTGTTAGGACTACTACTGGAATCCAACTCCAAGGAGATGAAAGAGAACGGAAGCGAGTCCGGAATGAGCATCGAGGAGGTGATAGAGGAGTGCAAACTCTTCTACTTCGCCGGTCAAGAGACCACTTCGTGTTTGCTGGTTTGGACAATGATCCTTTTAAGCAAGCATGAAGACTGGCAAAACCGTGCTAGGGACGAGGTTTTGCAAGTCTTCGGGAAAGGGAAACCCAATTATCAAGAACTAAACCACCTCAAAATTGTGAGTAGTAAACAATAAGGCAAATCTGTCGCTGTTATTCTGATTTTGCACACTAACATTCGCACGTGCAGGTAAACATGATCCTGCACGAGGCTATGAGGTTGTACCCACCGGGGGTGATGCTCGGTCGGTGTACTCATAAGGAAGCTAGATTTGGAAAGATAAGTATACCGGCAGGGGTGCAGCTTGTGATTCCGTTGCTGGCCATGCACCACAATACTCGACTATGGGGAGAAGACGCGGCCATCTTCAAGCCGGAGAGGTTTAGTGAAGGCGTGTCGAAGGCGACGCAAGGGCGGGTTATGTATTTTCCTTTCGGGTGGGGGCCGAGGATTTGTTTGGGGCAGAATTTCGCTATGCTGGAAGCTAAGATGGCGATGGTTATGATTCTGCAGCGTTATTCGTTCAAGTTGTCGCCGTCGTATACGCATGCTCCTCGTACCGTGATCATTCTCCAGCCTCAACATGGAGCACACTTGATTCTTACAAAACTTTAAGCACTTGAATTTAAAAAGATTATATATGTTCCATGTATGTTTGCCAAATAATGTTGCTAGTATGTTAGGAGCTAGTAGGAGTATATGATAAGGAGTAAGTTCCATTCCAAAATTAATTCAAGATGAAAGAATTGGTTCACTATATATTATATATGTAAAGTGTAAGTTGGATATCTTTTTACTTCATATTTCTTACGGGGATATAGTTCAATTTTGCTAAAGGCAGTGCACTGATGATCATTGCACCGTCTTCGACAACGACCTTCTTCACAGCGTCTGACCCTTCGAAATCCGTTTGTGATCCAAATAATTGAGATTGGATGATAATAATAATAATAATAATAATAATAATAATAATAATAATAATAATAATAATAATAATAATAATAACAATAATAATAAATGAATTTACTGTGTTCATCTATGGGAATAGTCGCGAACGCGACTTTATTTGAAAAATGGAAACAACCGAACAACACTTTTGAGTCCAACTTCGTCTTTTCCAATTGCTGTTTGAAACCTGAAAAATACTCTAAACCAAAAACTCAAAACCCCTCAAAAAGGATCCATTTTCAAACGCCAAAAACTCCGATGCCGAATCCCCCACCCGCCGCCGGGAACGGAGGAGATGACGGAAGAAAAAGTGATCTGGAGAAGACGATGGCGAAAACCGCCGGGTTTGTCGTCTTCTCGGGAATCGCGATCAGCATTCTTAAAGCCCTCAACCCCTTCAACAGCAGCACTCCGAGTAGAATGGAGACGCTTAGTGATTCAACTCACACAGAGAAGCCTCTCACTAAACCTCCGCCGCCGTGCTGTCGTTCCTCTCAGCAGCCACCGATTCTTCAGGTAATCAATTTGTATTTTCTTCTTTCTTTGTACAATATATTTAATTCAATTTTATTCATCATTTTCGGCTTTAAGAGGATTCATAAAATGCGAATTATAATGCTTTTGCGCTGGGGGCTGAATCAATAGTAGCAACACCGAATTTACTATCGTTAAAAACGGTTTATTACTAGTACGAATTAAGAGTTGATTTCGAGAGGAAGAAAGGTTGAGTTTGACCAATGAACACAACAAGATCCCCTCTTCTACTTGAAATTACTAAAATAGCCCTCTCTTGTTTTTGAAATTCTTGGGAGCCTCACTTATTGCGGAAGGGATCACCTCATACTTTGCATAATACATTTTATAATACACCATTAAATAGTTGACAAGTGGAACCTATTTTATGGTTAAAAAAGTTATCTCTGGAAATTATTCCCTTCATTTTCTTACTACCATATTTAATCAAAATAATTTTGTTAACTCTTGTTAAACAAATATCATAAGTCAAATTTTACTTTTTTAAAAAAAATTATATGAGAAAATGTAACTTTTACGTATTCTGAAAAATATAAAAATATCAAAAATTTCCCTTTTTATTTCTTTTTTTTATTTTACTTTGATGATTTACCTTTTAATATCACTAAAAGAATGTCGCTCTTATATAAAATTGTGAATAAACTAAAGCTTGATCAAATTTTATGTTTTATATAGCTATTATCACAATATAAAATTGATTATATATATTCTATAAAAATAACTGCAAAAATGTATTAAGTTAAAAAAGGTTGACATAATTAGTTGACTATATTTTTTAAAAAATTCGGTTTCATTATAATAGAATCAACTAATTATATATATAAAAAAATTAATTAATTAAAATTTTGCAATTATTTTTATGGAGTACTATATTTTTTATATTATTTTGTATTTCGATAATAGCTATATAAAACATGATATTTGATCAAATTCTAGTTAATTGCATTTTTATATAAGATCGACATCTTTTACATATATTAAAAATTATATAATCTCAATAAAATTAGAAAAGAAATTAAAAAGAAATTTTAAATTTGATAGAATACATAAAAAAATTAATCTTTTTATATAAATATTTTGAAGTAAATAAAATTTGACTTATTAAATATTTTTAACAATTTACGTAGCTTCTTTTATTAAATATAATAAGCAAAAGTGCATGAAGTAACAAAAGTAGGGAATAATTTCCAGAAATAACTTTTTTAACCATAAAATCGGTTCCACTTGTCAACTATTTAATGGTGTATTATAAAATGTATTATGCAAAGTATGAGGTGGCACTGATTGAGCTAGAGGTGGTTTAAAAAAATTGTGAATTTTCATCTGTATTTTGCTTGATTGGACTAAAACAGATAGTTGGGAGCCCAAATTCCTCTACAAAAAGTATACTGCTAGTTTGGAAGCTAAAACATGCATGCAGTTGTTGATTGGGCAGATGTTTATCTGTTGCTCATTCTCATCCATACATGTTGACGCTTAGTGTGAGGTGCTAGACTAGAGTTGGGCGTGAAAAGTGTACAGGATGTACGTGTGTTTGTGTCTTCGTTAGAGACTTGATTGTGATTTTATGCAGGCCCCTGTTACTGCATCAGCGAAATTAAATGTGACGGAGGCAGTGGAACAAAATGTGGTCGAATCTACAGGGAAAGCTGTGGAGATTGTGAAGGGAGATACACTTTGGGGCTTGTCAAGAAAATATGGGGTATGCTTATCTATAGAATCACTTGGCTTTGTTTTGGTTGAGTTTTACTCCTTTGCTGGATGGGAAAGTTATGTTTTCTGGAAGTTGATGTCAAATGGGTGATTTGTGTAGGTACGTATCCAGGAAATTAAGGAGGCTAATGGGCTTACAAGTGATACCATATATGCTGGGAAGAAGCTTGTTATTCCTTAGAATGATTGCTCTTTTGCAATGGTGACTTTGTTGATCTTGGTTTTTCTTTCTTCAAGTAGGTTATGTTTAGAATGTTTTGGCAATGGTGACATAGTTCATCTTGGTTTGTGGTTCCTTTCATTTTTCAACAACTAGGTTACAATTAGAATGTTGCACTATATACGAGGTAGATGCGTTCTATATCTTGTATGAAATGACAATGTTGGGGCTTAATGTATGAGAAGTGGATCATTGTGCGGCTCTAACTTGAAATGAGATGAATTTGATCATTATTTGAGAGCATGGCCTTCAGCCAATCTTTTTTTGAGTTGTCATTATGTTGAGGTATTTACACCCTTGGATATGCCCAAGTTCTATTGTATTCAGTTTGTTTGGGTATACCTGACTATTTCTTGCATATGTTTTACTTTTTATTTAATTAATTGTGTCACAAAAACAATTGTTTCTGAAATCTTGAATCAATGTGTAGATCATCAAAACAGTAGCAACCATGATGGGCATCCAAAAACAATGAGAAGATAATTTAGGGTAAAATCCCAAGTGCAATGTAACATGAAGATCTTTATCAGAAAACAAGATAATTTTTTAAAGTCAAAACTCAAAAGTAGTGAAATGTCGTTGGAAGAAATGATAATTTGACAAGTTCTATGCCTAATGGCTGAGGGTATGTTGAAAATGAGATCCAAATTAAGCACCAATGTTGGAGGCCTTGTTGAGGATAACACCTTCATATTTTACTTGGAACCACTTCATTGCATCCTCCTTTGTAACTCTGTGTTGGATGCCAACACGAGCCTTGCACCTACGGCGGCGACCAACCCTGTAACCAGGGCGCTCAAGGACAACGTAGAAGTCCATACCATAAATACCCGTTGAAGGGTCATACCTGTAGAGATGGAACGGTTAGAATGGTACAAGCTTTGATCAAAAGTAGCAGAGTCAAATCTAGACATTGATTGATCATTTGTAAACATTGATTAATCATTGTGAAATCAATCTATTTATCAACAAAGCGAGTTAGAGAGGTTTACTTGATTCCGAGATCAATATGCTCCTGAATACCAAAGCCAAAGCAACCAGTTTCGCTAAAGTTTCTTCTCAACAGTTCATACTCCTTGACCTTCAGACCACTTTCAAGGAGCTGCATTGCCTTATCTCCCCGTACTGTCACGTAGCATGCAATTTTTTCATTACGCCTGATGCCAAAGGAACGGACAGTGTACCTTGCTGTAAAACAAAAGGTCAACAAAGAATGAGAAATACACCTTCCATGGTACCGTATCTTCCAACAGTTTCTTTGAGAGATCAAGCTTGAATGCAAGGGATACTGGATGGACCTCAAACCAGATATGAAAAGAGAAATCGACAACATAATTCAATATGCACTGTTATTTCAAATTTAGTCAAGCAGACAATTCACCAAATGAGTTTTTGAGTAGAAGAATCAAAAATTAAACAGCCAAGAGCACATACTACTCTAATTTCAAAACAATTGATTCAGCAATAATAACAAGACAAGGTTAGTTAGCTACACTAAGTATTAGCAATAAATGGAAAAATAAATCTGAAAGTGCATATATCACATTTCCAGTACCAGTTGACACCGTTACATAAAATTAAGCTCCTTATTCATCAAAAGGATTGAGAGTTTTCAATCATTCAATTTGATTAAAAAATGGAGCCTTAGGCAATGAAGCAGAGCTTCTGCATCACAGGCACATACGATACGAAAAAGAACAAGGAGAAAAAAAATCAATCTTACAAAATGATTGACTCCACCAAAAAATACAACACGTAATTCTTTTAGAACAGTACGGTACTAATTGCTCTGCCAAATAACTACAACAACGTGATTTAATAATTCTTTGCAAAAGATTGAGATTTTTCAAACATTCAATTTGATAAAAACAAAACCTTTACACTTTCAGTCGAAAAAGTAGTAGCTTTTAAACAAGCTGCATCACACGTACATACCACATGAAAAAGAAGTCCCAAAAACGTAACAAAAAGTAAAAAAAAAACTAATTTACAGGACCAATGGCTCCGCCAATAAATATAACAGCGCAATTTAATCATTCATTTTCCATTACTAAAAATCATTAAAACACAAAAAAACGAGAACAAGTGTGAAAACATTACCCTTGGAGAAAACAGGGGATTGTCCGCTAAGCTGTTCCAAGACCTACCAAATAATCAACAAAACGGAGACAACTAATTAGAACGATAAAGTAACCATAAAACACGAGAACGCAATAATGCGGGTGCACCAAAAACACAGTGGGGCCGCCGTACCTTAGCGGCTCTGGTGAGACGATCTCCGCTCTCACCGACAGAGATGTTGAGGACTAGTTTCTGAACTTTAATTTCCCTCATTGGGTTCGACAGCTTCTTCTCCGATGCCTGTTATAACACATTTTCACAATCAATTAGACCTACGTCAATGGTTGTCTAAACATAGATACAAATCGACAGCGATTGGCGGAGCGCTAACCATGGCGGTGAGGTAGGGAGGCGGACGCTGCAGCTGCTGAGAGGGTTTTAGGGATTATGAAAATGGTGAAGAAAAAAACCCTAATTTAAATATGATGGTTGGTTGGGGGGTGTTTCGTAAATACTGCAAGTTTAAAGGACCTCTTTGCAAATAAGTATGCCTAGATACTTTATTTTTCTTTCAAATTTATTTTTAACTTGAATTTTAATTATTTTATTTTTGGATTTTGTTAAGTTTCCATTTTGCAATGTTTTTTGTTTATTGGACTTTTGTATTGCCATAATTTTATAGCTTATCATAAAATCAATGGGATAACATATTATATGCCTTATGAAATTGGAATTGAACGACAAATTATAGGCTTATAGCATATCTTGTAAAGTAAAGCTAAGTATTAGACTGCATAAAAAGGTTTGATCACAAAAAATTCAAAAGTTAGGTAACATTACAAAACATCAAGAGTGGAATGGAAATCTAGAAACCATTTATTCCCAACTTCTTCCATCCAAACCACGCCTCACGCCGTAGGAGATGGCGTAGCAAGAGGGGTTGCCGAGTTACCTGCTACAGACGGTCGATGATGCTTCACTAAGGGAACCAACGACTGCACGACATCCGCCATCAGCGGCCTGTAATCAGCCTCCGGCTGCACACACATCGCAGCAATGGCCGCCACTTGAATCACCTCCTTCCTCGAATGCTGACCCTCCAACGCAGGATCCATGATCTCTCCGACCTTATCTCTATCCGTAAGGTGGGGCAACGCCTAAGCACGTAGAGACAGAGCACGCTCAAATGGTGACACAAGAATGGCCTTAACTAGTTTTCAACTTTCAAGTAGAGCTGTCAAAGTGGTCAGTCAGTCAATTCGGTCCCGACATAATTTATCGAGCCGTTCGTTTCCTAGCCCAAATACACATTTTATGTCAAAAGATCTATGGGCCGGGTTAGCCCAAACCGCACTTTTGGCCCGGCCCAAGTACTTTTCAAGGCAAAATTTATATAGCTCAAGTTTTAAGGTTGATGAAACAGAATGACTAGTTTAAGCAAGAGAGTGAGTGGGAAACCAACCCAAGATACGAGAACGCCTTCCCCGGGTGGCCTCTTCATATCCACAGGAACTCTGCCGGTCAGCAGCTCCAAGAGGACAACGCCGTAGCTATAGACATCCGACTTTGTGGTCAGGTGCCCGGTTAAAGCATATCTGCAGGACCGTTGCACGAGAATTAGAAAAGTATCTACATTTAAAACAATCATGGATAGTGTTGGATTCGCGTACTCAGGTGCAACGTATCCCTGTGTGCCCAAGACGCGCGTAGAAACATGTGCACCAGCTTTCTCAGGCCCGTGCTTTGCCAGTCCGAAGTCGGAGACTTTGGCGTGGAAGTTTTTGTCGAGGAGGATGTTACTGCTTTTGAAGTCTCGATGGATCACCGGGGGGCTGACATGCTCGTGGAGATACTCCAAACCATTGGCGGCCTCTAAAGCTATCCGCAGTCGTGTTTCCCAGTTCAGCTTCGAAGGCATTGCTTTATTACCTGAGTGTTGCACCAGACAAAGGAGCTGCAGTGAGAAAACTCTCAAACATACTCATTTAACTGGTTGATTTCATGCATAAAACCAGAGCATCATCATCAATAAAATCCAATCAAATGACAAACCTATGTATTATTAAACCAATCAAGAAGATTATATGACAAAAGACAACTGAACGAACGAATCGAAGGCCTGTTTTAACTGCTTCTTGCACTGATCTTAGTGAATAACCGAGCAATAGTTTATGACTAATGTGAGGCAGACATTCGAGTGAATGAACAGCAACCAACTTTGCCTCTTGCTTTAGTCATAATTTACTTACCACTGATGGGATACAAATGTTCCTGCAGTCCTCCATTGGCCATAAACTCATAAACGAGCAGTTTACTATTGCTCTTCGAACAGAAGCCAATCAACGAAAGCAGATAAGGAGAAGATAGCCGCCCCAACAGTTCCACCTATCATTCCATTAGAAGGGAATGAAAACAAATGAACAGACACTCACAATGTCAGCAAAAAAGATTCAACCTCTGCAGTGAATTCATCTTCACCCTGCTGTCCAGCTTGATCCATCAGCTTAACTGCAACCTTCCTCCCATTATGAAGAACACCTCGATACACTAGCCCAAACGCACCCCGGCCAATCACATTCGACTTCCCAAATCCACCAGTGGCTGAATGCAGCTGCTTGAAAGTAAACACCTGAAGCCCTCTCTCTGTAGCAACTTGGATGTTTGCAAAGTTGCTAGCTTTCTCCTCATGGTAGCTCTCTTCCAATTTCAATAGTATCACATAATCAGAAACAAGCAAATACATACACACATAAAGAAAATCAAGATAATAGTACTAGTCAGAGCAACTTTAGTGTACACATTACACCAAATAAGCTCAATTTTTTGGGACCTATCAGTTTCTCTCTTTTGGACTAATTGGGCAAAAAATCAAAATTTTAATTTTCCATCTACCTAAGTCCAAGCCCCACATTTTTCAGCTGTCCAAATAGTAGTAAATTAGCACCGACAAAAGGACCACATTGACAAAACTCAGGCTCTCATTTCTTCAACAAGGGTATTCAAGAAAACTGTCTGAAATAACAAGAAATTGGAGATTTCCATCTCATTCAAGAAGCCCACATTGTGAAAACAGCCAAGGTTACATTTTTATGCATATGATTCTGCAGAAGCATACCAAAGAATATAAAAGGAAGGCTTTTGAAAAGGGTACGTACTTTGTTGTTGGATCTTGGCGCGCTTGGAGAGTTGGTGGCGCAAGTAGCAGTAGTAAGTTAAGGTTACAAGAACTGAAGCGACGGAGAGGGATGCAAAGACTAGGACTGCGGCCAATGCGAAGGTCTCCTTCTTCCTGTAGTCTTGGCTCTCACCTCCCATTGCTATATTGAGTGTGAATGGAGAGAGAGAGAGAGAGAGAGAGATGGGGGGAAATATGGAGTGTGAAGTGACAAATGGGACACCAGTGTCTCAGTTGTAGGAAGGACTGCAACTCTCTCTCTCATTTATTTCCATTTTTCAGGGTGTGGGGCGCGAAGACCAATCGTTGACAGTTTCATCATTTTTGTACCGACATCCCTCCATTTCTTTTAATTTCATCCACGTCCCTCGTGTCCAGGTGTTTTTCATAATCAAGGTAAGGAAACATGGTTTGTGGAATAATAATCAGTCTCTTTTGGAATTGTAACAAGTGATTAAACGTCAATTTAAGCCACACCAGAGAAAATAAGGAAATTGAGGAAAATCGATAAAAATCGGTAAAAATTGTCGATTTTAAACTGGAACTTGAACCGCCGGTTTCGGGTTCAAGATTGGCCGTTAATTACTTGTCTTTCCCATTTCCATACTTAAAAACCGGCGGTTCTTGAATCGCAAGAAACGCCACCCCATCTAGAAGTAGAACTTCCATGTATGTTTCAGA
Source organism: Salvia splendens (assembly GCF_004379255.2). Taxonomy (NCBI): domain Eukaryota; kingdom Viridiplantae; phylum Streptophyta; class Magnoliopsida; order Lamiales; family Lamiaceae; genus Salvia; species Salvia splendens. The sequence continues at coordinate 32,862,916 of NC_056039.1, forward strand.
GTGTGAATCGCAAGCAAAAAATTGAAGATAAAATCTATCAAGTTGAAAATCTATTAGAGAGTCGGTTAGACTGTTTACATTACACTTGTAGTACCAACATTTTTCACTTTTTTTTACAATAGTTGATGCATCTGTGCTACAAAATGAAATAGTTTTTCACTATAAATCTGCATTTCCCATAGCAAAACTGATTGTACAAGTTGCCTTTAGATATGAGAATAGTCACCAAAGAGTAATTCACGCATGTCATCCGGGGTAAGAAGAGTCGTTCCGCCCAGTAACACCTCAACGTCTGGCCTGCTGCTCCGTGCTATCGCCTCCTGCACTTCCCTCACCTTCCGGTGCAACGAAAAAAATAAGCATCGTGTAGAGGAACTTTATAGCTTTCAATAGAACAAACAAAGTGTAGAGAGAAGAAAGGTGTAGAGTTGAAGAAAGCGAACCTCTAATGCGTTTATGCCTCCGATTACAAAAACCAGGATAATGTTATGATCCGAAAGACTAGGTTTAGCCTATGAGATGCAACAGAAAAAACACGGTAAGATAACTTTAGGAGTGATTGATACGTTTGAGATATACCGATTAATACCTGTCCGAGGCCAAATCTTCCGAATCCACTTTTAAAAAGGCGTCCCACGGTGGATGAATGATACTCCATCCCAGGTATGGCATTGTGGTCTAAGACATTTGTGAGGATTTTATAGAGCAACCCCTTGGTCGAAGAAGGGTCGTCGTTGCGTCTGCTTTCCAGAGCAGACATCCCTTCCCTCAGTGCCGAATTTCCTTTCATGCCGGACAATTTGTGAAGAAACTTGAAAAGATTATCCACTCTGTCTCGAAGCTCTAGCTTCAGCTGCATGTCACTGTACGCTTCATCTTTGCTCGTGTCTTTATCAGCATCGTCATCTCCCCAACTATCCCACTGATCGTCGTCTAGCTCAAAACCATCCGAGTGGCCACTGGGATCTTCATTCTTCTTATTAGATTTTGTTTTGGCTTCAAGATCATCCAACAAACCCTGGAAAAGCTTTAGTCTTGACACGGTGGGGTTCTCGAGAATGGCATCCACGATGGCTTCTTTCATGAAATGCTCCTCTTGCCAAGTAAATGGACCACCGGAGCCTGAGGTCGGGAAATTCTCACCAGCTAATATATACCCGATCACTGTCAGGAGCAGTGCGTCTTCGAGAGTGAATAAGCCCTGCGATTTATTGTGCTTTTGCCCCCGAGATGCCGCTAGGACAGTCTTATTTATGAGGTCGCTGATTTGTGCAGCAAGGCTTTGGCTCGTGTCCGCAGCATTCACGTGCAAAATCTTCTCCGCACTATTGAACGCATCCCAACTTGCAGAGTTCGATTCATCTAAAGCATGCACCGTGGCAGCTGCTAACTGAATAATCCCTTTGTTTTTTACCAACGAGGACTGCCTTTTGGCTAGTGATCGAAGCATAGACTGCAACTCCGACTTAGAAGCTAAACCAGGACGGGTGTTCAAATTAGGCGTTGGACTCTCCTGACGTAGACATTCTTGAAGCCATTTCTTGACCAGCATGGCCCCATCTTTCGTCCTCCTGTCAAGTATCGCTTCTAGATACAGTGCACCACGGAAGTTATCAGTCGAGACAAACGACCCGTGCAGAAGCTTACTCTCATTAAGTTGAAAGCAGCTTTCATCATTCAGATTTTTTCTGAACTTCATGAAGTCAGCACTCGGAGCATCTGATTTGAAAGCATCCCACCCATTAAAAAATGCTTCGATATTTTCCAATAGCTGAAAATTACTTTCTTTGTCATCTTGAACAATATATTTGTCAAGTGGAATCTGCACAGTAAGACGAGCACGCTCAACTTTGTGGGGGCTAATTTTGAGCTGGCTTTGGGAACCTCTCAACAGGCTTAAGGATGACGCTGGTTGCATACGAGGCAGAGATGCAAACATCCGATCCACAAGTGAGTCTCCATGACAGCACGGAGTAAGAAGATCGAGTGTACGGTCAATGAGCAGTAGCCCTGCTGATCTTTTACGCCGACCAACATCATAGAGACTAGACATATCTGTCATAAGCTTCCCTACATTTTTTGACAAATCACCCAGCGAAAATATTTCAAGTTTCAGATCCATCTGCAAGTTTTAGATATAGCATGATCAACGTGACAAGTTTAACATTCAGTGTTAATAAAGTTGACAAAGGAACGCTAACATTTAGATAATACTTGCTACAACTTTTCATGGTCGTAATTGGGGTTCAACTGTACATACAAAACTTTTATGGCACAGTAATCCTAATTGCATAGATTATTTTTAAATGTAAAAACAAATAAAGCCTTGAAATCCATGGGAATATAGAAAAGCAAATTCACGGAAAGACAAAGAGTGTTCATATTGTAATGAGCTTCATAATAAGAAAAACAAGCGAAGGCCGTGTTATCAAACCTTTAAAGCCAAATGATAGAGAAATTGAGCTGTAAGATTTGCCCCAGGACTGACATCCTCAGCGTCAGCAAGTTTCCCTGTACTTAATGGAGGTAAACCAGAGCTTATCGAGCTCTCGTGCTCAGAAGATAAGCTAGCTTCAGCAGTAGATCCTTCTGAAGGTAAGACAAAGACTCTGGGTGACAATGGACACAAAATCAGAGGAAAGTGGTGCACCGAGACCACCAATTTTTGTCCAACGTCTTCTGAGCCACTGAAGTAATCTTCCCCTCGATGTTTTGCATTTGAAATGCCATAATCTCTGAAACTGTCATCATCGATGTCAGTTAGTTCCGACCATCCTTCCTCTTCAGATGCAGAACCTTCCTTAAGCCCACTGTCGTTGACAACAGTGTGAGGTCTTTCATGTTTCTTAACAAGCTCCTCATAATCTTGGTTGAGTAGAATTTCATACTCTCGAAAAGCGTCTGGGCCGAGAGGAGAATCAGGATATGCTGAGTGAGCCACCTATGTTATAAAGAAAGGCTGTACGTGAGTAAAGAGGTTATTTGAATTATTGGATATGAACATTCACATTCTTGTGTGTCAGCGACACTGATGGGGAAAGACAATAAGAAACACGGGCAACTCTTGTTTGGTGCAATTATCATAGATTTTCTAGTCACTAGTCGCCTGTGTTCATGCCGAGGAAGAAGCTAAAAGAAAACCCTAAAAAGAAATGTATCAGAAATTACACGACAGCATTTGTGCTCATTGCAGAATGGTAAAGAGAAAATACTGATGACGAGATCCTAGCATCGCTCACACTAATCTAATGTCAACAATGTATTTGCACAAGAAAACAGTCATCATTTAAGAGAGCATGTAATAGCATAGAGATGGAGTGAAGCCAACATCAACATTCACCTCATCTTGCTAAATCAGCAGAGCATCAGAGGTTGAGAAACCTTCCTACGAATGATGGGTCAGTAAGTTGATGTGACTCTTGACAAACTACATAGACTCAGAAAGAACAAGAGAAACCCGCTACTTAGAAACATGGCAATTAAAACACTGATTGATGTCCACATTTTTAAGACAATATACTATCGTAGGACAAACATTCAACAGATAAAATCCTAAGCGACAATTCTCTCAGCAGCGGAATAAATATATAGAAAGATCATTGAGGTTCTGCACCGAGCCTGTAAAAGTTTTTATTGTGACTCCTTAACAGTTGCTCCCATAAATCCATTTGAGTGTTTTTAATTTCACAACATAAATACTAAACCAATCAAATTAAGCCAAGTTATATAAACCCAGAAAAGCATGGCGTCCAAAACATTTTTAAAGAATACCTCTGAGATGGATGTATATACTGCACAGCCGTGAACGTTTTGAAGTGCGCTCAAGCAACGTAAAATATAGCGATGTGCATCACTCAGAAGACACGAGGTGACGACCACAATTTTACTGGCAGGATCAGAACCGGTATTCCAATCAACAACCTATAAATAAGTTCAATGAGAACTCCACAATATTGTGGTACAAAAATAAAAGGTAATCAGAGACGAATCCACCAAAACTTCAAAAGGGACAGCAAGAAATACTGAGGCAAGTGATCCTAAAATAATTAAAATCCCCGGACATTGGATCCATACGAGCAATCCCATGATATGACGACATATTAAAGGGGAAGCACAATAACAAAAACAGGTCGTGAGAGTGCACCTTATCAACAACGGACATGTTCTCCAAGCTACAAACAGCTCGTGCCCCTAGCTCCAAAAGCAAGGGGAATGCACCAAGAAACTGGAAGCTCTCGGCAGCTCCAGCATCCAAATATACAATTGCATCTTTTATATTCTCCGATGCCTGAGAAATATCACATTCAATAATAGATCACAGACAAGGCCCAGAACCAATAATTTCCCCCAGAAAACAATTCTATAGATCAATTTAATTACAGCAAACCATTTGTTTAGGGAATTCAAAAGAATGACAATGCAGCACAACAAATACTATCATTCAAAAATGAAATTTTTAACGAACTCTAATGTATAGCAAAGAGCAATATAGAAGAAAAGCTGTAACTTACTTGTCGGATGGAATCATGGCAGCATTTGATCACATCAACCGTGGCCATCGATCAGCTCCTTTTTCTTCGCTTAAACAATAGAAAGATCCGCGAAATTCATAAAATCAATACAAATAATCAGCAACGTACCACAATCCAAATCCACCGAAATTGAAGAAAAGAGGTGGGGCCAGCAATGAAATCAAATTGGGGCATTTGGAGAGCTAGGGCTTTGTGCACAAGTGAAGATTTTACCTTTGATAAAAGATTCAAAAACCCACAAAATTGGGAGTGGAGATCATCAGATGAGTTGGAAGAACCGGTTCAATTTCTACAAGCGTGACTGCAGGTTAGGACCAACAGATCCAGCTTAAAACTTCGTCATGTGATTTTATACTTTTTTTTTATCAAGAATGTTATGTTAAAAAGTTTTATTCTTTACAAAATTAAAAATGCAATAAGAGGAAAATTTTGTGAGAGCCCAGAAAATAAAAAGTGATCATCAACATAATTTCTATAAGTAATAGTTCATTTTAACAAAATTATCCCCTAAGCCCCTGTTCGGTTGCAACATGGAGAATAATAGATATAATTTACTTTCCTTTCAGTAAGAGGCCCTCACATAAGCCCACATAACTAATGCAACTTAACTATTTTAATTAGACTATTCATCTAGTCTTACCCCCTCCGACTAAATCAATCCTAGATAAAACTCATTTTAGCCTAACCCCCTCCTACTAAATCAATCCTGGATAAAGCTCATCCTATAAAAAAGCTCATCTCTATTGTATCATATATTGTTATCCACCATTATTTTATATGTTTAACCGAACGGGCACAAAGTAAATACGGCCAATTTTATCTTATTATTGCATTGACCGAAATTATTAAGCAAAATATCTAATTTTAAACTCTATCTTCAAAGAAGAAGCTTAGTGATAAGAGCTACTCCATAAAAGACCACTTGACACAAGTATAAAATGTCAACAAATTCAAACATAAAATAAAGATTTATCAACATGAGTACAAACTCAGACTCAAATGAAGGACTCATTGACACAAGTATAAAAGATACATAAAGTTCAACAAATTAAATTGGAAGATCAATATATAAGATCTCATTACTCAAATATCAAATCTAATTCAAAGCTGATGGTCCTAATGTTTGGACGACCCAAAACGAGTCAGTGTCACTTCATTTATAAAATTTTGTTCGAGATAGTCATCGCCAAATTTTACTTCTCTTGATTTGTCTAAAAGATAAATGGTTGCAAACTAAAAGATAAATGGTTGCAAACTAAAGTTCAACAAGGCCTCCTTCCTCCACAAGGTCAAGTTCCCCTTCGCCGCAGCCTACCAAGTCTCCTCCCTCCTCTACGCCACCTCCATCCTTGCCACTGAGAAGAAACTAGAGAGCTCATGAAGAAGAAAGTAAAGCTTGAGAATTCCATAAATGTCGAGCTGAAGATTTTCACTGTTTCGTTGCTTGAAATGTAATATCAATACAAACTTATTATACAGCTAGACTAAGAAGGATCTAGAATCCATTCCTAATCTATTGTACAATCCTATTACAGCTTTTAATCATAACAGAATTCATTAATCTTTCTTCTTCATAATTCCTCTCAATGCCACGTCTTTCCATGAGTCCTTGTGGTCCTCAATCTTGTCTGGTAAAAGAGCAGCGGATCCTTTATCCATGTAAGAGATTCTTAAGATAAAGTTTTCTGGAGAAACTAGGAGAATGAGACTTAAGAAAGTAGGAGAATGAGACTTAAGAACAGTTTCACCAACATTAGCAATATCAACAAATTGACCATTTCCAAGAACCAAGTGTTTACCTCATGTATATTCTGAGCTGATGTTTAAGTTGCTCAAATCATTGGAGACATGATGAGTAGTTCCAGAATCCAGACCAGCTGGTTGAGGCAGCAAAATCAAACCCAAATTCTGACTGAGTTCCAGCTAAGAAGTTGACAGTAGGTGATCTTGGCACAGACTGAGTCAAATGAGCAGATGGGTAGTTTTGCTGCTGCTGTGGAGCATTCCCTCTAAACTGCAACTGAGGAGGAGTATAGTTATGTTCGAACCTATGCCAGCATTTAGCTGTTGTGTGTCCTGGTTTTTCACACAATTGGCAAATGATTCTGTTGCCTTCCCCTCTACCAAAACCTTTTCTTCCTCTGCCTCCTCTCTGATTTCTGGATCCACCGCTTCCTCCTCCATTATCAAACTTGTTGTAATATGAAGATGAATCCTCTCTCTACCCTGACTGTTGTTGCACCAAGTTCAATGTAGACTGAGATCCATCCACACTAGTGGAGTGTGACCTTGTTCATTCTGGACTCAAAGCTGAGGAGAAATGAGCTGACATCTCCAATGGTCCAGGGCTCAGATCTGTAAGTGATTGCACATACTGCTGGATCATATTCTTGGCCCAATCTTCCAAGAATGTGCAGGATTTGTTCCCCATCAGAGATCCTGCAACCAACAAACCCAAGAAGGTCAAAGAAATTTCTCATCTTACCCAAATATTCACGCATAGTGAGACCATCCTTCTTGAGGTTCTGCATCTGATGTCTATACTACATGACTTTGGTAGTAGAGCAACTGGCAAAATTTGTCTCCAACGCTCTCCAAATATCCTTCGCGGATCTGAGCCCAACAACAAGGGAAAGAGCTCCTTCTGACAGTGAAGAGTGCAGCCAACCAGCTACCCTTCTATCCTGTCTTTGCAATGCCACAAAGGCTGGATTGAGTATCATGGAACCTTCATCTGGATCTGCAATGGTTTGCGGTGGTGGGATTGCTTCTCCAGTGAGGAATGCTTCAAGGCGGTAGCCACACACAGCAACATCTACCTGTTGCTGCCATATCAGGAAGTTCCCTTCAGTGAGCTTCACTGAGATATGAGGAATCTAAGAAAAGAGAAGCAACGCAGACAATGGAATAGTTGAGGCATTTGAATTGTTTGATTCTGCCATTTTAGGTAAATAACAAAATAAGGATAAAAAAGGGGTAGGAGAGACAGGATCAAAAAGATCCTGCTCTGATACCATGAGAAGAAACTGGAGAGCTCATGAAGAAGAAAGTAAAGCTTGAGAATTCCATAAATGTCGAGCTGAAGATTTTCACTGTTTCGTTGCTTGAAATGTAATATCAATACAAATTGATTATATAGCTAGATTAAGAAGGATCTAAAATCCATTCCTAATCTATTGTACAATCCTATTACATCTCTTAATCATAACATAATTCATTAATCTTTCTTCTTCATAATTCCTCTCAATGCCACGTCTCTCCATGAGTCCTTGTGGTCCTCAATCTTGTCTGGTGAAAGAGCCGCAGACCCTTTATCCATGCTAGCCGGCATATGTACTAAGCCGACCATCTCTAGTGCTCCAGTTGACCTCACGTGATCACCAGCTGCATCTAGTTCATGCATTTGAACGTTGCATGAAACATTAGCAACATCTTTGGTTTCTTCTTTGTAAGCTCCTCTAACAGCCACCACCTCGGACTACCAGACCAACTTCATCGGCTACATCGCCACCTCCACCGACGCCGTCGCCAACCTCCTCGGCCGCCGCGAGATCTTCGTAGTTTGGTGCGGCACCAAGGCCACCTACGAGTGGATCGACGTCGCCTACTTCGACCCCGTCTTCTCCTCCCCCTCCTCCGCTCCTCCGCCGCCTCCCCGCCCAAAGTCATGGACGGCTGGCTCACAATCTACAACTCCTTAAACCCTAACTCCAAATTTCTGAAGTGAGCGCGCGCTCAACTTCAGAAATTAATCGACCAGCTTCTGAATCAATACAAAGACGAACACCCTAGCATCGTCGTGACGGGGCATAGCCTTGGGGCCGCCCTCGCGCTGCTCTCCGCGTTCGATTTGGTTGAGAATGTGGTTAAAGACCATGGCGGGGAAGTCCCTGTCACGGCCGTCGTCTTTGCTGCCCGCGCGTAAGAGACGGCAGCTTCACCGAGAAGCTGCAGGAGTATCCCAACCTCAAGATTTTGCACACTAAGAACTTACTCGACCCGATTCCGCATTACCCACAGGAGATCTTGGGCTACAGAGGCGCCAGAGTGGAGTTGGTGATCGATAGCAGGTAATGACATTTTTGTTCATAGAATTCCATGAATTATCTACCCTACCAAACGTATACTTATAATTTATTTTATAGTAGTTAGAATTTGATTTGATTTATTTATAGCCTTATAAATATGGGTGTGGTATTTGAAAAGAATTAATGAATAAAGAAATAAAATTATACTATATCTCTTTCAACTCTATATATTTGAATCTCTCTTATCCATTTCAATTTTATTTGAATCCGCAGGAAACCGTCGTCGTTGAGAATGATCCCGAATGGTATCTTCGACTGGCATAACTTGCAGGGGATGCTGCACGTGGTGGCGGCGTAGCACGGGGAGGAGGGGAAGTTCGAGGTGGTGGTGAAAAGGAGCTTAGCTTTAGTGAACAAGTCGTGTGCGTTTCTGAAGGAGGAATATAAGATCTCGGGGAATTGGTGGGTGGCGCAGAATAGAGGGATGGTGCTTGATGACAAAGGAGAGTGGGTTTTAAAGCCTCCGCTCGAGGAGGATCTCCCCGTCCCCGAGTTCACTTGAACGGGACTTGTTGGGGATGTGTTCACACGAGAGCCTCTATTTTGAGTTTGTGTAGTGTCTTTTTTTAACCATAGGTGTACCGAACCCACCTTTGGCGGAATCCGACTAATCTTGCTCGATCGAATTTGCAGATTAAGTTCGAAAATCTCCCAGCCAGGAGGGTGTCGGGGTCTTTTTTTTAATAAAGCTATACATGCTCATAATGTGGATGTTCGTATTTTGTTGATTTTAATTGGATAATGATTTTGATTTTAATGGGATAATGAGTTGATTTCAATGAAGAGTATTATGGATAACATCATTGTATAATAATGAGTTGGGACATAAAATGAAACACTAAAAAGAAAAAAGAGGATCAATTGACCTTTTTTAGTATATGTTACTAAGTTGAATTAAAATTTTTGAACAAGTAAATTAAAAAAATTATATTGAAAAAATAGGAGAGATAAATAAAGCAGGAAAGATAAAAAGAGAATAAGATGATGAACTAAAGTAAGAGTGATTAGATATTTTATTTTTTGTCAGAAAAAGAAATGACTCAATTTAGTTAGAACATCCCAAAAAGAAATACAACTGAACTTAGTTAGGACGGAGAGTATATTTTTTTTTCTTATAACTCATGAAAATAATATCCTCCATATTTATGAAAATTAAAGATGAAATTCAGTAATTCACACGTCTAGTATAAAACCCATTTTGTAGAGCCATCCCACCCCAAATTTGAATGATTAATAAGAACGATATTTCTATTTTCAGTAAAACTTATTTGCAACGGTATTAATTAACATGGTCATGTCTTTTTCTACAACATACACACATAAAAAACACGTTGAGATGTCACACAAATTCCAAATTTACATCAGTGTGGTAGAACACATCTCCAATCAATCTCTTTCCCATAATTGTTTGCACTAATTAAATTAAAACGAATGGCCCAAACACCATTTACAGAAAAATCCTATCCATTCCACTTATCCTTTTCAAATCCATAACATTCTATAATTATTCAGCAATTTCTTGACTCAATTCAACAAATCGAAAAATGGCGGAAGAAGCACCGCCGCCGCCGTGGCCGGAGCTCCTCGGCAGCAACGACTGGAAGGGCCTCCTGGACCCCCTAGAAATCACCCTCCGCCGCCTCATCCTCCGGTGCGGCGACTTCTGCCAAGCCACCTACGACGCCTTCAACAACGACGCCAACTCCAAGTACGCCGGCAGCAGCCGCTACGGCAAGAAGTCCTTCTTCGACAAAGTCATGCTCGAGTCCGCCGCCGACTACCAAGTCTCCTGCTTCCTCTACGCCACCGCCCAGCTCAGCGTCGCCCAGGCCGTCTTCCTCCGCTCCCTCCGCCCCGACGCCTGGGACCGCGAGTCCAACTGGATCGGCTACATCGCCGTCACCACCGACGCCGTCACCGCCGCCCTCGGCCGCCGCGAGATCTACGTCGTGTGGCGCGGGACCTCCCGCACCTACGAGTGGATCAACGTCCTCGCCGCCGTCCCCCAGTCCGCCGCCGAGCTCCTTGCCGCGCCAGAACCCAGCGACGACGACGACAACGAGAGGGTGCCGAGGGTCATGAAAGGGTGGATGACGATTTATACGTCATCCAACCCAAAATCGCCCTTTACTAAATTAAGCGCGCGCTCGCAGCTGCATAAGAAGATTATGCATCTGCGAGAGCTCTACAAGGGGGATAGCCTCAGCATAACGATGACGGGGCACAGCCTCGGCGCGACTCTGGCGACCCTCGCCGCGTTCGACCTCGTCGAGAACGGCATCCGCGACATTCCTGTCGCGGCCGTGGTCTTCGGCAGCCCCCAGGTCAACTACATTCCGCTTGTTGAAACTTATATTGCCAGAAAATCTATAAAATTTTAGTTAAATTTTGGTCTATCCCGCTAAACATCGAAAAACAACCTTAAAAACCTTGAAATTTAATCATTTTTTCCACTGTTAAAATATTTTGGTTGCTTATTGATATTGTTGATGTGGCGCAAATATATTCCAAATCTATGACGTAATTGATTTATGTGCTAAGTGTGATGATAATGATAAAAATGATAAAATACATCATCGATTTCGGCAATTTAAAATTTTTTAGATGCTAATCATATACAATTTCATCCAAATTAGATTGTATGGATAAATTGAAAAAAAATTGCTTAAGTGCAAAGTCTTCATTGTTGATTTTTATACCAGAATTCTATCAAATTTCATATTTTGTTTTACAAAATAGGACGTGACAGGAGTTTTAATGTGGAATTGGTAAATTAAAAGAGAAGTGGTGTTAGTGGAATGTGGAGTCCATATATTAGTAAGAGAGAAGTTGTTGAAAACTTTCATTTTTTAAATGTGCTCTATTTTTCGTGGACAATAAAAAATGACAAATGTGCTATATTTCTTATAGACGGAGGGAGTGCCATTTTAAATACTATAAAAAGTACATTTCATGCATGCTTTTAAAATTCTAGCTTCGTTATTGATTCAGGTGGGAAGCAACGCATTCAGGGAGAGGGTGGCGCGGTACCCGAACCTAAAAATCCTGCACGTGCGGAACAAGATCGATCTGATAACGCGGTACCCTAGCGTGTTGCTCGGGTACAGGGACGTGGGGGTGGATCTGGAGATCGACAATAGGAAGTCGCCGAGCCTGAAGAGATCGACGAATACGGGAGACTGGCACAACCTGCAGGGGATGCTGCACGTGGTGGCCGGGTGGAACGGGGCGGATGCGGAGTTCGAGCTGAAGGTGAAGAGGAGCTTGGCGCTTGTTAACAAATCGAGCGAGTATTTGAAGGATGAGCTTTTAATCCCCGGTATTTGGTGGGTGGAGAAGAACAAAGGTCTTGTGCGTGATGACGACGGCGAGTGGGTTCCGACGCCGCCGGCGGATGAGGATCAGCCGGTGCCGGAGTTTCCATGATTTGATATGTCGTTTTGCTCATGTGTTTGTTGCGTTTTGGAATGAAAAGCTACTCGCAAGTCATACAATTTCCTTGTCACCCGCGACTTTTGAATTTGTTTTTTTATATTTGATGTGTAACATTTAATTCCAGACTTTATTTTATTTCGATATTGTGTAGGTAAAATGCGAATAAGTAGAGATGTAAAAAATATTTAAAATAATTAGAAGTTATATTAGGTGTATTATTATTGTTATCATATATACATATTTAATTTGTTACGTAAATGAATATTTATGCATCATAATTTTGTCATTCGATTGTTAATGTTGTTACGAAATTGGTTACGCCTAATTAATATCAAAATTATTAGTTGTACTTTATTTAAATTAATGTTACTAACAAATTTATATTATTCTCAACTAATAAAAAAATTATATGTAAAGATTATGTATCGCACAAGTGCTATATTAGTAGGATGAAAAAGTAACTATTACTATCATTACTTAGTTCCTTCACTTCCTTGTACTAAAGAATAAAGATGATGACTGATGTGTTTATTAAAGTGACTACTGCAGCTATATGCGGCTATTTCAATATGTAAGAATTGAAAAAAATGTTATGACAGTGATTGTATTTTTAAAAAATTTTAAACCTTTTAAACTTTATAGTAGTATTATTTAAATTTAATTTAATTTAAATTTCTTTTTAGACCATCCACAATAGGAATAGCCCAGCAATAGCCCAGCCATAGCCTAGCCACTGTCACATCATCAGCACTAAAAATCCTCCTACCACATCATAAATAGCCCAGCCATAGCCTAGCCACATCATAAATAGCCCAGCCACATCAATAGCCACATCACTAATAACAATTATATAAAATGACATAATTAACAATCACACAATATACGGAATTTAATTTACGAGACATATACGGGAAACATTAATAATACTATTAAAAATTTAAAAAGTACAATAATTTAAAAATATTACAATAATTAAAAAAAGTACAATAATTAAAAAAAAGTACAATAATTCACTCCTCGTCGCAGTCGTCGTCTCCTCCGTCGTTGTCGCCACCGTCGCCTCCGTCGTCGTCGCCTCTACTCCCGGCAGCTTCCCTCCGTGCCGCCTCCAAATCCTCCTGCATGCTCAGGAGCAATGTTTGAAGCAAACTCTTCTCCACGGGGTCCACCGCCGCCCGCCATTCGGCCACCGTCTTGACCATCTGAGCTCGCGTTTGTTGACGCGCGAAGAATTTGAGATCCGCTGTGGATTGGCCAAGGGGGATGCCGACTGGACCTCCTGTGAACCCCCGGCGACCCCCATCGCCTCCCGTTGAGCCCGCCTGTGCCCAACCGGGCGAGTACGGCGAGCAAACGAACGAGGGGTCGGGACCTCCTGGGCCGTCTCAGGGAGGTCGTGGGAACCACCGCTACTGCCGCTGAAATCACCGGAATAGTTCAGTCATTGCTTCTTCGGCCAGCCAGAGTCGACACCTACTCGGAACTTCTCGAAGTCGTTCAACACAAGATAGCAGTTCCAGTAGGTGAAGTCCTTGTACACCCCCTTCAGGGGGAAGGCTTTCTCCTCTATCCTCCTGCAGTCGTCCTCAGTTTGCCCACTGCTCATCATGCGGAGGGCGTTGGTGTACAAGCCCGAAAATCGGGAGACCGCAACCCTGATTCGGTCCCACGCCTTCCGGCAATCCTCCCCATTGCGTGGCCTCCCCTCCGGGCAAAACCTCTGGTAGGCTGCTGCTATCTTGCCCCACAAGTTGACGATCCTCTGGTTGTTCGAAACGAGAAGATCGTCGCAAACACTCACCCACGCCTTGAACGGGAGCATCCGGAATACCGGAAAGATCTATCCCCAAGTCATCGAAGGAGAAAGTGTCAAACTAGGCCGGAGGCGCAGCCTCCGTTGGCGTCGATGTGTGCGACGAACCAGTCGAAAAATCAACACTGGGGCGATAGACGTCCCTCGGCGTCCCCTGTGTCGCCGGTACCCCGCCGGGCATCATCTGCATTCCGGGTGCCCACCCCGGCATCTGGACACTGGGTGCCCACCCCGACATCGCCGGAAACGCCCCCGGCGGACTCCCCCCCGCTGGTATCCCGGGCATCATCTGCTGCCACGGGTACATGTTGTAGTATGAGTGCATCTGACTCCATCCACCTCCCACGGGGATCGGGGGAGTTTGAGATCCGCTACTCCCTGAAGTAGGCTCGTTGTTGAGATCCATTTACCGTTGTTGATCTTGTACAGAAATTTAGATAGAGAGAGTACTCGTTAATACAAGTGGTGCGAATGAAAATGACAGGCAAGTCGCGTATATATAGTGTTTCGGAATAAAAATTAAAAATTCGCGCTAGGCGATCCGGACGCTGCAATAGCGCCTAGCGGATCGCCTAGCGCACCGCCTAGCGCCGCGGAACCGCCGAGCGCTAGGTGGTTTTTTTCCGCGAAATCGGCTAGGCGGCTGCAATAGTTCGCCTAGCGCCGACGCTCGGCTAGGCAGTGCGCTAAGTGCTATTGTGGATGCTACCTAACGTCAAAATCTAGACTTCGCCGAGCGCACGGCAAAGATTCTTTGCACACATTCACAGAGAAAACGACCAATAATGACGATTTCCCACATGACTTGGACACTAAATTCAAAATAAAATGATTTGCAACAAGACTTGTTAGATAGAGAGAAAGGGCCACAGTGCATTTAAGTAGGGTCGACAATGAATTTAAAGTGTATTTATCTTTCCTATTAGATTGTGATTTATATCTGAAAAGTGATTATAATTTATAGAATGTACTCTCCCGTCTCCGATTAAGAGCCACCCTCTGACACTAAGATCCACTTTGGTTTTATAATAAAATATGAGTGAAGTGAGTTAGTGGAATGTAAGATCTACTTACCATTTATGGTAAAAATGAAGTGTGACTCTTAATTGAAGACGGACCTAAATGGAAAAGTGTGACTCTTAATCGAGGACGGAGGGAATATATATTTATGGAAATGTTTTATTGTAGGCATGCAACTCTATGGAGACGGCCACTAAAGATGGAATGCCCTTAACTATATATCTCTATCAAACCACACGTACACGTATATACATATTTGTATTAAATAATTAATATAAATATCTAGCAAATTCAATCAACAGAAGTTCATCCCCCCTGGTAGTTAGTATAGTTAACAAGAACTTAGATTCGATTTAGTTATGATTAAACACTGCTTTTTTTAATGCATATATGATCATGAATAGTCTTTTTTTTAATGGAATATGAGTATAAGATTTAGTGGAGTGTGTGGTCCACTTAATATCTTAAAACAGAGAAAAGTAAATAACATTTTAAATTATATACATCCCAAAAAGGCAAAATGTGACATTATTTCGTGTACAATGAAGTAATTATTTTGAGTCTATAATCACGAATATCTGAATGACGAAACTGACACGAGCACAACAACTACACTAAAAGTAAATAAGACTACAACGTCAAGAGGACCCCAAAGAGGCATAAAATCTTTCCCTACTTTCAAGTGTGTATGTCTATGAGCGCACATAAGTAGCACTCGTTGCATTGCAGACCACGCTCGCGAACCCCAGCCCACCGACCACTCCCTAATTAACCAGCCCTTTCCATGTTACGTTGCACCACATATCACTTTCGTTGTTGCATTACTGGTGCTCTAATTATGAACAATCCTAAAAAACTAAAAGAAGTTATGGAAAACTATATGTTATAGAGCATTCCTAAAAAACTAAAGGACTTATGGAAAAACTATTTGTTATTTTGTATGCTATATGGCATCAACTTCCCTGTTTTATTCTGCTAATTAAAAAGTTAGTCAAACGAATATTATTGTGGAAACAATATTAACATTTTTTTCAATAATACTATAAATCATGGATTATATAAATGTGAAGATACTATATGATTAATCACTACATAACTGCCTACGAATATTAATATCATATTCTCTGTTATTATCATCCATTCATATTGCGGATCGATTGACACCATTTGAAAAAGTGTGCGAATCTTTGTTTTGAACTTCTTAATTGTTGCTTAAAATGCTACCCCTAACTAGAAAGTGTCGATGATTTTGGCTTAGTTTATCTTTAAATTTTTTCATCTTTCTTTACACAAAAAATGCGTAGAAGAAAAAAGAGAAGAATAACCAAAAGAGGGGGAAAAAAAGCAATTATGCAGCATACGACCTTGCGTTATCCATCATCATCAGCCACGAGAGAGATCCGACAACAATAGTAATAAACATATTTTGTTCTTTTAAATTGATTCATGACATGTAGGATTTACTTTACCAAAACAATAAATAAATGATATGATTTTTTTAGCTTCGTTAATTTATAGGGCAAAATTGTTAAAAATTACTATGAAATTTAGTCAAATTCTTATCTTTTCCATAATTTTATAAGTCATCTAGCAAACTATATACGAAACTCAACATTGTTTACAATGATTATATGAGCTTTGATTCGAGTGACTCTCGAAATTTGAGTTTATACCTTCATCTAAAATTTTATCTGTTTATCAACACACTTAATATCTACTTAGTCACGTTATCAATTTGAGACATATATGCACTACATCATCAATCATATACTACATGTAGGTGACACCTGCATATTTCATTGAGGGATAGTTGCGGAAATGGCTAAGAGCATCTTCAACAAGGATAGGTAAAGGAAAGAGGTATATATTTTATTACATTCTCAAAAAGTGAAATATATCCTATAAAAAAAATAACACATTCCAAAGGAAAAAAGGTGTATAGAAAAGTAAATGATTTTTTAAAAATAAAATAATGGTACAAAATGCATTAAAAATATAAAATGTAATATACCTTCCCAAATACCTTTTTCCATGGAGAATAATTTTTCATGAAAAGAAGACAAATATGATAGTTATAAAATTTTACCTCTCCATTGATGGAGATGTAAAGATACCTCTTTAAAATGAGAAAATATATAGTACCTTCTCAAATACTTCTCCCATTGGAGAATGATTTTTCATGAAAAAAAGATAAATATGGTAGTTATATAATTTTACCTTCTCTCCCATTGAAGATGCTCTAATTGTAAAAAAAAATACAAAATCAAGTCAAGTTATAGTCCATCCAACCACTTTCAAAATCAGGTAGAATTTTTTTTTCAACAAAAAAGTGATAATTTTCTATACAAATTTATGATATCGTTTAACTCATGTGATGATTGCATAAGTCCAAACTTCCTTTCTTTTAATTGACTTTCCAAATTGCAGGAATGACCGAAATTTGACTTAATATGCCATAGCAAATATATATTGAACTTTTATGATTTTCATGTTGGATTTTTAAATTTGAAAGACTTCGGCATATTCATGGTTTATTTATTTGAAATTGTGCACACCCCATTAGACCATCCACAATAGCGCCCAACCTACCGCCCAACCGAGCACCGGCGCTGGGCGGTTCGCTGGGCGATCTATTGCAGTCGCCCAGCGGACGAATGGAGAGAGAAACCGCGCAGCGCTGGGTGGTTTCGTGGCGCTGGGCGGTGCGCTCGGCGCTATTGCAGCGCCCGGATCGCCGAGCGCACCGCTTAGCGCGAAATTTAATTTTTTTTTTCCGAAACACTATATATACGCGCTTTGCTCGTCATTTTCATTCGCACCACTTGTTTTAACGAGTACTCTCTCTATCTTAATTTCTGTACAAGATCAACAACGGGAAATGGATCTCTACAACGAGCCTAGTTCCGGGAGTAGCGGGTCACAAACTCCGTCGATCCCCGTGGGAAGTGGATGGGGTCAGATGCCCGAGTACTACAACATGTACCCGTGGCAGCAGATGTTTTCCGGGATGCCAAAGGGGGGAGTCCGCCGGGGGGGTTTCCGGCGATACCGGGGTGGGCACCAACGGGATGGGCACCCGGGATGCAGATGATGCCCGGAGGGGTACCGCCGACACAGGGGACTCTGGGGGTCGTACCGGCTACACAGTGGACTTCTGAGGGGTCCCCGGCGACGACGGGGGATGTCTATCGCCCTAGTTTTGATTTTTCGACTGGTTCTTCGCACACATCGACCCAAACGCCCTTGGGGTTTGATAGTTTCTCCTTAGATGACTTGGTGTTTGATACTATCGGAGCTCCGGAAACTCTCGTTCAAGGGGGGGGGCAGAGCGGGGGCGTGGCGCCCTAAAGAAGAAGGGCAAGAAGAAGGTCGGCGAGTCGTCGCAGCCGGGTGAGGAGGAGGTACGGAGGAGGTGGACGGACGAGGAGAACGTCGCGCTCTGCAAGGCGTGGGTGAGTGTTTGCGATGATCCTCTTGTTTCGAACGAGCAGAGGATCGTCAACATGTGGGGCAAGATAGCAACAGCCTACAAGAGATTTTGCCCGGAGGGGAGGCCACGCAACGGGGAGGATTGCTGGAAGGCCTGGAACCGAATCAGGGCTGCGGTCTCCCGATTTTCGGGTTTGTACACCAACGCACTCCGCATGATGAGCAGTGGCCAAACGGAGGAGGACTGCAGGAGAATAGCGGAGAAAGCCTTCCCACTGAAGGGGGTATACAAGGACTTCACCTACTGGAACTGCTATCTTGTGCTGAACGAGTCCGAGAAGTTCCGAGTAGGTGTCGACTCTGGCTGGCCGAAGAAGTAACGACTGAACTACACCGGCGATTTCAGCGGCAGCAGCGGTGGTTCCCACGACCTCCCCGAGACGACGCAGGAGTTCCCCAAGCCGCGTTCGGTCGGTGGCCGACCTCGCCCCATTGGGCGCAAGCGCGCTCAGCGGGAGGCGAGGGGGAACGTCGGGGCTTCCCAGGAGGTCCAGTCGACATCCCCCCTTGGCCAATCCACCGAGGATCTCAAATTCTTCGCTCGCGCCCAAACGCGCGCTCAGTTGATCAAGACGATGGCCGAATGGCGGGTGGCGACGGATCCCGTGGAGAAGAGCGTGCTTCAAACCTTGCTCATGAGCCTGCAGGACGAGTTGGAGGCGGCACGGAGGGAGACCGGCGGCGGCGGTGGCGGCGGCGATTGTGGCGACAGCGACGGAGGCGGCGACGACGGAGACGAGGAGTGAATTGACACTCCTTTTTATTATTGTATTTTTTTTTAATATTAATGTATTTTTTTAAATTATTATACTTTTTTAAATTTTAATAGTATTATTAAATTTTTCCCGTATATGTCTCGTAAATTAAATTTCGTATATTGTGTGATTGTTAATTATTTCATTTTGTATATATTTGTTAATAGTGATGTGGATATTATGTGGCTAGGCTATGGCTGGGCTATTGCTGGGCTATTTGCTTGTTTTGATGACGTGGCAAGAGGATTTTTAGTGCTGATGATGTGGCAGTGGCTAGGCTATGACTGGGCTATTGCTGGACTATTCCTATCGTGGATGGCCTTACTACGCCATTCAGTTACAATAAAGTGTGACAACTTGGACTAAGTCTGTCTACATACATCGAAACTGGTGTTGGTAGATTTAGGGAGAAAAGGGGCAAAATCGTCAAATCCAGAACACAATCAAATTATACAGAGAGCTTCAAAGCTTCTTCTCTCAAATTCCCTTCACTCCCTCAAACAACCCCCGCCTCCACACACCACACCTCAGACTCATAGATACGTATATTTCTCTCCCCACCGATCTTCATTTCCGCTAGGAGCCCCGCGATTTCATTTTCGCCGTAAGTCCTTTCTAACGCTTCTTCCCCACGAATATCCGTTTCTGTGCCGCGTTATTAATCCTTAGTTATCTGATTCCGCAATGTATTTGAATCGTTTCTGTTTAATTTTATGCCCGTTGATCTTTTTCGGATGTGAATTTTCAGTTTTCCTATGGTTTTGGGTTCAATTTCATCTCTCCATTTGTTCTGCTAGGTTGTAATTCGTGATTAATTTGAGTAATTTGGAGTGCCCCTATGTTTTTGCAGTAGTCTGTTTGAAATTGCACGTGAGTAAGTGTGACCCTATTTGCTTAGTTTCTTCTAATTGGACAGCTCTCGGTGGGCCTGCATGATTCTATTTTTTGGTTTGATTGGGAATTATTTGAGTTGTCATATGTATTTAACTGTTGCAATCTTTATAGGTTTTGTCGGCGAAGATGAATTATTAAGTGAGGTGCTTATGTGGATACAGAGATTTGATGGTCAGCAGTTTTTTGCATAAAATTGGATGCAATTAACTGAAAGGGTCTTCAACGAAAAGAGGACCCTTGATTCGGTTTGGAACCGGAGCTTTTTTTCTTTAACGTTTTCGTTGAGTTTAGTCGGTTCGTTATCCAGACAATGCCAGCCGTACAGAAGCTTTATAATGCGTGTAAAGCATCGCTTACGCCTAATGGACCCATTTCAGAAGAGGGTTTAGAAAAAGTTCGCAACCTATTAGGTAAGAAGAGAAAATGTTATTATTCTTTGCTTCTACTTTTTCCTGTATTCTTTTTCTTTATCATGGATCTCCTTTGAAAGATATAAACGGAAGCATTCATTTATCGTTATGTATGGTGACACTTGGTATCTTTTTGTAACGGTTGATGTAGTTGTTCCTAGTTAATAAAGTTGGTAGAAGATGGATTTCTTTACAGGGGAAAATCAATATTAATTTGGATTGACTCTGAACGAAAAAAACAAGAAGATATACGAGATCTTAAATTGACTTTAACAATATTCTCTCACTGGAAAGGCAGTTGCCGCAAGTAGTTCACCGAGACAGCTCTTTTATTTGATGACCACGTTACCATGTTGTACATCATACCATCTTCCAATCATGTGCTTCTTTTCGTATGGGTACCTCATAATCCCGAGTTCCTAACTGAGAGTGGCCCTTTGTCTAGCTGTAGTTCCCATATTAACTAGGTTTGCAGTTTTAATGAATGTGTTGTGTAATTTTTTCCGAGATAAAGTTGCAATTGTTCCAAAGCTAGAATCTATGCAAGGATAATGAATATGACATGATAATCATCTTTAACATTACAGGCTTAGATGAGGTGGCTATTGAATACTACATAAGAATAAGTAGTTTTGAACAAAATAGACCCATGTCTTATTTTGGATATCTCATGTCTCGGTAAGGAAATACAAAGCAGTAAATTTGGGAAAGATAGACTAGAAGCATTCCGTAATGCTTGGTAAGCTTTTTATATATGGCCAGTTCTAAGTTTCTAACATAGATTGCTCCCATTGCGGACAGAATGACTTGGCAGGTACAATGTAATACGTATCAAATCTGTCCCCTAGCAGGAAAAATTATCCAGAAATTAAATAGAACTTTGTATCACGCATGTAATAGATGTATCTGCTATGTTACGAAAGACTGATTCAGATGAGTAGCTTTATATTATCGTAATTGAAGATATTACTATCTGTCATATTGATGTCACCTAATCTGGCTATTTGATATTCGTGTACTCAATGCATACATCATTAGATCCCACCACGGGCTACTACTCATGCTGGCTTCACCATTGCTACATTAAAGGGCAGCTTGCTGCCTAAGTTGCTACGTAAGAGTTAGTTTGCAAGGTCATTGGAAAGAAGAAAAAATTGTACTAGGACATGTGCAAGAAGTGCTACCGCATTTGATTGCTAAACCTTAATCTATCAGAAACTAAAATTTACATAATATCTAACAGCTCAAAATAACGATTACTTTCAGGATAGTTTATACCTGAGCATATAGAGCACTGTTATGATGACATGTCGTCATGAAATTTGAAGACCTTTTACTGGCTTGGCTCTCATGTTATGACAAGGAACACCTCATACTTTTTCCACACTCCACAGGCTGAAGCTATTAGAATGGAGTGCAATTTTACTACAGGATATCTTTTTGACAATTCTAGTCCGGTGAATTTTATACTGAATTCGTATTTCTCATCTTTTTTACAATTAAATTTCTTGTAAACATCAACTCTGTTATGAGCTTCTATCCATCTTTATTATGATTCTTTTGTTATCTCTATATTTGATCATCAAAACAATCTCATGTTCCACATGCCATTGCCTGTCATACTTAATGTTTTGGTGGTTTAATGATTGAATTTAACTTGTGATAGAACATTCTAATTCTGAAATTGCTTTGTTGGTCTATAAGGTACTTTCATAGTTGGTTAGTAACACCTTACTTCCTTTTTTGCAGAAAAAATCAAGCCTTCTGATGTAGGTCTCGAGCAAGAGGCCCAACTTTTACGGAATTGGCAGGGTACCTTCACAGAACGCAATGGGGGAAATCGGACTGCCCCCACAATCAAATACCTGCATCTGCATGAGTGCGATGGCTTCTCGGTAAGTGTCTTTCTTATGATATATTAACTTTTCTGTTTTTCTTTTCTATCCGTTTCTGATTTACCTAGGTCATGTTTCCTTTGATTAGTTTGGCTTCACACGATGCACGATTCATGTGATGAGACTGTACGCGTCTTTATAACTTTTTAACCTTAAATTACTGAAATAAGTAACTTTTCTTTTGCAGATGGGAATATTCTGTATGCCACCTTCCTCAGTCATCCCTCTTCATAACCATCCTGGGATGACAGTGCTCAGTAAGCTTCTGTATGGTTCATTGCATGTAAAATCCTATGATTGGATCAACATTCCTGGGCCTTCCGATCCATCTCAAGGTTAAGTAATTTTAAGAAACTGTTAGTGTTGATTCTGCGTTCATGCTGGTTGCCTGTGCTTTTATTGAAACCTCAGTCTATCTGTTTTCTTGAATATTGATTTTATAGCGTAGAAAGTGAAATGTTCGGTATGAACAGGGAATAACCATCTTGAGGATGATAACTTACTTCAATTTCAGGCATATGTGCTTCCTTTTTCTTTCTGTTTGGATTCATGAAATCTGAAATGCAAAACATGTCTAAATCTTTTTGCCATCTGCATATGTGCTTTCGAAATACTCTCTGCTTATACAAGCAATATTAATCACTTCCTTACAATCTTAAGACTATTTGATTACTTTCAGGAGCAAGGCCTGCAAAGATTGTGAAAGATTGTGACATGACAGCTCCTTGTGATACAACAGTTCTTTATCCAACTAGCGGTGGTAACATCCATTATTTCAAGGCCATCACTCCTTGCGCCGTCTTTGACATCCTGTCTCCGCCCTACTCATCCGATGATGGACGCCATTGCACTTATTTTAGAATGTCCCCTGCCGCAGATCTACCTGGTAAGAGCACTTGTAGCTACAGAAAACATTTAGTCCTGAAATTTCATCCTTTATTAATATCATTTTCGATTTTTGGGCTTAAATGAAGGTACTATCGAGGTGGACGGAGAGACAATATCTGAAATTACTTGGTTAGAAGAGTTTCAGACTCCAGATGACTTCGTCATAAGGAGAGGACAGTACAAAGGCCGCGTGCCCAAAACTTGAAGAAATTTTTGATGTCATATATTCAAATTCTATAAGCTCTCAAGAGCCATGACTGTCTTAATTTGCCTCAATTTTAGTATGGTTTATAACTCTGTTGACAATAATTTTCCTTTAGCAGAAATTAGACGTTTGAGGTGTACATAGTTGAGGTATTATATATTATTATTTGATTGACCTTACAGAGACCCTACATATCTTGAGATCATACTATTTTTGTTTCCTTCAATCCTTTAATTCATGTTAGAAATATTATTTATTGTTATGAGGAATGTGATCATATCATCATATGGTTGGTCTATGAAGCTTGAAATGATTTAGGAATGTAATATATTCAGCTTGCATTTCTGATTGTACGACACAAAATATTCCTTTTTTGCTTCAAGAGAGCATAGAAATTCCACTAAAATCAAGAAGTCTTCTTGTGTTGAGATGGACTGGTAGAATCAGCTGTAATTTTCAGCACTTGCTGCTGAACCGGGTCGCTAACGCAGAGCTTGATGCCTTCCTGGCTGAGGAGGGCGCCAGAGTGCGAGAAAGCCAAGAATCTGACGGAGAGGCGGGCAGAGGCGGCTGTGGTGGAGGAGCAACACCTTCTCTTGATAACCGCATTCTTGCTTCCTCAGCTGCTTTGTTTACAGCCAGCCGTATATTGTCTTCGCTGCTTGTATCTTGGTCTGACTCTGAACCCAAACCCGAGTCTTCAATCATCTTCGTCTCATTACTTGTCTTCACATCATCTCCCCTCTCCACGATTTTTACAGCATCATCAGCCAGTAGCTCCTGCAAGGTTCTGTAGCTCTGCTTGCCTGGCGTCTCTTCAAGAAGCGACCAATGTCGTTTTTCATCGCTCTCACTGAGCTTGGATGCTTGGATAACTGCATACTGCTCGAGAAGACCAAACAAACAAATGAGGCAACCAAAGTTGGACTAATAATCCCTTTGTCACAAATAACATGACTATTTATTACCTCACTCTCACTGTCTGTTGAGGAACCAGACATTACAGATTCAGACAGCATTCTACTAACCGGAAATGTCATCACTCGGCTAATTGCAGGAACCGGATTCAGACTGCATGCTGAACTCCTCAAGCGAGATCGAGGCAGCAAGCAACATACCGTGATCACATTTTCATGTTGTTCACTCCCTTCTTCTCTCTCAAAACTAGGCTTGCAGTGGAGTACTACTGCCTTTTCTTGATCCACTACTCTCCCTCTCTCTGCGTCTCGTTGGAGAACTAACGTGTTCGCTCCTGAACCGTCTCCTTCATGTACGTCTGGCTCACTACTTGCATCAAAACTTGGACTAGCGCAGTTCTGAGACTGTGCTAGGATCTCTTCTTTTGGTCGTCCCGGGCTCTGTTCCCACGGGAAGGGGACAGAGCCCGGGTTACTCATAGGACCAGAGTTCGCCTCTGGTCTACGAGGAGCAAGCCAATGTATGATGGTGAGGCCTTCCCTTTTATCAACTATATTTAAGCCCCCCTTGGGTGAATATTTTCTCACAGATAATATTGGTTGGTTGAAATTCAGCTTCTTCTCCACCATTTTTCTTCTTCAAGTTCAGTTAAGCTCTACTGTAAAACACAAGAATAAACTTAATTTATAGGTTTTGAAACCACAAATCTTCAAATATTCTCATGGAAGATCATCTCTCCCTATATATATATATATATATATATATATACACCACCAACACACAAATAAGTATTACTAATTCATGTTTAAGGATTGTTCATTTTCTTTCAAGTTAAGGGTTGTATATCAAGCATATTTATACTAGATTTTGAAGTGAAAAAAACATTGCATAACATGGAATCAAGAATAGTGAGAAAGAAAGAAAAAACAACCAAATTCTTGAGTTGAAAAGACTGTGTACCTTTTAATATCCAAGAAATGAGAGATATGTTGAAACTTAGTCAAATTCTTTGTTAACATTTTTGCCACACTCACATAGTCATGTTGAAACTTAGTCAAATTATTCGTTAACAGTTTTTCGCGGTGTTTGGAACGGAATTGCCATAAAAGTGTATATGGAGCAGGATCTCACAGCTGAAAACATGGAGGATTTTTGTAATGAAATATCCATCCTCAGGTGTGATCTATGGTTTTGACTCTTTACTGGCATCAATTTTTTCTGAGATATCATTCTAACCCGGAATTTTTCATCTGGTTTTTCTTATTCCAGTCGCCTTCGCCACCCAAATGGTACTTCTCGTCAAGCAAGCCTCGAACTTGTTCTACTTTGACATTCGGAGCAGATTCATAATAATTTTTGGCGATGTTTAATTACAGAATTTTAAGATCAAACTAACTTTGCATATCTAAAGCAATGTGTAAAGATTCATAATATCAACACAGTTTATTACTGGGCAGCTCACCAGAATTATAGAAGAGCCAGTTGCACTCTGATCTACTGTTAAATTTTGTGTGTCACCCCCCCCCCTCTCTCTCCCTCATTGACAGGATGTTCTTAAACTTTACTTTAGTTGCTTTTCGATTCCAGACTAATTTCAGTATTATATATATTCCCAGGAATTCATTACAAATGAAAATTGTAATATATGTTCTCATATCTATGCCTTCCGTGTGAATCTTGACATCAAACTCATGCAGTTTCAACTTATGATGTTCTTGCAGTCATCTTGTTTCTTGGTGCTTGCATGATGCCTCCACGGTTGTCACTGATCACCGAGTACATGGAGATGGGATCTCTTTACTATTTGATTAACTTAAGTGGCCAGAAGAATAAACTCAGCTGGCGGAGGAGAATCAAGATGCTACGCGACATATGCAGGTCAGTCGAAACACCCTTCTATGTCTATAAAATATGTTGGCTACTTCTGAAATAATCGCGTTCAGAATTTAATGACTGAAGAAAGTACTGAATCAATTTTCTCCTGCTTTGGCAACCAGAGGGCTGATGTGCATACATCGAATGAAGATAATCCATCACGATCTTAAAAGTGCTATTTGTCTCGTTAGCATGCATTGGACGGTTAAGATCTGCGACTTTGGCCTCTCCAGAATCATGACAGATGTTCCCATCAAGTCGTCATCAGGTGGGATGCCGGAATGGATGGCTCCTGAGGTCATTCGCAACGAGCCATTCACGGAGAAATGTGACATTTTCAGCCTCGGCGTCATCATATGGGAGCTCTACACCCTGAATTGGCCGTGGGATGGTATGCCACCTGAGCGGGTATGCCACGGCTACAACTCCTTTTCACCTCTTTCATTTTCATCAACTCAGCCTTAGATATATTATTGATCGCTCCCACCCAACAATCTGTGCATGTTTAGGTTGTCCACGCGGTTGCAAGCGAAGGTTTGCGATTGGAGATGCCTCAAGGGCTGTGGGCAGGTTAATTGCAGGTATGAGTCACGTCGAAGATCTGAGAGTATCGGCAACGCAAGTGCTCTGCACTATACTCTGCACGCCATGGTTTGCAAGAGAATACGGACGTAGTGCATGCACTTTGCTCGCCTATGTTGAAAAAGAATAAACACTTAGTGAAGTACACAATTAATTTTATATCATCTCGTCCTAATCAAATTGACATATTTCTAAAAATTAAAACATCACAAATTTTACTTTATTCCATCTCCACTTAACATAATAAACAACATAGCATATACGCTCGTGCTATATTTGTCGATTCTGACCATTTAAATATTGTGGGTGCAGATTCCGGCACACTGTAAGATTTGTTTGAGTTTTCCATCCAAGTAATCAAGAGCAAATAAATACTAGCATGCAATTTTCCCAAGATGAGTGAATGAAACAGTAGCCTCTTCCCACCATGTTATTCAAAATGGCAAAACTTGTTGTACAAGTGGTGTTAAAAATGAAAAATACATCATCCCACAACAGTCAATCCGAAATCCGCCGCCGATTAAGAGCAGCCTCAAAGCGGCTGCAGGAATCCGCCCTCATCTCCGTGCTCATATCATTCTCCGGCGCCGGGTAATAGTCTTCTCTCAGCTGAACATCTCTCAACTCTGTGATCCTCAGCAGGAACATCATGAAATGTTCATGTGCAGTCCCATGTATGAAAAGCTTCCTAAGCCCAAAACATTCCTGCAGCAGTCCCGCTGCCGGAAGGGAGAGGCTCCTCTGGTTCACATCCCGGTCCTGCGGCGGCCAGTAGTCTAGCTCCGTCAGGTTCAGGTGGCCGATCCCGATCAGGTAGAACCGCCCCCACAGGCTCAAATCCATCTGCCCGGAAGGCGCCGTGTGGGCGTACCCAATGGTGTCGCCACAGTCCAAATGCATCTTCCACAGCTTGGGATAGTTGACAAGCATGCTCAGCCCGAACTCGCGCTCCCTCGGCCTCGACATCTCGCGGCAGTCGCCCTCCACCTTGATCCGAATCTCCTCGATATTCGGGCAGTGGTCGAGCCCTGCCTCCACCAGAGGTGTCAAGAGCTGCCCCACTGCAATCCAAAGTGAAAGGTACTCCAACTTATCCCATGTCCTCACATTATTTCCATAGCCGTTGCTATTCACATCCAATTCCATATTCAGATCGTATGAATACTTGCATCTCTTCCTCTCTTTACTCATTCCATCATCATCAAAACCATTATCTTGATCCAAGCAGTTAAGATCAAAACCAACTCCATCTGAATCATCTTCAAGCTCCTGTGCAGAGTCCCAAATACAATCGATGTGAAGGCGTTTGATCCTATCTTGTATCGGTTCCAACGCCTTCAAGCACTGGCGGGCGGGTAGGTTGCTGCAGCAGGAGACTCCAACATCAACGAGTGTTTTCCGAAGCAAGGAAGATCCCTCTCATTGTGATCTTGCTGCAGCCATGGATCTTGAACTCAGCCAATCTGCAACAACCTCTACCTATTCCGATCAAACCCATATCATCCAAATCCCCGACGTTCCTAATCGACAGCGATTTCAGCCCTTGACAAAGGGCCACACCGTCCAATTTCGACTCTATAGGCATCGAGATGCCATGGAAAAATCCTAACTTGAGTGATCTCAATTTAGGGCATCTTGAATTGAGAACTTCAAACGCTGCACCACTGTCTCGGACATTGTTGCATATATCCAGCCCCAATTCCTCCAGCAATGGCAGACTAGAGAAGGTCTCGATCAAGGTGGCTACGTTGATGCTCGCATCATCCGCCGTGAATCCGTCGACGCGCGCGTTCAATAGGGCGGATGTATCGGCTAAATGAAGAATCCCCAATTTGGGACAGTTAACCGGAAACTAGGGCTTCGTCTCCGACAAAGCCAATGTACCTCAGATCAAATCTGCGGGCAGCTTTGAATTCTATCAGATTGGGGCAGGTGATGGCCTTGATCTCGTCGGATTTGAGTCCCTCGATATCCAATCGGGTGAGATTCAAAGCTAGGGAAGGGTAAGCCTGCCTCGAGAGCCGGCGGAACGTCGTCGGTCCAGCAGTAGAAGGAGGAGAGATCTAACGATTTGAGGTGGGACACTCGGAGAAGAGCATCTTGAGCTCGTCGCCGACGGCGGCGACCTGGGGGCGCTGGTGCCAGCGCACAAGCTTGACGTGCTCGGCGGTCCGCCACTGCGAAGCGACGAGCTGGATGGTGGAGAGGTTCCTGGCGTAGAAGGTGAGGGAGGAGAGGGAGGGGAAGGCGTGGCGGAGGACGTGGGCGATGAGGGCGGGGTCAGAGGCGGAGCTGAGGGGGTGGCCCCAGGGGGAGAGGAGGGAGAGGTCGAGGGAGGAGACGGAGGGGAAGCAGTTCGGGACCGTGAAGAGGTCGCGGAGGTTTCCGCGGAGGCTGACGGCGGCGCGTGTGGCGCGCTCAAGGAGGCACCACTTGCGGCAGGCGAGGGCGGCGGAGTTACGGCTGCGGACGTCAGAAACGGCGGCGATTATGTTGGAGAGGATCACGTCGGGGGAGGTCGCTGATGGTGGTCCCGGCGGCGGCGGCCATGCGGGGAGGTGGAAATCAAAATCTGGTGAATTTCGGCGAGATTTTTTTGTCGATTGGTGAGTGTGCTAATTTTCTAACGCATCTTTTTTGTAGTATATTTATCTTCTATCACTTCTTTTCTTATTTTCTCTTTTCGTAAGATTTTTTCATCAAATATTATTAAAATAGTCTTTCGGTGATGAGTGTAGGTTAGAGCGTCCACTATAACGTGGACGCGGCTATAGCCGCGAGCGGGGCGAAAGCGGGGCGGAAGCGAGGCGGCTTATAGTGGGAAGGGTGTCCGCCGCGGGGTGGACGCGGCGGGTGATGGGAGGGGCGGCGGACGCGGAATCGCCGGGTGCGGGGCGAGGACGCGGCTGAGGGTGGCTGGAGAGAGAAGGAGTGGGCCTATAGCCGCGGCTGTCTATTGCTATAGCCGCGGCTGAAGCGGCGGCGCGGCGGTTCGATTCGGGGGGCGGCGGTGGGAGGGGGCTGTCCGCCCCCTATAGTGGACACCCTTAGGGGCCGTGGAACTAAATAAGCGCTACTCCGTTTCAAACTAGTGGAAACATTTATTTCCGGCACGGAGATTAAGAAAAATTATGTTTAGTAAGGTAGAAAATGAAAAAAATAGAGAGATGAAAAGAGAATAAAGTAAGATAGAGTAAAGTAAGTGAGAAAAAATACGTTAACTTTTATTAAAAAATAAAATGACTCCACTACTATGGGATGTATCAAAATGACTCTACTACTGTAGAATGGAAAGAGTACTTAAATAGAATAATTCTAAACCATAATTAAATTTGTGGTAAATCCTCCCTAGAAATGGAGATTTTGTAGATTATACATCTTTTAATATAAAATTGATACAATAAAAATGGAAATAAAAATAGAAATAAAATATTATTAGAAAAGAATAGTTTTGTGAGTGTCAACTATTTAATATAAATTGTTTATAAATTAGAAAGCCAGAGCTCTTTTCTTTATAAGTCATTTCTATTTTGGGGTTCAGGTTGCTCATAGTAACTCAATTGGTAATATGTTTTGGAATCATATAATAAGTGGAGAATTGAAATTATTACAAAAAAATTATTAACAACTGAGTTAGAAGTTGAAATAATTGACTTGTAATTGATTATTTTAAAAGAATGCAATTATAACACCACTTTTGGACGGGGGTGTTTTAATTATAACTATTCAAAGTCATTTGTATATTATCTTACCATAAAAAAGCATAGTTGTGTGTATATGATGCAAGAATCTTGCACTCTAATTAAATTCATAATTTTGATCAATAACTCTCCATATTGAAGAAATGTACACGATTGTTTCGTTCTATGTCAAACACTTATTTGTTTGCGATCAGAAGTCTCGATCGAAAAAAACACTAGTAAAATATGTATTTCATTTTTATATATTCCTATTTGTTTGATCGAAAAAAACACTAGTAAAATATGTATTTCATTTTTATATATTCCTATTTGTTTGATAATAAAAAGTGAGTGAAATTAGTTTGAAAAATATGATGTATATTTATCATTTGTAGTTAAAGTAAATTAAATTTTTTGTTTATGGATAGATAAAATGAAAAAAAAAGAGATTTTTAAATGTTAAAAGAGAGAATAAATGCAAAATTTTGGACTAATTGTACTAGGTTCAACAGAAATATAATAACAAAAGTTAGGACTTACGACAAATTGTAATTATGAATAATTTGTGGCAAAGAAAATGTGGAATTCAATTTTTTTTCTTCGATTAGATTTGTCTGGATACGATCTAGCCCACGTGACATTATGCCTGTGGACAGACGTATTGAAATTTGGAACGTGATACTGTTTCACTGGAAGAAGAAAAGTTTACATAGAATAGTAATCAATAATTAATTCCATATATGTAGTTTCATAACTATATTACTATTCACCAACAATTTTCAATTTTTTTATATCTCAGTTGATAATGGCTTAGCGTGACCACATAGGTTAAGTACGAAATCATTTGTTGTACCTTATAATATTTCAAATATTGACTAATAACTATCAAGATAGATTTATTTAGGATTTGATGATAGGGTTGTTTAATAGTAATTGATCTGAAATTAATAAAATTACTTTTGTCACTGGTAATCTGGTATATCAAGAGTAATCAATACTAATCATCAATGACATTGTCCCATTTAAATACTGAGCCATAGTTATCCACTCAATCAATATTCATAAGACTTAATCTTCTCTAATCTATTAAATAAATCAAAAACTTATATATATGACACGCTACGTACATTTTTTATAGATAATTCTTCAACGTATTTTAGTAGTAATTAACCAGTGTCCATTTTCAAATAATTAATATCATCACATCAAACAATTTGATTGTCACTCATCGCCTCATCCAAAATGGCTTCGTTCCTACTAATTATAATCTTATACTCGTAAGATTATATCAACACAAACAATTTTTTAGAATATTTAGAGGTTAAGTCGGATCTTGTTGGGTATGCTGACTTTCAGTTGAAATCTGGGATCTTGTTGTTTTTTACCTTCTCTTGTGGCTTTGTTGTGGGTTTTGGCTTGATGAGGTTTCTTGTACATTATATAACTGTATATTCCCTTTTGTCCCAAGTTACGTGAGTCGTATTCCATTTTGGGTTTCTCATGTTATTTGAGTCATTTCTCTTTTTAGTTAAAAACAAAACATGTAATCATACTTAGTTTATTCTTTCTTTACTTTGCCCTCTTTCCTCTCTCTTATTTTATTCTCTCTTCTACTTTATTTAACTCACTAAACACAACTTTCTTAAATCCCGTGCCGAAAAGAAACGTCTCAAGTAACGTGGGACATATGAAGTACGAGTATATTTTAAGAACAATAATAGATGTGATAGTTCATAGTATGATAGGATTATAGGAGTAATTGTTAGTACTACTTAATTAATGAGCAAGCTAAATTGTGTATCACAAATGGAAGAAATAGAGAGAGAAAGTGATAGAGTCATATACTCGTATTACCAAAAATTAAAACAGATTCATTTTTTTGGACATACAAAAAAAATATTTGCTTGTATAAGAGAGTAGATGTCATGTTATAATTGTTAAGGCATGTCATATTAATTCAAGGTAATGCTATTTAGTAACACTAATCACAATCAAATAATGATTAGATTTTTCTACTTAGCTAATCGTCGTGTCAATGATGGTCACAATATTAAATCACGTCGACAATGAATGGAGAAATATAACTATTCGCTCTTTTTCACCCTATTTTTCTTTTAAAGCTTTGTATTGTAACGATTCTATAAGAGGAATTATACTTAATTAGATTCTTGAACTTACGAATATTCTTTAATTTGGATTCTGTATTTGGTTTAGTTGGATCTTCACTTTTTTTGGTTATAAAGTCACAAATGAAGGTTCCCATACCTATACATTCAATTTTCTCAATAAAAATGTAGCCTTTTGATTATCACAAAAGAATCCTAATTAAAATTAATAATCCTAATTAAAATTCTATTCATAAAAAAATTAATAGTCCTATTTTAAAATTCACATAGGCACCTTAACTCTTCCAGCAATTCTAGTAACTATTACAGTAAATCATTTTCCTCTCATTATTTCCCACCAAAGTTATTTAAAAACAGATATGAACTACTGGTTTATTCTTATGGTTTAATAATTTGTCAATAGTTTTAAAATTAAAAAAATTACGTATTGTTTAAAATTAAATAATAAAATATATTCACATTTTTCATCTATATTTTCTCTTTTCAAAAAGTGTACGGAGAATCATAATATGATCATATATAATCATCACTCTAGTTGTTAAACACAAATATTGAAAAGTTAAACCAAAACTGTTGGCATAATTATTTGCTCATGTTTACATATAGCGATTTCACTCGATCATTATTTTGCCGTAAACTCTATACGCAATAGAAGCATCAATATGTCACATATACCAAAAAAATAGAAAAATAAAATAAAAGTTGTGGATTTCAAAAGGAAGAAAATGAAAGTTGAGAGTTCCCCATAGAGAACATAACATATCTACATATACTATATATATCTTGAAAATATCAGAATCAACCAATTCTTTTATTTAGAGAGAGGGGAAGAAACGAGTATTTTGATGCATATTTGTAGTTATCTAAAGCATTGGAAGACTTATCCTAACAGTGAGGATTCTCTTAGGATTAGTTTAATCGATCCTCTAATCTTCACATGGCTCCAATATTCGGAAAACATACATTTATACTATTACTTATATAATGTGTCAATTTTTCCGTAATTGACATAAGAAAACGGCAATAATTATAAAGTTTATGATTTCTACTATCTGGTTTTAAGTCTCAAGAAAAATTTTAGATTTCAGTTAAAATTAGTTATATTAGCTATCAGTCTAAAACCGATGGACTGATCTGAATAGATCGAGTTAAATGAATATTTTGAGTTAAATTTTTCAGTCCAAAAAACCAACTAAATCAACTCGAATAAAATAATTTCATAGCTATTTGGGATTAAGAAATGGAAATGAGTCTTAAAAGCGTTAGGCCATCTGATACGAGGGTACTCGTATCGGTTCCGGCAGCGCGAAGTCGCCGGAGAAGTGTTAGGTTCGTTCGCGGGATCCTCCCGTCGAGCAGCCTAGGGTTCTCGGTCAATTAGGGTTTGACGAGATGAACTTGCGGAAAATAAAGTACAATAAAAGAAAAAGTAACGATAAAGGATAAACTGAATTGATATTTCTTGGATGAATGATTTAAAAGATAACAAAGACTACTATTTATAATACTCCCTAATAACCTAACTTAGTGATCAAGAAATATGAAAGATATGCTAAATCAATAATATATGAAATAATAGAGATATGAGAATATTCTATAGATATACTCGTATCAACTCCCCCACGGTTGAAATTCACATTGTCCTCAAGGTGGAAACCAACACAAAATGAAGAGTGTCGCGACCAGAAGCTTTGGCGAGGTATCCCTACCCAGATCAAATGTACGCAAATCCTCAAGAATTGCACAAAGCTGACGAAGTGCAAGGACACCCACAGTGAAAAAGAACTCAATCTTAGTTTTGTTGGACTTCTCATTAATCTCATCCGGCAAAACCAAATCCACCTTTCCATTAATATAATTTTCTTTTCTCCACTTTATGAATGAATGGGCAACTTCCTTCTGAGGCAAAGCAACAAGCACTCCAACAATTTTCTCACAACTCAAATCTTGAGCTCCTTTAAGCAAAACCTCAGATACAAATGGAAGACCAAGGAGCAAATTCTTTTCCCACTCCTTTTTCCTTGAGCTCGGAACATCAACCTGCAGATGACGATTAGAATCCAAAAATGGGGTTGTCACATGCAGCGAGATTGCGGCTGATGGAGGCGAGCTATCGTCTAACAATTCCCTTTCATCTCCAATAAAATTACTAGGCAAGCCAATGGCTGGATTTGATCTGTTTCCTATCTCTGAATAAGCAGCATCACCATCTATGGCTTCATTTGTTTCTGACTTTGTCTCTGATATAGAGTATGTTGAAAGCTTCATTTCTAGTTTATCACAAAGCATTTCATTCACCATCCCACGTTCAGAAAAACAATCAAAATCTCTGGCTCCAGCACATGAATACCCAATCTGCACAACTAAACTCGATGGAGAAGAGTCGACTTCTTTTTGCTCTCTCAATTCATGCGCATATCCACACCCATAAGCATCCAAACTCTCGTCAAGTTGTGGCGAATGTGCGTGAATAAAGTCATCACCATAGCATCCATCTTCCTCCGT
This sequence comes from Salvia splendens, assembly GCF_004379255.2. Lineage (NCBI taxonomy): Eukaryota > Viridiplantae > Streptophyta > Magnoliopsida > Lamiales > Lamiaceae > Salvia > Salvia splendens. The sequence goes on from NC_056039.1 coordinate 32,898,026, forward strand.
CTCACCCTGATAACGGTGCAGCTGTGGTGGTTGCGGCCGGAATTCGACAAACACATGGTCAAGGGACTCCATATGCGTAGGTGGTGGCGTCGTCCAGCCGAAGGGGGGTGGTTGCTCATACGCCGGGTATCCCTGCTGTCCCGGTGGGTCCCAACAGGTAGGACGGTCCATCGACGACGACAGTGGCTGATGCTGGGCAAATTGTGGGGGTCCGAAGGGATCGCCTTGTGGCGGTGGGCCCCAGCACGATGTTGGCTTGATTATTGGCAGTGGTGGGAGGCTCGGGCGATGCAGCTGGTAGCTCCGCACGTGATCTTGTTGCCCCGGCTGACTGTACGCGTATGTGGTGCGTTGTTGTTGGTAAGGTGCCGGATTATAATCTAGAGCTGAGTCGTAGCCTTAATGTAGGTGGGCATAGGCTGGGGAATCCAGTGGATTGCGGCTGCCCGGAGGGTCCCAGCCGGTTGCAGGCCTTGGTTGGACCTGATGCGATGGTTGGTTCGGCGGTGGTAGGTTCCAATTCGAATTTGGCAGGTACGGTGGCATTGCGGCATCGTACAACGGTGGTGCATCTGGAGGGTCAGGTTCGGGGTGCGGATAGGACACCAAAGAGGGACCTGTAGCGCAAAAGGGTGGTGCCGAAATCGGGACCGGCGTTTCCTGTGTTGCTACGAATCTGTGAAATTCAGCAGTGGTAAGTGAGGATTCTAGTTTGCTGATTGCAGCTGTTATCCGCTCAAGCTGCGATGCCAAAACGTGGGTTGATTGTGACATGATAGCGGTGAATGCGGAGGTTGTGGTAGAGGCGTGGCTGTGGTAGAGACGATGGTAATGCGGAGGATGAGAACCGATGAAAGCACCAGATGATACGATGGTACTCGTATCGGTTCCGGCAGCGCGAAGTCGCCGGATAAGTGTTAGGTTCGTTCGCGGGATCCTCCCGTCGAGCAGCCCAGTGTTCTCGGTCAATTAGGGTATGACGAGATGAACTTGCGGAAAATAAAGTACAATAAAAGATAAAGTAACGATAAAGGATAAACTGAATTGATATTTCTTGGATGAATGATTTAAAAGATAATAAAGACTCCTATTTATAATACTCCCTAATAACCTAACTTAGTGATCAAGAAATATGAAAGATATGCTAAATCAATAATATATGAATTAATAGAGATATGAGAATATTCTATAGATATACTCGTATCACCATCCACTACGCGGCGCGCCACCGTCCCGCGTTCCGTCGTGGAGAGACGGAACACTCGCGCGACGTGTTGCGGCACACCGGCCCGTCCCTGCGAGACACGAGACGGGTTGTCTCGCCACGCGCCATGGCGACGTGGCGCGCCCCTGCGCCATGCGTGACACCCACTCGCCGGCCCGCGAGTGGGATTTGTCACGCTGACGCAATAATTCATTTTTTTTAAAAAAATAATTTTTTAAAAAATATTTTTTATTTATAAAAATTGATTTTTATATTTAAAAACAATTTTTACAAATAAATGAATTCAAGAAATTCGTAATAGCCCATATATATTTGATGGGCTTGCGAATTTATGAAACCATTCTTCATTGTTTCTCTTTTATAGACACATCCTTGAATGTTTTATATTCCACTTTCGATGTGGGACAAACTCATTCTTGGTTGTTTCTCTGTCACGCCCGCATTTTCTAAGGATAGAAAACACGGTTGATCGCGACTAGGGGAGGGTTAAAGAAGCGGGGAAGAAAGGGGAAAACAACACAAATCGACAATAGCTCGAAACAAACAGGAATAGCTCGAATAAAATCAGAGTATCTCAACAATCAACAACTCAAAAGAAACAATATTTAGCGGAAGCATTTCGAGAGTAGAATAATGCTATGTATGAAGACACACCATATTCTAGGCATTTGATAGACATTCTTCACTTTTATGCTCAACACCCACCTCACTCGTCACCGCTCAACCTGCACATTTTTAAAAAGAAATGCAGGGCTGAGTACTTGATGCACTCAGTGGACTCATGCCGAAATCATTTTATAAAAAGTATTTATCATGCCACCATTGAGTGACCTTAGGGTTTTAACTTTAGAAATCGCCCAAGACACTAAAATCATTTCCATCGTAAAACTCGTGACTGCAGTCATTTTCCCATAGATGTCTATCATATCTGATCCATTGATGACAAGGAATGTGGCCACATTCCAAGTCACTAGACCGGCCGACCCAAAAGACGGCTCACGATCTCCATAGGTGTACACTAGCCTGAATAGGGACTCACTCCCTAGACAGACCCGAATTCGATTATCCATTGATGGCAAAAGCCACATCAGATAGGTTCCATAGAATAAAATAAAACACGGCATGACAAATATTCATATCATTTTCACATAAAAATATACTTTGGGCATTGCCCTTATTTAAAAAGAAAGCCCACCTCGAGTGCTTAATTTGAAATTACGTTCTTTCCCTTGCGATCACGATTCCCTTGCGATGATTCACCTTTAACAATTTATATAATAGATAAATCAACACATTGATTCAAACAACTAACTGAAAAAGCATGCATCCTAAGCAAGGTTATTTATCTCGGTTTTTCGGTTATTCGGCGGCCGCTTATGCCCCTAATTTTCCTCCGTTGGCTCCTCGTATTTTCTTAATGATATCGAAACAAAATTCCCAAAAATTAATAGAAAGTAATTAAATTATCACAAGCATTCTCCCCTCGAACTATATTTATTTCGGACCTAGGATATAATTATTCGTTCGTTGAAATATTCCGGAATTAATTAAATAATTCGCCACTATTAATTATCGGCCCAAAGATTTAATTAAAAGCCTCAAGTTTAATTATTTCCCCTATATCTCCAACTACAACCTAAAGCCCAACAATTAAAAGGAGCCCATCAATTTAGTAAATCCACCCACTTCTAATTAATGAGGCCCAATTTTATTCAATCAAGGCCTAAATCATTTAAAAAAAACAAAAGCCCAAACCTCACCTTCCTTCTCCACGCCTTCTTTCTTTCTCTCTCCCTATCTCTCTTCTTCTCACTCTCGACAAAATTAGGGAAACTCACGTCTGCCGGCCGATTCATCCCATCCTCAAAAAATGTGCGTGAAAAGCCTTCGTCATCATGTGTGTTCCCCTTAGCCTATCTCTTTTTAATTTGTAATCTTTCTAACTCTTGTCTCCAAATTGAGGCCCAAAACTTCCACCTGTCTCCCACGTCTCTCTCTGACCAAATCGACGCCAATTCCTCCAAATTTCCGTCGGCTTCTCCAATTCATCCCACGACGCCGGCCGCTGCTCGCCGGGAAGACGGAGTGTTGCCGCCACGGTGCTGTCGGCGCAGTCGCAGGGTCAGGCTTCGCCATCTCCGTCGCACGAAGCCACCGCTGCAGTCGGAGTGGAGGAAATCCTGCCGCCGATCCGCCGGGAGGGGCTGCTGCTGTCGCGTCCACGCCGTCGCTGCCGAAGTCCAGCCGCCGCTGCTCCAGAGTCGCCGCTGCTGCTGCTGTCCGTTGATTGCGAGGCTGCTGATCGGTGTAGGAGTTGTCGCCGGCCAGATCAGAATCACGGTGAGTCTCCGTCAATGTCTTTCTCGCGCCGCTGCTGTCACTGCCTCGCTGTTCGGTCGCGCCACCACATCGATGTCGCGGTTCTAACTCGCCGTTACTCTCCATCTCTTCCGTCTCAATTTCTGTCATAGCGCCTTCACGCTTGCTCTTCTCTAATTCAGTTATTCCATACTTCTCTTCGCATGAGTCAGTTTTGAAAAGTAGAAAGACATGTGATGATGAAAACTGATTTGAGAGGTAGAATGCATATATGTATGTAGGTAGTTGCCGATTCATTGCTATTTTTCAGATTTCATGACTCATGGCAGATCATGTGGCCTGATTTATTGGTAACCGATTATTGAGAGGATTCTACAGCGGTTTTCATCTCCAACTGGGCTTCAAAATGTAATTTCAATAAAAGAATTGGGCTTGGAAAATTAAAGAGAATTGGGTTAGGAAAGAATAATGGTTTAAGCCCAAAAGGTAAAATTCTTCTCTCGATAAAAGAAATAGGGTCGAAAAATTTTCAAGTGCACAAACGACGATCATTTCAAGAACACAATAAAAGGGTAAAAAAAGTCGGGGTGTTACATTCTCTTTTATAGAAACATCCTTGAATGTTTTTATGTTCCACTTTCGATGTGGTTTCGATGTGGGACAAACTCATTCTTGGTTGTTTCTCTTTTATAGAGACATCCTTGAATATTTTATGTTCCAATTTCGATGTGGGACAAACTCATTCTTGGTTGTTTTTCTTTTATAGAGACATCCTTAAATGTTTTTATGTTCCAATTTCAATGTGGGACAAACTCATTCTTGGTTGTTTCTCTTTTATAGAGACATCCTTGAATGTTTTATGTTCCACTTTCGATGTGGGATTTTAATTATGTCTTTTTCTATTTTTTTAAATTATGTCATTTTTATGTTTTTAGGATTTTAATTATGTCTTTTTCTATTTTTTTGAATTTTAAGTTGTAATGTTATTTTAATTTTAATGAAGTGTGTTTTTTTATTTGAATTTGTTGGAAAAATAAATAAAAAAATAAAATTGAATGAATAGTAATTTAAGGGACGGTTAAGGGACGGATGGTTGCAGGTTCCGTCCCTTAGTTAAGGGATGGAGTAAAAAAGTACAGTGAGACCCTCAAATAGTAGTTTAAGGGACGGTATATATGGATGGCCTTATTGAGTTTGAGAGTGGTGAGAATGGACTTTTAAGAAAGAAAGTTTGGGCTAATAATTTTTGGGTTTTTACTTTGTGCGGGCCTAAGATATTATTTTCGGGCTTGAGTGATTTTAGTTGGGTAAGAACCAATATGTGACCCACCGTCAAAATATTTCAAATGGATAATTATATTCCTAACCCTCGTTTGCTAATATACTCGCTTAAAGATAAAGTGCAAATTGCCGAAAATTCATGAAATTTGATTATATTATGTTTAGTTCCGTAGCTTTAAAAATCAGACGGAAAAATCACGTAGTTCGGTTTTATTTCCAATTATTGATGGTAAAAACATCGTGTCTCCTACGTGTAATATATTGTTGATGTTGTTCAACCAAATGACATCGTTTTATTACCGTTAAACATCGACGGTGGCGTCAATGTATAATTTGACAACTATTATTATAGCAGGCAATTTTACCCAAAAGAAAATCACGAAGTAATTACTAATAAATCCAAATTTCATGGTTTTTTGGCTAATTAATCTCTAAAGTTGCGATGAGGAGAAGACAATTTTCCTAAAAATAAGTAAAAGATAATGATAAATTTAATAATTTACCCGATAACCTGTATCTCTCTAATTAAATAGTAGTATCAATTTCAAGAGCGAGTAGAATCGTATGTGAATAATGTGGATGTTCAATTATTTGGTTGACATGAAATCGATCCAACTATTGTAATGAACCTCAAGAATTCAGCTGACAATGGGTAGTTTTCCTGATTAATTGCGTGGTTGTACGATATATAAGTTTATAACGTCTCTATTTCTGAATATGACAATGCATGGCCAAACCCGCCCCAATTTTGGTTCATTTAAAAAAACAGGTTTATATTATGAACAATAAACACTAGTACTCATTAAATACTCCATCCATCTATTAAGAGTATGCATTATTTCCTTTTTTTTCGTCCCCAAAGAGTATGAATATTCCAATTTTAGAAACTTTCTTCTCTCTAATGAGGTGAAATTCATTCTCCACTAACAATATTTAAAAAACTTTCTATATCTCTCTCTTTCTTACTTTACTAATAATGCTTTAAAACTCGTGCCGAACTCAATGTTCATACTCTTTGGGGACGGAGGGAGTAGTATTCTCTCCGTCCCAACTGAGTTGATACAAAACTTTTAGACACGGAGATTAAGAATTTGTATTGAAAAGTAGGAGAACTGAATAGAGTAAGAAAGATAAAGAGAGAGTAAAGTAGGTGATGGAAAAAAAATAAGAGTGATGGGATGTTTTGTTTTTAGTCAAAAAAATGAAATGACTCAACTTAGTTGAGTCGTATTCCTATTTGGGATGTCCCAACTAAGTTGAGTCATTTCCTTTTTTAACAAAAAATAAAACATTCAATCACTCTTACTTTATTTCACTATCTACTTTACTCTCTCTTTATCTTTCCTACTTTATTCCTTTCTCCTACTTTTCAACACAATTTCTTATTCTTCGTACCCAGAAGTTATGTTTCAACTTAGTTGGGACGGGAGGAGTATGAGAGAGAGAAAAGTAGGGGAGTATAAAGAGAGCTGATTTTTTGTTAAAAATGTATATGACTCACTTATAGTGGGACATCAAAAAAGGAATACGATTCGCTTATATTGGGATGGAGGGAGTACATATTAGTCTATTACTCAATCAATTCATTCATGAAAAGGTCTAATCAGTTTGTATCATTCATTTTATGAAAAAAAAAGTGTAATACACTCTCATCCCGGCTAAGATGACACATATTTAGTCGGCACGAGATTTTATGAGTTGTTGGTTAATGTATTTAATTGGAGAAAAAAGGTGATTGCAAGTATTAAATGGAGTGAGAAATATAGTTGAATATTTAATTGGAGAGAAAAAGTAGTTGGGTTTATTACTTGAATAGGCAAAGTTTCCAAAAATAGAAATGTGTCAACTTATTTGGGACAAAAATAGAAAAGCGCCATCTTAAATGGGACGGAGGGAGTTAGTAAAGTACATATAATTTCATATTGGTAGGTATATTTTGGTATTTTGATGCAGGGTTGGACGCATAAATTTTTTTCAATAATAGCTCCATTGTATATAAATATTTTCATTATATTATATTATACTCACTTCGTCCGCCATAAAGAGTCTCGTTTCTTAGCGGCACGTTTTTTAAGAAATGGTAAGAAAAGTGTCTGGGAAAAAGTAATTAGAATATGAGTCTCGCTTATATATATATATATATATATATATATTTATATACTATATATATATATATATAAATTAGTTTTAAGAGCATCATTAACCCCATCTCCATTTCAGGCTCCAAGTCCCCTCCACGTCATCATTCTCCTAAATTTGAGTCTCAGACCACAACTGCTCTAACCCTGTAGGCCCCATCCCGGGCCACAACTTTTAAATTGCACTATTAACCACTTCAACCTATTTTACTCGTAAAATAGAATACGTTGAACAATTCAAACCGGGAAAAATTCATTGTTCAGTCGAAAACAAGAAAATTACAAATCCTAAAAAAAGAAAATTAAAAATGGTGCACAAATGGAATATATATAGGCAATAAAATGAAAAAAATATATTAAATGTTGGGGACTTGTGGCCCGGCCCGGAAGACATCCAACGTCGGGCCGGGACGCTGGGCGTGCGGCACGGGTACGATTAACGCGCGGTCGGGACGGGCCCCGGGCGCGGCCCGGGACCGCGACTGCGCCCCTGAGACCGGCCCAGGCCGGAAATTGCTCTCCTCCAATGCGTCGTGACGCGGGCCGGGACCCAACAGCGGTCCGGCCTGCTGCGTTAACGATGCTCTAAATGAAATGTGAATGAAATGAGTAGGTGGAATGTGTGACCCTATTGCCATTTATGATAAAAGTGAATCGGGACTCTTATTCGTGGACGAACTAAAATGAATAAACTGAACTCCTATTCACATACAGATATAATATATATATGCAAAACAGTAATTATACAAAAAAAAATCACAAACACAGCAACTATAAAAAGCATAAATATTTTATATACAGATATAGTCATATATTACTTCTGATGTATGTGTGTTTTTATATACAAATATAGTCATATATTACTATTGACATTGGCAGACAAGTGGGAAATTGTCGTACATGCCAGTGGGGGAATGAGGATCATGATTCATGAGTAATGACATTTCCACAAGCACCACTTCACAACTACTCGAGGATGCTGCTGGTTTGTGTCTCTCATCTTTGAATTTTTATTATTTAATTAATTGTATGGAAAAAGAGATGCAAAATTTCAAATAATTATACTACTTCTTAACCAAAATTCAAAGCACATAGTTGCATCTTCTCATCTTAATTTCAGGAACAACAGCATACAATTAGATTCTATTGTAGCTTCGATCCTAAAAGGTTAGATCGCTCATGATAATTCTCTATGGTTTGCATCTTACATGTCATTTCTTTATTTCAAATATTCCACTTATCTTATAAGTCAGATTTCCAACATAGGAAGTACTCCATGCTAAATTTGTAGATACTCCTAGTTTATAGTATAAAACTGAAACAATTGTGGGCCCCAACCATAATAGAATATGTAAAAAAACACAATGTATAATAGTTAGATTCTATCCGCATAATTATATAATAGGCCAAACCCGAGATGATCAAAATAGATATGTAAAAAAATACATATAGCCACCAACCTAATTTTAATAAAGTATAGTTGATTTTTTAATTTTTGGATCAAAATGCCCTTTGAGTTTATTTGTGTTTTTTTTTCTCTCTCTCTCAGACTATATCTCCCTACTTCACTTATCTTCATCTTCAACATTATCTTGCTACCGCTAGTATTGTCATTGTTACTCTCAGTACGAAGTGTCAAGCTTTGAATTTATGAAGGATCGACGAGCGACGATTGTGGGCGGGTGGAAGGTGGAACGACTACTAGTGTTTGTGTGGAGTATATAGCGAGAGAATGTATAAGAAAATGTTTTAAAACACAAGAAAAATTATGCATTTTTAATTCGTTCGAGATACATGGATATTTTCGTCCGAAAAAAAAACAATAAACTGACTACACTTCATTGAAACAATGTTGACACTTGACACACATCTATAGTTTTTCACTATTGCCCAATTGGGTTCACTACCACATTAGAAAATCACGTGTGTAAAGCCCCAAATTCACCATTTCGAAATTAATGGAGAAAAGATAATCAGAAAGCAACACACTTGGTGGCCCATTGCATGTCAACTCAATAGTCCTTTCTTCCTTCTTCTTCCTCTCCCTTCAAACTTGCCCTATTTAGAATCAAAACACACACACACACACTCAATAAACAAACATCAATGGACCGCGGCAAGGATTTGGCATCGGAGCCCTCCTCCGCCCCGAGCCGCTACGAGTCTCAGAAGCGGCGCGACTGGAACACCTTCGGGCAGTTCCTCCGCAGCCAGCAGCCGCCGGCGGAGCTCCACCGCTGCACCAGCGCCCACGTGCTCGAATTCATGCGGTATTTGGATCAGTTCGGGAAGACGAAAGTCCATTTGCAAGGCTGCGTCTTCTACGGGCAGCCCGAGCCCCCCGCGCCATGCACCTGCCCCCTCAGGCAGGCGTGGGGCAGCCTCGACGCCCTCGTCGGCCGCCTCCGCGCCGCCTACGAGGAGCATGGCGGCCCCCCAGAGAGGAACCCCTTCGCCAGCGGCGAAATTAGGGTTTATCTCAGGGAGGTGAAGGGGTTTCAGGCAAAGGCCAGAGGGGTTTCTTTCAAGAAGAAGAAGAAGTCTGGTGCTGGGAAAAGTGATGATCAATCTACTTCCTCATCGTAAGGAAACTTGTTTCGTATCGATTGTGTAAGACAACTGATGTGAGGTTTATAAATTAAATTGAACCGTCTCTTATTATAATAAGCTAATTTTTTGGGAGGGGATATGTTTTGTTGTTTGGTCTGTAACATATTTTAAGTACCGATTGTATGTTTTCAAATATATGTTGATTCGAATTCGATTCATTTGCGGATGTATGGCTTGGTGTTTCACTTTCTATGCCAAAATTGTTGATATAAATTGACTATTAAGAAACCTTGTTTCATATCGATTATGTAAAGCAACATATGGGTAGATTTGTAAATTAAATGAACTATCTCTCCTCTTGATAATTTTTTTTTGCGGGATGAGTTCTACTATTGTGTGGTCTGTAATATATGTTGAGTATTGATTGCGAGTATTCAAATATATGTAGAGTCGATTAATTTGCAGATGACTTGGTATTTCACTTTTTATGTTAAAACCGTTGATATAAATTAATTAAATACAGAAAACTTGTTTCATATTAATCGTGTAAAGTAACATACGTGAGGTTTATAGACTAAATGAGCAGTCTTTCTTATAAGCTAATTTTTGGAATGAATTCTGGTTTGTTTGTGACAAATGTTAAGTAACATGTGTACAAATGTATATGCAAAATTGAGTACTTTGCAAATTGATTCAGTGTTTCACTTTCTATGTCAAAATCATTGATATAAATTGATTAAATTTGTGAATTTCATTTTACATCGAACATAATAGCTAGTGCTTATCAGAATGTCTATTTATTGATGATATCAATTTATGCAGATTTCATAATATTTTAATTTATGCAGTACATATATTTTGATGATGTTATTTTATGCGATCTTTAAAATCTTTTGATAATCAAAGAAAAACGAAGCCAAAATGAAATCAAGAAACCCTAAAACATGAACATAAACTCTTCTTGCAAAGCCGTCGATTTTTCAGGTGAAATAAAGTACTAGATTTTTAAGGATGACTTTGTCCAAATTTATGCAGGCAAAAATTTTCAACCGATCATCAAAGAAAAGGGAGAAAAACACACATACACACACATAGTACTAATATGTAGTAAGATTCCCCACCAAAAATGAGTAGCAATAGTATTTTCATGTCAGCCTTCCATTTCGTGAGCATCTTTTGAGATTGTGGCAGATCTTTTGCCCCCACAAATAGTCAATCGTGTTAGAGGGTAAGTGGTATATGTTAATTAAATCAAGAATGGGACACATATATCATAGTATTACATAATTTAATAATATACTTCATCTACTTTTGTTAATTTGGCGATATGCAACAAACCAATCAAATCAAAAGATATTGTATTTTAGACCATGCACATTTCTCATCATTGGACATTGGGTGTGTACCAGAATTGTTGGTGTTCGGTTGGCTAGATTAAATCTCATGATTAAATATATATTATGTTTGGTTCATAAGATTGAACCCTTCAACTTAATCCTAGATGGATAGTCTCATGATAATTAGGCATAGCCTCCCCCCTCCAACTAAAATAATCCCACAACTTAATCCTAGATGGATAGTCTCATGATATTAGTCATGGCAACCGAACGCCACCTTAAGAGACTTTGTCTCCAAAATCATGAAATTTTAATTTTTTTTTCTTATTTATCTTTTAGATAATGAATAATTTTGATGAAAATCAAAGTCTAGCTAAAAATTTAAAATACCAACAAAGAAAAATCGTAGAACAAACTAAAATAAACGACATCGTGGTGTGTAGATCTTATTCATTTGGCACACCTCCGAACCCGAATAAAAATCTGATTTCAACATATGGTCAAGTCTTTCCCATTAGTTATGCAGATCATCAATATTAATACACATAGGGTCGTTCAATTGCCATATTTACTTGTGACTATAAGTCATGTCCATTTTCATCACATGTATATTACTCTGTATTACACATAGGGGGCGATCGACTGCCATGCTTACTTATTACTAGAGGTCATGACTATTTTCATCTCTTGTTCGGTTGTCTTTTTCTCAAAATTTTGGCTAGTAGAGCTGTATCTTGAACCATTTTTACGGTGTCAAGATTATATTGTGCAGTGTCTCACAATTATCAACCTCATATTCACCCATGTAACTAATTTAATTCTAGAAAAATCTCTTTTTGACCTATTTTATATTGTAATTCATCATTATCTTGTCTAACGAATCGAACACCACCATAAGAGTCTCCTCAGCTTCTATTTACTCGAAAGTTTTTGCCGTGAAATAGGTAAAGAAAATCGAAACTTCATGAATTGCCATTCCAATGTCGAAAGTAATTTAACAAATTAGAATTCATAAAGTTCATGAATTTAGAGGTAATTATCCATTTATGTTAAAACAACTTGAGATTTTGCCACACCAACTCGGTTAAGACACAAATCTTCATCGGTAAAAAATATAGTAAGAAAAACTGAAACTTCGCGAATTCATTTAAATTTTGAAAAATATCAGATAAATCAGAATTAGACCAAAATTTACAGTCTTAGGGTCAATTATTCCTTTGATTAATCACACCTTAAGATTCTGTTGTCAAAAGCACCAATAATATTAGTGATCCCCCACTAATAATAACTTTCTTTACTCAATAACTATAAACAGTGATCTAGGACAGTTCATAAATTAGAATTTGAATGCTTATTAATTGTCTTTACATCGATCTTTAGTAGATTGCCTTCTGTCTGTTGAGATTTTGTGGGACAACTCAATTATTCAATTTTGTCTTAATGCTTCGATTTTCCTGTAATCCAAAACAAAAACATCCTGAATTTCATAAGATTGATTATTCCCACTTTGAAAATTTATTTCAATGAGTGCATGGCTTTGTACTATTTTTCAGATATAGTAATAGATAAATTACTTCAAATGAACTTCATACTAAATTTGCTCTAACTGCTAAAAAACTAGACATGTCCCTTGATTTTTCTTTTTTTCATTAGTATTGCATCTTTTGGTTTGTATTGTATTTGTATCCACAACTTTATGTGTGTGAAAAATGACTAGAATTAACTTGGAAGTTTTCACATTGTCCACTATAAAAAGGCGGTCTTTAGCAAGTAATGATCAATCAAGTCGTGCTCAATTATAGTCAAAATTAACGAGTACGTATCGGGCAGCTTGTACAGTTGTACTAAGTGGTTGATAACTATTATAGATAATCTGAATAGCCAATAACTAATGGTTTTGTTTGTTTAATTTGAAGGATATAAAAAGATTGTGACAAATTGAAATAAAAGAGAATTATATGGAGTATATGATAAAAAAATTTAATCCGTTAAAGCCTTGTAGGATCATATGTAGATTTCATATACGTATATTAGTACATATTCGAAATGGTATTTGACAGTAATATCATAATCAACTAATCATCATCAATGATAGTTGGATCCTCGTAAACTAACTAATTAGTATAGATATCTACAAAAAAATTACTATTAAAAGACAAATAAATATATTGGGCCATGTTATAACGTTACAACATTCGGCCCTCACAATTTTTGTATACAGAAATAGCTTTGTGGACTATGATTACCCAACATAAAAACATATTTCAGCAGGCCCAAGTATCCTGGCCCATTTTGTATTTACTCTCGTTTTCAAAAATGTTGGGCTAGACAACATAATTATAAAATAGCTATTGCAAGTTCCATCATTGGATGTAATTCAATTTTTAGGAAAAAAATAAAAACTATTCAAAGTTGGTGTATATCATTTTTTTTAAAAAGGTTAGGAGATTATTAACATTGCAATTATGAACTTTGGATGATTTTGGTTGGTTCTATTTCTTTTAAAATTTTAATGATAATTGATAAACATGAATATTTTATATTTTTTTTCTATGAAATCAAGTTGTGCTAAAATCAGAACTGATATTGCAAAATAGAATATCATGATGGATAATAAACTTCTCGATGCAATACAACTTTGACAACCGAATTATGGAAAAGAGGAAGGGAGTGTACTTGAGTGGAGAGATTATTTGTTAATTATCACTAGTTCACATTTTAGGTATTTATCAAAACGATGCCATTTTGATTGACTTTTTTTATTGTGACATCATTTTTTATCTTTTTTTTTATAATTATAAAGTGTGCTCAAGTCATGACTCAATGGCGAGCCAAGAGCTTAAAAATACAAGTGAATCGGTGTCACAACAAAAGAAGTGGGAAAAAAAGCAAAGAAAAGCAGTGGCAGGGCCGCCACAACCACCTCACAATCCTTAAAACCAAGAACAAATCAAAGCAGAAAAAATAGATCAGTAAAAAAAACACACCACACACTGCAACCGACTGCCGAAGAGCAAGAACAACAAAAACCAAACAAAGCCTCCAAAGCCACAAGGACCAAGGCAAACGCAGCTTCCCACCATTAAAAAAGGGAAAAGAGTAGAGATGTACCAAAACCACCTCCAAAATGTCAATGAGTTATGCTTTTTTTTTTGGGTTCTTTGGTTCTTTCCACCTTCTAATGATGTTTAAATCTCCTAGAACCTGATTAGGTTTAAAAGAGAAAGGTCGGACACCAACCTTTAATCCACATACCAAGCCGCCAAAACAGACGCTTCTTTTCCATGTCCCAACTAGGGTTGAGTTTCTAGAAAATCGCCTAGTTTCGAAGGTTCCAAATCGACCAAGATATGACATAAAACATGGACACCCACATCTTCTTGTCAAACTTTCGAAAAGGAAAATCCATCCAAGTAAGGAAGCACAACCTTGCTCTCCTGTAAGGTAAAAATTGATATTCCAATACTCATAACAAAAGTACCAAAGACTACTCGAGAGTATGCATATGAAGATAATGTGTGCAATTGACTATACTCCTTCCTTGCAAAATGCGATCATCCTCGATTTCTGTCTTGGTACATCAATTTCAATTTAGGGGCAATATTATTTAACTGAAAAAAAAGAATGTTTATTGATTATCATTCAAGCAAGAATTGGCGCAAAGTTCTTGATTTTAGCCCAAATGGTATTGCTATTAAGTTTTTTTACCTACAAATGGTATTTGATTTTAGGTCCCATAGTTATAGATTGATTTAGATAGAAATGTTCATGGTCCAAAATTTTGACACTTTTAAACTGCATTTATTTGACCAAAATCTGAAGAAAAAAACCCCTGTAGCAAAATTGCATTATTTGCCAAGCCCATTTCTAAATTTCTAAACCCTTCTCTCTGCTTGTGTGTTGCTCTTTCCTCTCGCCTGGGTGTGTTGTGTGGGATGCGTTTTACAGGGACCTCTTTGTTTTGGTAGCGTTTTTCCTTTTGTGATGTTTAACTCTTGTTTTACTTGTCTTTGTTTTTTGGTTTGTTGCATGACTTTTCTGCTGTACTCTTGTTTTGGTTTGACCATTTTAACTTATAAAAAAAATGTAAGTAGTGTAATTGCCATTTAAGTCGTTTTCAAAATTGCATACAAACTTTTAATAATTAGTACTATGACAATACATAAACTCGATTTGTTCGGATTTTATCACTAGACTAAAAATTCATCGAAATTAAAGCTGATATAGATATCAAAACCCATTCATGGCTTACATTACAATATAAATATTCCACTGGGCTAAGTTAACACACAAAAAAAGAACATTTCATAATATACCACTGTTACAAAAGTATTCAACCAACATAGTTTCAACATACCCAGTAATTATAGATTAAGTATAATCTAAAATTAGCAAGAACTGTACGTATATTAGTACTAACTAAGATGAACAGCTACTTGTATTTTCCAAAAGGATCAGCCCATCATTTTGCCAAATCTTTCTCCCACTTCTCCAATTAACTATCTGTTACACAAAAAAAATAAAAATTAGAAATAAAAATAGTAAGAACATTTTCTAGAGAGAAATAATCTTGCATCATGAGTTCAAATCCCGCCAATGTAACCTTGAAGGGAGTCGAATCCGATGAAGAAACACATCGTAATGCTGTAAAAGCTCATTTACGAGACACGCCTTTTGTCCCCTATTAGATGCTATTTTGGGGTGTCCGCTAATAAAAATCTCGTTCATTCGATTTTTTATTGTTGGGACACACGTACTATTAGCTCATCTCATTCACATTCTACAATAAACTACCGTGAAAGTGAGAGATATTCACATTACATTCCACTCATAACACACAATGTGCCAATTTATTAAAACTAGTGTCGAAACCAAATGTGCATTCTACTCATAACACACAATGTGCCAATTTATTAAAACTAGTGTCGAAACCAAATGTGAATTCTAACGAGAAATGACGAGGAGTAATATATAAAAACCAATAATTCATTAGCAATTTTCAATGTGCAACACCTTATTCTTAGCACTAAACTAAGGGAATATCAGCAAAGGGATGTTTATTTGTGTCCCACAATTCATCCCACAATTTCAAAAGCAACATCATTTTTTTCATATTCATGGACCTATACTATACAGAAACGCAACTCAGTTGTTAAGACTCTTTTCCACTGAGGCGGGCATTACGAAGCAAGTGCAACTCAGTTGGTAAAACGTTTTTACTCCAAATAATAGATAAGAGGAGAAACATACTAGTAATATTTTGGGAAGTGCTTGAGGTTGTCAAGTTGAACCTGAGCTCTAAGAAGCTCCAAATCCTTAGCAAACTGCATCCTCTGTTTCTCAAACTCCACCATCTGCCTCTGCTTCGCCACCTCCACTTTCTCATAGGTTTCGCCGAGGCTCATTATCGCCGCCGCCAGCATCCGGTACCCGTCCCGCCTCCCCGTCGCCGTTACGGCCTTCTTCCTCCTCTTGGCGGATGCCGCCGGCCGCCCACCCCCGAGGCCGCTGTCGCCGTACTCCTCGTCCCGCCCAGCCTCCATCGCAGCCGCGGCGGCCGCCATCACGGAGAAGTTCCGCTCGGTGACCCCGCCCGGGCCTGACCGCTTCGACCTGGGCCCCACCGGCACCGACCACGGGAGCCTCAGCAGGGGGCTCCGGTTAATCGCCGGCGAGATTTTCCGGTTGCCGGAGATCGGCTCCGGCGACGGCGACGGGGACGGAGATGGGGAGATCTCCGGCGGTGGGGAGATCTTTCGGCGGTGATTTTTGTTTCCGGCGGCGGCGGCGGATTTGGAGAAGGAGTCGCCGATGAGGGCGTCGAGGCTGTGGAAGTGGGGCCAGGGGGAGGCGTAGCGGCCGTTGGATTGGAGGGATTTGGACTTCTCGATCTTGTACTTCTTCTTGGTGGTGTCGATGCGGTTTTTGCACTGGACGTCGGTGCGGCGGAGTTTGGAGGCGTGGGCGGCGTTGACGGCGTCGGCGACCTCGCGCCACTGCTGCTGCCGGAGATTGCCGCGGTTCAGGCCGAGGTAGTGGGCCCCCCACGCGTCGATCAGGGTCCGCGTCGCCTCCTCCGACCAGCAGTCCTCGCGCCCGGGGAAAGCGGGGGATTTCGACGGCGGCGGCGGCGGCGGAGGAGATGGGGAATCGGGCTTTACCGGGAAGGGAGGGGCGAGATCTTCGGTGTCGGAGGGGAGGCGGCGGGGGGAAGGGGAGGACATGGATGTAGCGGCGGCGGCGGCGGCGGCGGAGGAGGAGGAATTGGCGGTGGCGGTGGCGGTGCGGTAGAATTTTTTGAAAGAGGGGTATGTGTAAATATTTGGGGTTTTTAGAATTGGGGGACCGATCCTCTTTATTTAACCGAATAAAATTATTATTTTTATTTCTTTTTAATTATGTCGTGGCATGTTCCTACTACTGATATGGAAATCGAGTTATTTTTTCTTTTGTTAATTCGAACGAATATATTTAAGAAATAATTCTCATATTAAATCACAATTGTAAGTTTATATTGATATAATTTTTAAAATTAGAAAATAAAATCACAACATATAGTAATATTTTTGCAATTATCTCACGATACTCAAAATCTGACAATACAATGGTGGGAAAGTCATCATTCTTAAGAATTTGTTGGAAGATTTGAAGTTAATATGTATTGAAAGCTACTAAAAATTCATTTAATTTTGAACAAGTTGTTAAGCCTAAAAATTAAGTTTTTTTTTGGGGTTCGATTTATGAACTTGTGTATGCTTGGTTTGCTATACCCTACCTATCAGGTTGAAGACAATTTTGCATCAAAGAAAAAAATAACTTGGATTTTATAATAATCTTCTCATGTTAATTTTTGTGCACTAAGCTCGTAGGTAACAAAAATAGTAGTACTACTACTATTAAAATTTTATGCCGTTTTTGCACATTTATTTGATTTTAGCTGGAATTAGCAAATTAGGTCAGCCAATTATTGAGATGACGTGATATTTTCTTAGTTGGTAAATTGTAGTAGTATTTAGATTTTGGTGGTTTTGAATGAACAAGTATGTATGTCGCCCAAAATTAGGAGGTAAGGCATGTGTCCAAGTCCAATTGTAAATTTAAAGATTTCTAATATTGTGAAACTAGAATTTTTAGATATCTAATAATGTTAAACTAGGATTTTATAGGTTTTGGTGTTTTGTGTTTGTAACGGGAAGAAAAATTGGACTTAGTTATGAATGAAAATGAGAAATACTAATATGTTGTAAAAGAAGAGGCATAGATTCGTTAGTTCATCATATATACATCTCTTTGTGTGTTTTACAATTAAAAATTTATATGTGAATTTAAAAATCATGTTTTATACTGCTTGTACTCGTTGTGAATATTTACTTTTTCACTTAATGATAAAAAATTATTTATATTGCATAATTTATCATTTATTGTTATTGGTAGTATTATTATAGAAATAATAATAATTGAATCGATAAGTCGTTCTTCGATACTGTAGAGTGAATACCTATACTTATAGTTACAGAAAATCTTTCTGTTGGTATCTGAAACAGTAAGTTAACAATATTCACACCCTAGATAGACGTGGACAATACATCATAAACGATTGTCAGTGTCTATCTAAAGTTGTTTCCTATCTTAGATGACACCAGAGTGTCATATAACATTGAATTGGATCAATTAGATAAGTACTTCAATCTAGTTGAACCAATTACAAGGTCTTGGTGTTATTTATTTCTAAATTGAGCTTACAATAATAATTTATACACTACTTGAACTTGTTGATCACCAATATACAAGAATGTCTAGTATTTTTATTTCAAAGAATCATGTCTCGGTGCATCAGAGATAATATTGTTCCCATAAATATTATGAACAAAGTTTTATTGCAGAGAAACTTATCTAGTTAGAATGTATTTTTTAAATAATAAAAAATAATGATTTCATCGTTCTGACTTCTAGCACTCTTATTGAATAAATTACTTATATTGAGCTAAACATTAACAAGCTTGATTACTAATGCACATACAATAACTTAAACAAAATAAATTCATGAAATTAAAAAGAAATTCATATTTCACTAATTAAAATTGATAATGATAGTGTCACTAATCAATATTCCTACACTTTGATTAAATCACACTTAATTTAATTAAGAGAAAAGTCTATTAGGAGAAAGCATGTTCAAATTTCCTTGGATCCTAAGATATTCCATTATAAGCTGATTTTTGAAAATCAGCTCCCCCAGAGATAAGGTTTAGTAGTTTATTATTCATGTGAAATAAAAACTATGATAATATATTTTATTTATTTATTAGGAGTTATTGAGAAAATAATCAATTCGAGCTTTAATTTGCAAGTAATTTATCGAATTAATGACATAAATTTTAGGTATTAGAATCCAAGGAATTGTATAAAATACCATTATTGAGATAATGCCAGAATGAACTATACCAAAAACGATTTTCACATCAAGCATGTGCCATAATGTTTGTCTCTGTATAAATTTAAAATTGCAAGTTGTTGTCTTTTTCTCAATATTTTAGAGCTCGTGGTAATTTTTAATACAAAACAAAATTTGACAAATTCGAAGTAATAACATTAACGGGCCCCGTCTAGGATGCTATATGAAAATATAGGCGCCGATCCAACTTTCTCGGCCCGAATTTATTTGGGCTTGAAATAAAAAAAACTAGGCCGTAGAAGTCGAAAATAATATTGATATAGTAAATAATATTTTAAGACTGTACCATACACCATATATATTTTTTGAGAGAAGTTTAGAATGTACAAATGTACATAATTAGACTACACATGATATACATAATATTTTTATTTTTTTTTTGTATTTTTACAAACACACCAATTACTCAAAATCAAAACAGATAAATCCCTCACTCTTTCATAACTAAAAAAATATTTTACATTTTTATTAAAATAAAAAAACTAGATGGAGTGGTTTAGCTCATAAAAAGTCATACAAGATAAAATTAGCACTAATAGACGGATACTTTTTTTGATAAAAAAAAACTACACATTTCATCTGAACATTATTAAAAACACACTGGTAATTATTTATAATGAATCACACCTAGAAATAGTAGATAGTGCGTGGATAGTTGGGCCTCATTTCATTTGTATTTCCAATCGAAACTCTCATTCCCACTTAATATTTGGGATTAATTTGATTTTTCTATAAACGTGAAAAATAATATTTGAAGAGTTGCTAATTGTTAGTTTTAGATGAGTGATTTTATCAAAATTAGGCCTATATATAATTATTATTAGTTAATTAATTGTTAATATTTTGAAAATTTAAAAATTGTCTACGTGAAGCAAAATAAAGTTTTGATGATTATTTTAAAGCAAAATAAAAATTTGATGATTATTTTAAAGCATAGTAACGTTTTGATGATTAATAAATATTGTATGTATTTCACATGGTCATGAGATGACAATAGCTTTCTAGATGGCGTGGCTTCTTCAAAACCTCTTACATATATTTTTGTATACATGTTTTTTTTATAAATAAAAAATAGGAGATTGAAGATGGTTGGAGTATAGGAATTGAAGATGTTATGCAATCTTAGTCGATAATACGTTTCTCCTTTATCCAATAATAGAATATTTATCAGTGTTTCCAAAAACTAATGCTCTCACCATCTTGTATTCCTCGGTTTTTTTGGTGTTCCTCAATCTCTTTTTTATTTCAAAACCATGATTACCATAAGTGTTTGAAGTGTTCAATCGAGAAAATATTCCATAGTCTTGCCATACCAAGTTGGCAATATGACTTGGTGTGACCAACTAATAGTTTTTTGACAAGTGTTATTAATAACCATGTGTATTATGGAAACTAAATACACCTAATATATGGAAGATATCATCAATTTATTGGCTTTTATTTCTTTTGTTTGAAATTTTTTATGCATATAAATTTATTTCTTGTTTTAATTTTTTTTATAGTATACTATTGAAATATTAAATATTGGAATTAATTTATAAAAATATGCTAACAAGAGTAATTA
The DNA here is from genome assembly GCF_004379255.2 of Salvia splendens. Lineage (NCBI taxonomy): Eukaryota > Viridiplantae > Streptophyta > Magnoliopsida > Lamiales > Lamiaceae > Salvia > Salvia splendens. The sequence goes on from NC_056039.1 coordinate 32,918,895, forward strand.
TATATAATATTGAAACTAAATGCATCTAACGTACTATTCGCATTTTTATGCTTTTATTTCTTCGACTAAATATTTTGATGCATATTAAGTTTATTTTTCAGTAAAAATAAAATTAAAGTTTTCTCCCACCTTTAATATTTTTATTTACTTTTTATATGTTATCAATCAATATGCTAAAAGAGTTCAAATTATCACATTTCATCACTACTTATATAGATTTTTTATAAAAAATAAAGTATCATTTTAGTATATTACTTTATTATCACTACAGTTTAATTTTTTTGGAATATTGATTAATTAATATTCATCAAAAAATAAGTTTTCTTCCATCTTTAACATTTTATGTTATTGAATTTTTTATGCATATAAATTTGTTCCGTTGCATAACAAATGTAAGTGTTCTTACACTATTAATATATATTTTTTTTTAAATTATTTTTACATGTTATAAAATATACTAATGAAGTTCAAATTAATTAATTTCAATTTTTAATAGTATAATATAAAAAATTAAAATAAGAAATAAAATTTATATGCATAAAAAAATTCAAATGAAAGAAATAAAGGCCAATAAATTGATGTAATCTTCCATGTATTAGGTGTATTTAGTTTCCATAATACACATGATTATTGATAACACTTGTCAAAAAACTATTAGTTGGTCACACCAAATCATATTGCCAACTTGGTATGTCGAGACCATGGAATACTTTCTCGTGTTCAATCATCCTAATGATTTGTAGTATGCTCAAAGATGGAATAATGACTCAACAGATTTAAACTTACTTCATATCAAAAGTCGAAAATTGAATCGACACACAACCACATACAATATCCCTTATATTATTATTTCTCAACCTCTTTTGATTTGTCTATTTACTTTTCTCACATCAGAACAAACCAAAACTTATTAATTAGTAGAGTGTCCATATATTGAAATTTTGAGCACCACACGTATCTAATTGGATTCTATCTAGTTTACACTTGCAAAAAATTTGTATGGATTCTTGAAAAGCAGATTTCCAAATTTTGTTTGCCTCTTCAAGCTAAAGATGTTGAAGTGTTTCAAGAGCTAAAGCTAAGAATTGACCTCTCATGCTATTGTAAAGACAACTTCTTCTTCTTCATCACTCTCTATTCCCTACTTCACTTAATTTCTTGTTTGTTGTCACATATATTTTCTTTGTTGTGTAACTAAGATGTCCACATATGAAAGATCGATAATTCTCAATATTTGATACTTCGATGCTATGAACTTGTCATAATCATGAATGGATTCAAACATACATACTGTCGGATGATTTTTTTCATCTATAGATTGTTCTAGACCACATACATGTTTTTCTATCAAAAACGGCAATATTATCTGATTTTTTTAGCCATTTATTTATAATATAATATACTCTACAGTAAGTCAATGAACTATACTGTAATATTTTAAATTTTATTGACATGCATCATTAATTTTATAAATTATCTGCTAACAAACTTTTATCTTATCTTATTTAATTTTTTGAAATTATAGAGAAAATGGACATAAACGTGAACACTGAACATCCATTTTGTGTTTCAATAATTGGTTTAAATTTTTTAATTATACTTAAGTCTCCCCAAACATGACAAGATGACAACCAAGATCAAGATTAATCAGCACACCACTGATATATATTTAATGGCATTATTAATCAGAAGTAAACTATTTTTTAATTAACTTTTCCTTATCAATACTGGTATATAACACATGCCAACAATCACACCATTACTAATCATTGAAAATTTGAAATTAACCCCATTTTTTAATTACCTACTACTTCAGCGTGACACATGTTGTCATGTGAGTCCCTTTCATATACCCAGATCCAATGCATTTGCTTGTATAATAAATAAATAAATTTATTAGTAGTGATTTATCACCTTCTTTCTTAAAAAAGATTAATTACTTACAAGTATTTGAGAGAAAAAATATTCCCCTTTTTTTATCAGTTAGTGATCCGACAAATTCTATTACGAGAATCAATAATCTAGAAGGATCCGAAAACAATATCAACAATAAATATTTGTTGCGTCACACATCACACTCGAAAAAGTAGTTACTGTATTTTGCAATTTTGCTAGTATTTAATTTCATTTCGATAGTTTATTTGAAATTATCTCATAAACCGTACTATTTAAATTATCTCTCAAAGAATTCGAATTCATGAATATTATCCAAAACTTAATACTTTTTTATCGACTTCGTATACAAAAAACAAAAAATAATCATTAAATGTATTCAGTCTCAAATAGAAGCTAATTAATCAATGTAATTAATCTATTCACACGATATAAGCTATAAAAACACATACTATAAAAAATTATAAAAAACAAACGTAAGAAATGAAATTCCAAATAGTAGAATATTATTGATCACAAAAAAGAAAAGAATAAAAAGGCATAGAAAACCTTAAAAATTCCAAAAGAGACAGCACCAGTGTCGAAGCAGTTGAAAATTCTCGTTGAAGTCATAAAACCAGAGGATTAACTCCTTAATCTTCGGAAAAATCCAAATCCATATTTCTAATTGCAAAAATTTCGTCTATAAAACCAGAGGATCTCCACCATTAGTCCATTACCTCTGCCTGAAACCATCCTCTCTCTCACACACTCTTTTTCGTGACTTTTCTTCTGATTTCTCAACTGCAATTCGATCATCCGTGACACTTGTCTAATCTAAACCACTCAAAATTCCCGTGGCCCTTTAGCTTCTCCCGCCTTGAATTGAGATTTGAGAGGTGGGAGACAGGTGGGAGGGGAGAAAGACTGCATCTTTACTTGAGAGGCTATATATAGGGAGAGAAAGATGAGTAAGAAGATAGAGAAAATGGCATCAATTGATGCACAATTGAGGCTGTTGGCGCCTGGGAAGGTGTCTGAGGATGATAAGCTGGTGGAGTATGATGCTCTTCTCTTGGACCGTTTTCTTGATATTCTCCAAGACTTGCATGGAGAGGAGATCAGAGAAACGGTATGAAGCTTTGTTTTTATCCGTTTTTTTGGGATTTTGAGTCGTTTTTTTGCTGTTCTTGATTGTGGACTGTGAAGTAAGTTGTGTTAGATTGGAATTATTTGTGAATTGCTTTTATGTTTTGAAAATTTTTGTGTTTGTTTATGTCTTGACTTTGAAGAGTTGTTGAATGTATGTGCTTTTCCAGTTGGTCTAAGTTGAAGTCAGGATTAGTTCTTGTAGAGTTGTTTGTTTTTCTACCACCAATTTTATTTCAAAATCCCTTCATAGATAGTGTAGTGTGATGGTTCCGCGAATTTTTGATGTTAGCAAATGCTGGTAGAGAATGAAAATACAGACAAAGAATTTACGTGGTTCGATTTACTGAAGTAAATCTACGTCCACGGGAAAAAGGGAGGGCAAGATTGTATTGCTTGATCTGCCAAAATACAGCTTACAACACAGACTTGCTATATGATTGTTTCTCTAGAGAGATTCTAACCTCTTCTATCAGATCTAAGTTCTATTTATATCTTGGACTAAGATCGTGGCTTGCATCACCACCCTAAGTCGTGGATGTCGTGTAGGTCATGGCCTAAGATCGTGGATGTAGCGTAGGTCATGGCCTACGATCGTGGCCTGAGTTGACACCACGTGGTAGTTGGTGTGTTGGACATCCTGTATGGGTCCACTAACTCCTTGTTCGGTCGAATACTGAGACCGAACTGCTTTGGTTGCCGATCTGAGAGTAGAGCTTGATGCCGACCTGAGAGCAGAGCTTGATTGGATGGCTTTTACCGAGCTGTAGGCTGAGGCCGAACTCTTTGGTAATGCCGAACTCATACTCCTGCTTTGGTCTGGCCGAGCTGTCACTGCTATTGGGCTTGTTTAGTACGTACCCCATCACTACCCCCCCCGAAAAGCGAAGTGATTCACTTCGGCGAAGCGAGTCACTTCGGCATTCTGGAAAAGGGTACGGGGGAGGCTGAAGTCAGGGGACGTGCCCTGCGCGTGACTGCATTAAATGCGGCATTAAATGCGACAGTAAAATCCGGCCGTTGAATCCTGAAAAGGTGGGATATGAAACGGTGCGATGATTTGAAATCTTTTCCAAATCTGATAAATACCGTCTTTCTTCATCATTTGAACACCTTTGCTATTGGCTTCTTCTGCACTCTCTATCTTCTGCGTGAAAAATTTCCTTCCGCTTTCAAAAATTTCTTCAGACTACCTTCACCTTCAAAAAGTAAGAAAAATGTCTTCTTCTTCTTCTTCGGAGTCGGGTAGCGTTAGGAAAGGGGGTAAGGGGTCTTCTAGCCGGAAAGAATCCGGGGAGAAGACCGTAGAGTATTTTCACAGTATCTTGAGTAAGGATACTGTGATATCCCTTTACGAAAAATACTCTTTTCCTGGGGGAAGGCGGTGGTACCTGACGGTGATCACAGGGCTGACTCCCCGCCGGAGGGTTACGTCACCGTGTATGAGGCCTGCTTAGAATGCGGGCTTCGTTTCCCCCTCCCTTCTGCCTTTATAGATTTACTAGATTTTTTTCAGCTTCCTTTAGGCCAGGTGACTCCGAACTCTTGGAGGCACTTGTCGGCCTTCGCTGCCGAACTCCGTAGGTTAGGAAGGGATTTGTCTTTGAAGGCGATCCTTAAATTCTTTCAATTTAAGAGGAAGGGGTCTTGGTTTTACTTGATCCCTTTACAGCCCTTTAGGGCCTTTTGTAAAACGAAGTGGCCGAAGTGGCAAAATCGCTTCTTCTACTATGATAGGACCGCGGCTCCTAGTTTTCCCTGGAGAGGGCCGGAGTCCGTTATCCGTCACCCTCGGCCTGAACCGTTGGACGAGCTCGATGGCGAGCTCAACAAGATTCCCATAGTTAGGAAACAATACACGGAGTCTGAGCTCGTCAAGGGCGACGTCGTGTTCGACATCTCGTCTTCGGACGAAGAGGCCGAGGGTGAGGATTTCTCTTTATCTTTATGCTCTACTGCTTTAACGAAGAAAATCTGACTTTGCTTTCTTGCTTTTTGGCAGTGTTCATGTTGAATAAGGCTATCAGAAAGTCCTCCGAGCTTGTGGAGCCGGAGAGAGAGAAGGCTACCAGCTCGGCGCCTGATGCCGAGAAGAATCCGAAGAGGCAAAAGACCTCTTCGGGTCCAAAGAAGCCGGAGTCGACTTCGGCAAGCAAGAAGGGGAAGACCCAGAAGCCCCCAAGGGCGCCAGAGAAAGACGTGGTCTTGGCGCCTCCTTCGGAGCATATCTGTGAGCCATTTTTATGGCCCACGGACTTCGCCGAGGTGAATTGTCTTCCTGATTCCTTGGCTTGGCTTGTCTTGTATTTTTGGTGCCCTCTGTTAACTTTTTTCCTTATCCATTTTCAGAGGAATGATATGCTCTCCAAGCTCGTCGCCGTCGAACTCTCCAAAGCGTCCAACGACTATGCCGAGATGCAGAGGAAATTGGCGGCTGCTTGTCACCGGGCCGAGCAGGCAGAGGCAAACTTTGAGAAAGCCAGGGCTGCTAGGATTTCGGCCCAGGATGAAGCTCAGTTTGCCAAAAACCAGCTCGTCATCCAGCGAGAGCAGACGAAACGGAGGGATGCTGCCGCCGTGGTTGCCCAAGGAGAGGGTCTCCGTGCCTACACGGAGAGACTCTTTTTGAGCAGCCAGTTCTCGGCCTTTGTCGGTAGTCTGGTAAGGCTAATTGCCGATAAGGGCGAGCAGGGGCCCGACGTCGTGCTGCCTCTGTACAGCCGAGAGATAGCTGCTCGGCTTCAGAATCTGCCGCTCCTTGAGGAGCTCGCTTCATCCTCGGTCCTGCTTTCTGCAGACCGAGTCCGGAGTTGTCGAGCTGATCGGGACGAGAACCTGGAGGCTATCTTTGCCTCCGTGGGACCCGTTTCACCCGCTTCGACTTACAACGGAGAGGGTGAGGCCGAGCCGCTGGAGCGGGAGGCCGAAGTCGATCAGGCCGGGCATCCGGAGAAGGAGGCCGATCAGGAGGCGGAGGCGAGGCCGGCAGGAGGCGAGGCCGAGGCTGAGGTAGCCCAGGAGAAGGAAGCTGTACCAGACCGAGGAGCCGGAGACGAAGCAGGCGGAGTATGATTTCGTCTCCCTTCTCTTAGTCTAGTTTCTTCCTTGTAAAATGGCCTTGAAGCCCTAGTGTAAAAAATTTTCCTTGTGAATGAAAAATTCTCTACATTTGTCTTCGTATAGCTTTTCGTACTCGCCTTTACTCCTGTTGTATTTTACTATCTGCTCGGTACAGCTGCCGAACTAATATAGCTGCTTTGTACTCAAGGAGATGGAGATACTTCACTGGAAACGGCTGTACTCTTCGGCTTTAGACGAAGCTGAGAGAAGAGCTATAGCCGATCAGACGAAGAATGACGAGCTTCTGGCTCGTTTAGTGAAGCTGGAGGCCGATAATAAGGACTTAGAGTCCGATAAGAAGGATCTGGAGGCCGAGCTGAATACGACCATTGCTGAGAGGACTGCGTACGAGGATTACATCCGTGTGCGCGGGGGATTGACCATCTCAGATGTTCAGAGTCGAGTTGACGAACTGTGGGAGGAATATCTTGTACTCCGGAGGAACAATGCGCTGGAGAGCTCGGCTTGCCAACAAGTTGTGAAATCATTACGGCGCTGGGCTTCTCGGTACGACATTGTTCTTTCTCGGCGCCCCTCCATAGAAAGATTCCTTCGGCATATCGTGCCAACAGATGCTCGCACTCCAGATCAAACCTCTGGTTCCCTTGTTCAAAATCCTACTCCCAGCCAACAACGAACTCCGGAACAGCCGGAAACGTCAAGACGAGAACGGGCTCAGGAGCAACCGGAATCGTCAAGACGGGGACGGACTGAAATTCGCCGAGGAGTTGTGACTATGAGCGAGCAAGATCAGCAGATGCTTATTGCAGAGACTCTTCATCGCCGAGGTGTTAGGACTTCTCGGGCTCGGGGAAGAGGCGTTGGGTCGAGGATAGCATCTCGTCGACCTGCTTATTCTTCATCTGCTCGGAACAACCGAACTCGGCTTCCAGAGGATTTTGCAGATAGGTGGCTTAACTTCAGCAACCCTGGACAGTAGAATAGTCCTTTGTAATAGCGTAACGCCATTTTGTAGGGTAGCGGAGTTGTATGCCGAACAAGATTTGATAAATGAAATTTTGTTTTCGCTTCTAACACTGTATTTACAGCTTAGCGAAAAAATTTCATCGTACTTGTCCTCGGTCTTATGAAGTAAACTTCTTTGACCGGACTTGGTCCTTGGTCTGATGAAATAAACATCTTTGACCGGACTCGTCTTTGGTCTGATGAAATAAACATCTTAGACCGGACTCGTCTTTGGTCTGATGAAATAAACATCTTTGACCGGACTCGTCTTTGGTCTGATGAAATAAACATCTTCGACCGGACTCGTCTTTGGTCTGATGAAATAAACATCTTTGACCGGACTTGGTTTGTGTTCTAATTTGGCGATTTTTGTCGCCGGGATCGAACTTTCCCTTGTCCTAATTCGGCGAGTTTTATCGCGTGGATCGGACTTTCCCAGTTAACCGAAGTGGTCTTATGCAGTAAACCTCTTTGACTAGACATGGTCGTCCCCGGTCTTATGAGGTAAACTTCTTTGACCGAACTTGGTCGTCCTAATTCGGCGAGGTTTATCGCGTGGATCGGACTTTCCCTTATTGCAGTTCGTTTCAGACGAAGTGCTTATTAAGCTGAATTGCGGTCTTGTATCCTCCTTGGAAGCTTGGACTCACAATCGTTGGCTTATTGCAGTTCGTTTCAGACGGACTGCTTGTTAAGCTGAATTGTGGTCTTATATCCTCCTTAGAAGCTTGGACTCACAATAGTCTTTAATAATCGATCTAAAAAGGGGATCAGTCTTTAAAGAACGATATACCTTGGTACCATTTGTAAGAGACGACAAGCACATAGGGACAAAACACACAGAGAAAAAATGAAAAAGACGAAAGAAAAAACTTTAAACTTTTTATAAAACGACAAGTAAAAGGTACAAGTAAAAAACAAACAAATAAAAACACATACCCCTATGACCGAACTAGACACGAGACGGACTGACCGGACTTGTCTCTTACAAGTGGAACTTCTTGAGGTTGGAGACGTGCCATGTTCGGGGTACTTGTTCTCCTGACATGTGAGTCAATTTATAAGACCCTTTGCCGAGGACTTCTGACACCCGATATGGACCCTCCCATGTGGGTTCGAGTTTGCCCAGCTTTTCTGCTCGGCTTACTTCGTTGTTTCTCAAGACGAGATCTCCCACTTGAAATTGAAGCTTTTTCACCCTTTGGTTATAATACCGGGCTACTTGCTCCTTATACTTGGCTGCTTTTATGCACGCCAATTCTCTTCTTTCTTCGGCGAGATCTAGTTCTGCTCTCAGTCCGTCGTCATTCATTTCTGAGGAGAAATTTAGGGTTCGGGGACTGGGTACGCCGATCTCCACCGGAATTACGGCTTCAGTGCCGTACACCAGGCTATACGGAGTTTCACCGTTGGAGGTTTTGGGTGTAGTTCGGTAGGACCATAGGACTTGAGGGAGATTTTCTACCCATTGTCCTTTGGCTTGTTCTAACCGAGCTTTTAACCCTTTCACCAGAATCCGGTTCGTTACTTCCGTTTGTCCGTTTGCTTGGGGATGGGAGACCGAAGTGAACCGCTGTTGAATGTTCAGCTCTTGGCACCAATTCTTGAACGTCTTGTCGGTGAACTGAGTCCCATTATCCGAGATGAGGATGTGGGGTATGCCAAATCGGCACACTATGTTCTTCCAGACGAAGTCCAATGCCTTTGAGCTCGTTATCGTAGCTAAAGGTTCAGCCTCCACCCACTTCGTGAAGTAGTCCACGGCAACGATAAGGAATTTCATTTGCCGAGGAGCTTGAGGAAGTGGTCCCACTATGTCTATGCCCCATTGCATGAAAGGCCAAGGGCTTTGCATAGTGTATAGATCGGTCTGCGGCATCCTTGGGACATTTGCATGAATTTGGCACTTCGTACACTTCTTGACGAGCTGCACTGCCTCTTGTACCATGGTTGGCCAATAATATCCCCATCTCAGAACTTTTTTAGCTAAAGCTCTGGCTCCGATGTGGCTACCGCACGATCCTTCATGAACTTCTCTGAGGATGTAGTCCGTCTCTTCTGGTCCTACGCACCGCAATAACGGCTGGAGGTAAGACTTTCTAAAGAGGACTCCTTCATGAAGTTCGTACCGAAGAGCTCGGCACGTGATCTTCCGAGCTTCTCTCTTATCCTCGGGCAATTGTCCTTGATCCAGATACTGCAAGATCGGCGTCATCCAGTTCGGCGAGCTGGATACAGAATGTACCTCGGCTTCATCAATGCTTCGATGCATTAATTCTTCCGCCTTTGAGCTCGGATCTGAGGCCAACTTACTTAAGGTATCTGCTCGGCTATTTTCCGCTCTGGGAATGCGGATTATCCGGAAATAGGAGAAACTTCGGCTGATGCTTTGCGCTTTGTCCAAATACTTCTTCATTCTCTCGTCACGGGCTTCACTTGTACCCAACATGTGATTTACTATGACTTGTGAATCACAATGGACTTTGAGAGATTTGACGAGTAGACTTTGCGCTAACTGGAGTCCGGCCAGGAGGGCTTCGTACTCGGCTTCATTATTAGTAGTGGGGAATAGGAAACGAAGTGAGTAGGTTACCTCGTGTCCGTCGGGAGCGACAAGTAAAATACCAGCTCCACTTCCCATCTTGTTTGAAGCTCCATCTACGAATCCGCTCCAGCAGTCCGGCGGCTCTACTTCGGATTCCAAGGGCTGTGCTAGTTCGGCATTGGCAGAATTCTTCTGTTCGGCAATAATAGGAATTGCTTGATCGAACTTCGCTTCTGCAAGAAAATCTGCCAAGGCTTGTCCCTTGATGGCTTTCCGAGGTAGATATTCAATTGTGTGCTCTCCCAACTCTATAGCCCACTTGGCGATTCTGCCTGATGCTTCTGGCTTGGTCAAAACTTGCCGAAGAGGTAGATCGGTTAAGACGCATACCTTGTGAGCATAGAAGTATGGCCGCAGTCTCCTTGCTGCATTTACTAACGCCAGAGCAATTTTTTCCAGAGGTTGATACCTTGTTTCTGGACCTCTTAATGCTCGGCTTGTAAAGTAGATGGGAAACTGCTTTAGGCCTTCTTCTCGTACAAGCACCGCGCTGATGGTTTGATCCGATGCCGCTAAGTATAAGAATAGTACTTCGGCTTCGGCTGGAGCAGAGAGAATAGGAAGCTCGGCTAGATAACTTTTGAGCTCGTCAAAGGCCTTTTTCTGCTCGGCTCCCCACTCGAACTTTGGTGCCTTTTTCAACACCTTGAAGAACGGCAGTTGCTTTTCGGCTGCTTGGGAAAGGAATCGACTCAGTGCGGCTAGACATCCGGTTAGCCTTTGCACGTCATGTATGGACTTCGGCATTGCCATGTTCTGAACGACTTGAACTTTTGAGGGGTTTGCCTTGAGTCCGTCTTTTGAAACCCAACAACCCAGAAACTTTCCCGAATCTACCAAAAAGGTACACTTTTGGGGATTAAGTTTGAGGTTGGCTTTCTTGAGCACGTTGAGAGTGGACTTGAGGTTGTGCTCGTACTCCGAGGTGCTTTTGCTCTTGACGACTATATCGTCAACATATACTTCGACTTCCTTTCCAATCAGGTGCCGAAAAAGCTTGTCTACCATCCTTTGATAAGTGGCTCCGGCATTCTTTAAACCGAATGGCATCTTTTTATAAGCGAAAATGCCGAAATCAGTAATGAAGGCCGTTTTTGAAGCGTCAATCTCATCCATTAAAACCTGATGGTATCCTTTGTATAGATCAAGAAAACAAAAAATTTCAAAGCCTATCAGAGCTTCTACTTTTTTATCTATGTTCGGAAGGGGATAGCAATCTTTGGGACAGTGCTTATTTAGATCGGTGAAATCTATGCACATCCGCCATCCTCCTTCCTTTTTCTTGATCATGACAGGATTGGCCACCCACGAAGGGTACTTCACTTCGAATAACACATCCGCCTTCAATAATTGACGGACTTCGTCATGGATGACTTGACTTCGTTCTGCCGCAAAGAGTCTTTGCTTCTGTTTTATCGGCCGGACCGAAGGATCAATATTTAAACGATGAGTGATTACCTCGGGGGGCACTCCGGTCATGTCCAACGGAGACCATGCAAAGACGTCTTTGTACTCCTTGAGGAGCTGGATGGTTTTTTCCCGAAGTAGAGGCGTTCCCGCGAAGCCGATCTTAACCGTTCTGGATGGGTCGTCTTCGTACAGCTGAACTGTCATCGAGTTCGGCTCATGTATGACTTCGGTCATCGCCTCTGACTCCGGCTGCTGTGATTGCTATGCTTGGTGGTGCCGATCTGACTGCTCGGCACTTCTAAGCGCAATTTGCAGACATTCCTTTGCTCTCTTTTGGTCACCTCGGATGACCGCTATCCCTCCTTTAGTAGGGATCTTGATGGTGAGGTGATAAGTGGAGCAAATGGCCCGAACTGTGTTGAGCCAGTCTCTTCCCAGGATGACGTTGTACGGGGACCGAGCTTTCACCACGAAAAACTCAATCATCGTACTGGAGCTAGTAGGCGCTTTCCCCACCGTGATCGGAAGGCTGATAATACCTTCAGGGCGGGTGTCCTCCTGGGCGAAGCTCTTCAGGGGAAGCGGAGCCGGGCTGAGCCGAGCTGGGTCCACTTCTAGTTTGTCGAAGCACTCTTTAAAAAGAATGCTGACTGACGCTCCTGTATCCACAAACACCCTGTGGATCAGTTTGTTTGCCACTCCGGCTTGGATGACAATGGCGTCTTGGTGAGGAGAGATGGCCGGGACGGGATCAGCATCCGAGAACGTAATCACTTCGTCCTGCTTCAGCCTTTTATGCGTTGGCTCCTCTCGATTGGAGCCCCTGCGCTCTGACTTCAGGGACGACTTGGTCTTCCCGGCAGGGAGAGCGTCAATAGTCAGGATTACTCCATCATATTGCGGCTCGTCATCGTCTTCGGGATCCGGCTGCCTTTTCGGATCCTGAGGAGCGCAGTTCGCCCCTCTCTGCTTCTTATTCTTCTTTGACTGCTTGCTTTGGTATTTTTTCAATGTCCCTGCCCTCACAAGAACATCGATACCTGCAGCCAAGTTTCTGCACTCCTCGGTATCGTGACCGTGGTCTTGATGGTAGGAGCAGTAGTTATCCTGGGGTCGGCGCGCGGCTGATTTCGTCATCCGCTTTGGCTTTTCGAACAGGTCAGAGTGCAGTTCGAAAATTTCCGCTCTCGGCTTGTTCAGCGGTACGAACTGAGCGGGCGGCTTCTCGGGATTGAGACGGGGTCCCAATCTGTCTTGCACCGGAGTCCTTTGAATCCTTTCAAAGGGAGTTCGGCGAGGATGTCCCTGATCGCCAAAAGGAGTCCGGCGAGGATGCCCCTGATCGCTATGATCGGGCTTCCTCCTGTCTCCTCGGGACGATGAGCTGTCTAACGACCGTTTGCGACGGTCTGCCTCATCGGCCCGGGAGTACTGGTCCGCAATGTCCCACATTTCCTGAGCTGTCTGCGGACCGCACTCAACGAGCTTCCTGTAGAGAGCTCCGGGCAGGATTCCATTTTGGAATGCCGAGATGACAAGCAGATCGTTGAGATCGTCTACTTGCAGGCATTCCTTGTGGAATCTTGTCATAAAGTCGCTGATTTTTTCGTCGCGACCTTGACGAATGGAAAGCAGCTGAGCCGAAGTGATTCGGGCTTCCGCTTTCTGAAAGAACCTCCTGTGGAAGGCATCCATTAGATCTCGGTAAGATCTGATGCTGCCCTGGGGGAGGCTATCGAACCACCTTCTCGCGTTCCCGATGAGCAGCTCGGGAAATAGCTTGCACATGTGGACCTCGTTGAGACCCTGGTTCGCCATGTTATATTGATAGCGCCCCAGGAAATCGTGAGGGTCCACGAGCCCGTCGTAAGTCATCGACGGAGTTCGGTAGTTCTGTGGTAGGGGAGTTCGGGTGATGTCGTCCGAGAACGGAGTCTTCAGTGCTCCGTACACGGCGAATCCGATATCTCGTCGGTATGGAGGAGATTGAGTTCTCCTGTGATTCCGGTACCGAGGAAGATCAGGAATATGTCGGGGTTGAGGATTCTTCTTCCTGGAAGACACGGCACTACTGCGGTAGTGACTTTCATGTCTGGATGAGGAAGGAGAATCCTCCGTTTTCGTCTTCGGCTCTTGGCTCTTTTGCAGGAAGGCTAAGAACTCATCCTGCTTCTCAGCCAAGAACAGCTTGACAGCCTCATTCAGATCAGGCTGCTGGGAAGACTCAGTGGGACGATTTTTGGAGCGGCCTGTTCCTTCGCCATGAGAACTGGTGGTGGATTTATCCCTAGGCTGTTTTCCAGACCTATGGGATGGATTGGCTTCCTCCGGGTTCTCACGGGCAGGAATGCGGGTATTCTGCGATCTGGTATGCATTTTTTGGGTGGAAAAAATGGATCAAAAATTCGTTTTATCACAAATTTTGTTCTTCGTTTCCCACAGACGGCGCCAGTGATGGTTCCGCGAATTTTTGATGTTAGCAAATGCTGGTAGAGAATGAAAATACAGACAAAGAATTTACGTGGTTCGATTTACTGAAGTAAATCTACGTCCACGGGAAAAAGGGAGGGCAAGATTGTATTGCTTGATCTGCCAAAATACAGCTTACAACACAGACTTGCTATATGATTGTTTCTCTAGAGAGATTCTAACCTCTTCTATCAGATCTAAGTTCTATTTATATCTTGGACTAAGATCGTGGCTTGCATCACCACCCTAAGTCGTGGATGTCGTGTAGGTCATGGCCTAAGATCGTGGATGTAGCGTAGGTCATGGCCTACGATCGTGGCCTGAGTTGACACCACGTGGTAGTTGGTGTGTTGGACATCCTGTATGGGTCCACTAACTCCTTGTTCGGTCGAATACTGAGACCGAACTGCTTTGGTTGCCGATCTGAGAGTAGAGCTTGATGCCGACCTGAGAGCAGAGCTTGATTGGATGGCTTTTACCGAGCTGTAGGCTGAGGCCGAACTCTTTGGTAATGCCGAACTCATACTCCTGCTTTGGTCTGGCCGAGCTGTCACTGCTATTGGGCTTGTTTAGTACGTACCCCATCATAGTGTTTGGTCAATATAGGTGAAATTGGTACTGTAAAACTTACATTTTTGGAGAGGCCTTTTTAGATAATGCAGTTGCTTGTTGTTACATTACTGCTGTGCTTGTTTTGGATCTGTTTGAATTTTAGGCTTTTGTCAAATTGAGCATGTGTTCATGTATAATGTGGAGCTGAGCTTACTCCTTCTGAATTATCCCTCTTCGTTGAGGTCGCGGTTATTGGTATAAGTAGATGACTGAATGTGGGTAAACTTATTGATTTGGAGAGGCCTTTTAAGATAATGCAGTTGTGTGTTGTTACATTACTGCTGTGCTTGTTTTGGATCTGTTTGAGCTTTGCGCTTTTGCCAAATCGAATGCGTGTTCATGGTATAATATGGATTTCTTGGGAACTTACTGCCTTCTTAATTAGCCTCTTTGTTGAGGCTGCGGCTATTGGTCTAAGTAGATGATGGAATGTGGGAAAGTTGGAGTGATGTTTACGACGTTTTGCTGAAGCGTATGTTTTTGGTAATGAAACGTGGAGCAGGTTCAAGACTCCTACGAGATCTCTGCTGAGTATGAGGGCCAACGCGACCCTCAGAAACTGGAAGAGCTGGGACGAGTCCTCACGAGTTTGGATGCAGGGGACTCCATTGTCATTGCAAAGTCTTTCTCCCACATGCTCAACTTAGCCAACCTTGCTGAGGAGGTCCAGATTGCTTACAGACGCAGGAATAAATTGAAGAAGAACGACTTCTCAGATGAGGCCTCTGCAACGACTGAATCTGACATCGAGGAGACTCTCAAGAGGCTGGTTGGGGAGCTGAACAAGACGCCCGAAGAAGTTTTTGAGGCTTTGAAAAACCAAACTGTCGACTTGGTCTTTACCGCTCATCCCACTCAGTCTGTTCGCAGATCTTTGCTTCAAAAACACGCAAGGTTTGTCACACGGCTTGATCTATTATGATTTGGTTAAGTAGGAAGAGCGCTCACATCTTGTGTTCGACTTTTCCCAGGATTCGTGACTACTTGACTCAGCTAAACGCAAAGGACATCACTCCCGATGATAAGCAGGAGCTTGATGAGGCATTGCAAAGAGAGGTAACTCAATGATAATTGTACATTGTTTATAGTTGCAATGATCTAGCGAAAGCGAACATATTCTAAACACGTTTGTTTTGCGGGTTCGTTCAGATACAAGCTGCATTTCGTACTGACGAGATCAGGAGAAACCCCCCGACTCCTCAAGATGAGATGAGGGCTGGAATGAGTTACTTCCACGAGACCATATGGAAGGGAGTGCCAAAATTCTTGCGGCGCGTGGACACTGCTCTGAAGAACATCGGTATAAACGAGCGTGTTCCTTACAACGCCCCTCTTATTCAATTCTCCTCCTGGATGGGTGGAGATCGCGATGGTATCGCCCTTCTTCAATACTTTCATGTTTATAGCTAACCGCCATAACATAAGTTTTGAAAATGTCACTGAGTTGAAGCTGAGATGTACGCTACGTTGTTGTAGGCAATCCTCGGGTGACTCCCGAAGTTACAAGAGATGTATGCCTATTGGCAAGGATGATGGCTGCTAACTTATACTTCTCACAGATCGAAGATCTTATGTTCGAGGTGAGAAACTGGCCTTAAAACTGTTATCAGTTTAGTCTCTTCAAATCTCCGAATTTCTAACGGGCCACGACCCTTCTGTATGTTGTCCTTGGCAGCTTTCAATGTGGCGCTGCAGCGATGAACTTCACGTGCGTGCAGAAGAACTCCACAGCTCTTCCAAGAGGGACGCTAAACATTACATCGGTATGCTAATATGTTTGATTCGAGACCATGATTACACCTTGTTTGCTCGATAAAAACTCATTCGTCTCTTCTGAACTCTTTTCATCAGAATTTTGGAAGCAAGTTCCCGTGAATGAGCCTTATCGTGTTATTCTCGGAGACGTAAGGGACAAGCTCTCTCAAACACGCGAACGTGCTCGCCAGTTGCTTACAAACGGAACCTCCGATATTCCTGATGAGTTAACCTTCACCAATACAGAAGAGGTTTGATGATGAAAACATTAATTTGTTTCTTGAAAATAAAATTGTTGTGTTTAGATATGTAATGTGTTTTATGTTCAGTTTCTGGAGCCTCTCGAGTTGTGCTACCGATCGCTCTGTGCTTCCGGTGATCGAGCAATTGCTGATGGGAGCCTTCTCGATTTCCTACGACAAGTTTCGACGTTTGGACTCTCGCTTGTGAGGCTTGACATCAGGCAAGAGTCGGATAGGCACACCGATGTTATGGATGCTATCACGAGGCACCTCGAGATTGGATCCTACAAGGAATGGCCCGAGGAGCGTCGTCAAGAGTGGCTTTTATCCGAACTTAGTGGCAAGCGCCCGTTGTTCGGCCCAGACCTTCCGAAAACAGAGGAGATAGCCGATGTCCTCGACACGTTCCATGTCCTTGCTGAGCTCCCCTCGGACAGCTTTGGTGCCTACATTATCTCGATGGCGACTTCCCCGTCTGATGTGCTCGCCGTTGAGCTTTTGCAACGCGAGTGCCACGTCAAGACCCCTCTAAGAGTGGTTCCCCTGTTCGAAAAACTGGCTGATCTTGAGGCCGCTCCCGCGGCCGTGGCTCGCCTCTTCTCCATAGATTGGTACCGCGAAAGGATCAACGGGAAGCAAGAGGTCATGATCGGATACTCGGACTCGGGGAAGGACGCTGGTCGGCTTTCTGCTGCGTGGCAGCTGTATAAGGCTCAGGAGGATCTCATCAAGGTGGCTAAGGAATTCGGGGTGAAGCTCACGATGTTCCATGGCCGAGGAGGGACTGTCGGGCGAGGAGGCGGGCCGACCCACCTTGCCATATTGTCTCAGCCGCCGGACACCATTCACGGCTCTCTTCGTGTCACGGTTCAGGGAGAAGTCATCGAGCAGTCATTCGGAGAGGAGCACTTGTGTTTCAGAACGCTCCAGAGATTCACCGCTGCCACGCTCGAGCATGGAATGCACCCCCCGATCGCCCCAAAGCCCGAGTGGCGCGCCCTCATGGACGAGATGGCTGTTATCGCCACGAAAGAATACCGCTCTGTTGTCTTCCAAGAGCCTCGATTCGTTGAATACTTTCGTCTCGTAAGTACTAATGCTTCGTTAGATTGTCATTTCTCTTAACGTGTAGCTTGCATTTACCTCTTCGTGTCTCGTTGGCCTTGTTCTTCAGGCGACGCCCGAGCTGGAGTATGGCCGGATGAACATTGGGAGCCGTCCGTCTAAGAGAAAACCGAGTGGTGGCATAGAGTCCCTCAGAGCAATCCCATGGATATTTGCGTGGACCCAGACGCGGTTCCATCTCCCAGTCTGGCTCGGTTTTGGGGCCGCGATGAACGAGATAATCCGCAAAGACATCAAGAATCTGCAGATGCTACGGGACATGTACAACGGGTGGCCATTCTTTAGAGTGACGATTGACTTGATCGAGATGGTCTTCGCCAAGGGCGACCCCAAGATCGGTGCTCTGTGCGACAAGCTCCTCGTCTCCGAGGATCTTTGGGCCTTCGGAGAGCAGCTCCGCGCCAACTATCACGCGACTCAGGACATGATCCTTCAGGTGAGATGTCAATTCTGTCATTGTTTATAAACACTTGCAAGGTTCTTGATAGCAAGAAACGAGCACGATGCATCGAGAAACGGGTGTATACTCACTCGTTCGCTCGCAGGTTGCTGGACACAAGGAGATCCTGGAAGGAGACCCCTACCTGAGGCAGAGGCTGAGGCTCCGTGACCCGTACATCACGGTCCTCAACGTGTGCCAGATCTACACGTTGAAGCGCATCCGTGACCCCACCTACAGCGTGAAGGTGGGCCCTCATCTGTCGAAGGAGATCATGGAGATGGACACGAGCAAGCCGGCGGATGAGCTGGTGAAGCTGAACCCCACGAGCGAGTACGCCCCGGGGTTGGAGGACACGCTCATCCTCACCATGAAGGGTATCGCGGCCGGGCTGCAGAACACCGGCTAGTCGGGTTGCCGTGGCTGAGTTGGGAGATGATTCTTTTGCTGGATTCTCCCTTCCTACTGTTGGGAAGAGAGGAGGCATTGAAGAAAAGAAATAAGTGTAGTGATGATAATAGTACTTGGTGTCTGTTTTTATGCTATCAACTTGTAACTTTTGGTGTTTGATGTTAGCTCTGTTAATTTGAGGAGCCAACTTAGATTATTTGAGGCCAATAATAATTGTGCCCAAACTGCTATTACTTTGTGGATTATTTCAGAAATGTTACCATTATGTCATGTGGCAGCTTAATTAGGGCATCGATCTTCGACGGTTTGTCTAGCATGCTCATCGCGCTTGTGCACGCACATTGCGCGTCACTCGTCCTTGCCTGTCGTGCATGCCACTCGCCCAGCACGGCCAATCGGCGTTGCAATGCATGGCAAAAATCGGACCATTTTCAACTTTTAATTATATAATTTCCAGCTATTAATTATGTAATTTTAATTAAAATGAAAATTGTACTTATAATTAATTATATACCAATTTAATTAATAATTTACACACAATGAATAATTAGTAAAATAAGAACTAAGAAAAATGTATAGTAACTATGAAGTGCTCTTGTATTGAGAAAAATGAATAGTAAATAGGTATGCTTAAATTTCGTAAAATAGTTTTACCATCATCCAATTAAATTGAAATTAAGTTACATTATTTCTTTTTTACAAAGAAACAAGTATCAAGTAGATTGCTTCGGTTTTGAACTAAATTTCAATAAATAAGTGGAAATTATATAAATTTATTTATTTGTTTGTTTTTTGCAATGATATGAATTGAAGTAGTATATAAGTAGTATCTATAATTACCATATAGTGATATAGATACTTCGCGTCTTCGTCAATTCTCAATCAAAACAGAAACACCGGTTGTTTTAAAATATAAGTAGTAACTATAACCATGCATTCATACATAAATCTAATCACCGGTTGTTTTAAAATATTTTTGTTGGATAGTCAATAATTTGAATTTTATTTTAATATCCTCCCGCTGCTCTAAAAAAAGCAATCTAATTTTGCTAGTTTGATCCGTATCACAAAATTACTCATTTTTTTAGAATTATTTTCACCATATACTTTGCACTTGATCTCATTATTCATTAATAGTATTATTTTCTTATTCTTAAATTTTTTATCAATTAAAATTCTTACTATTACTTTTAAAGTCTCTATTTTTAAGAACAAGAACGGACGGAGTTGTTATTTACTTATTTGAATTTTGTTTTAAGTAGTACTAGTACATCATTTTATTTAGAAAATATTTTATTCGTCCCAACTTAATTGAATCGTATTTTTTTGAGATGTTCCAATAAAGTCGAGTCATTTTCTTTTTTGATAAAATGATTTTCTTCTAATCTCTACACCCTTCGTCCATAATTAGGACTCTCATTTCTTATCGGTACGAGTTCTAAGAATATTACGAAAAGTGAATAATTTTTTTAGTAAAATATGAGTCTCACTTGTATATAATAGTTGCAAATGAAATGTGAGTAAAATGAACCAATAGAATGTGACACCTATTACCATTTATAGTAAAAATGAATCGGGACTACTATTCACAGACGGACTAAAAAAACGAGACTTCTATGTTAGAAATTTGAGCTTCCACATGACTAATTTAATGTGTATGACTATCTTTCAGTTGCCAAATAAAGTGATCCTATAAAAATTAAAGTTTGGGCTAAAGTGTATTTATTTGTTATGGAAATAAGTGTAGATATCATTTTGTGATTTTCTATTTGTTGAGGGACTGAATAGAAAATAAATGATCTTATATTATAAATATAAGATCAGGTTAGAGTGTCCACAATAGGGAGGACACGGCGGCCGCCGCGGAGTCGACGGCGCCGTGCCTCCTTATAGTGGTGGACACATGAGGCGCGGCGGGTGGCGGCGGACAGCACAAGGCCGACTAGTCGGCCTGGACGCGGCGGGGTGTGGTGAGCCGCGGCGGTCTATTGCACAGATCCGGCGCCGCGGCGCTGGACAACTTATATATATATATATTTTTAATTTTCGTTTGTTTTTAATAAATACTCCCTTCCACAATTTATTTTCTTTTCAATAATTTTTATTCACATTGAATTAAAATATACAAACAATTGAAAATTAAAATGTGTCCAAATAAAAAGTGTCCACTATTGTTGTGGATACTTTTTTTTGTGGTTGTGGACAAATAAAAGTGGCTTGTCCACCAATGCGTCATACCTATTGTGGACACTCTTATGGCCCCAAAACGTCAGAAGAACGATTCGATATCTCTGTACTCCATCTACAGACTATTGTGAAGAACGTCTCTGATCGTTTGGAAGATTAATAGCCGCTGCAAACGAATTCCGCATTTCAATTCATTATGGATCAAGGTACGCTTCCGCTCTACAGTTTGTGCTCCTTCTTGTTGTTCTTGGTTAATCATCATAGAGCGCTTCAAGTAATTGTTCACTCGATTATTCCAACATTCTATTCCTAGACGGATAAAATATTATTTTATTTTATCATGATTTTACTTTCTCTTATCTCTACTTTTTTTCCTCATTCCTATTGTATTTATTTTTATTTTAATTATTAAACACAATTTCTCAATTTTTACTAAAAGTCCAAGAATATTGCCCCACTTTGCTAGCGTAGAAACCGTAGGGAACTGAATGAAAATCACAGGAGGGAGCAGTTGGTCAGTCAATCAAATAATCAATCATTTCTCTAAAAATTTTCCAACCACTTTCTATCTCTTTTTTTCAGTCTTCACTCTATTTCTACTTTCCCCTTTTGTTGTTGTGAAAATCGACTCGCAAAAAAAAGTCGGCAGGTGTAAAAAACCTAGAGAAAGAGAGCGAGTACCTTTGGATCGGCGATGGCTTCCTCTTCAGATCGCGAAACCGCTGTTTATGTCGCTAAACTCGCCGAGCAAGCCGAGCGATACGACGGTAAACACTCCCTCGCTCCGACTAAATTTGGCTTATCTTACATGGATTGATTAGGTAGCATGAATATCGATCTCGTCTCTGCTTGAGCTTTGCCTAACTCTGTACTAAATTTTGGGGAGCTTGAAGTAGTAAACTATTGGCTTCTGCTTGTTTTACTGCGTTGCTTGATGTTGTTGCAGCTATGTTAGAAGGTTGGAGATTGAAATTTCTGCTTAAATGCTTTCTGATAGTATATACTATGTTTCTTAGTGTTTAGCGAACTTTCCTATTGTGTTTTTTTTTTGGTTATGTGTCTTCAAGTTTTATTTTATGTTTTAAATAACTGGATAGTGTTTTACCTGTTCAGTTCAACTGATTCTGGTTTTGATAATCCTGATCTAGAGAAATTTGGTTTTACGTTATTATTTTGATTTAACAGAAGTTGACGTAGTAATTTGGCTGATGATTCGAAAAATTGGGGTAATTTTGCAGAGATGGTGGAATCAATGAAAAATGTGGCTAAAATGGATGTGGAGTTAACAATCGAAGAGAGGAACTTGCTATCCGTTGGGTACAAGAATGTGATCGGGTCTAGAAGAGCTTCATGGAGAATATTATCTTCAATTGAGCAGAAGGAAGAGTCCAGAGGAAATGAGCAGAATGCTAAGCGGATCAAGGAGTATCGCCAGAAGGTTGAGTTAGAGCTCACTAATATTTGTAGTGATATCATGACTGTCGTTGATGAGCATCTTATTCCTTCCTGCACAGCTGGTGAATCAACTGTGTTTTACTATAAGATGTAAGACGTTACTCTGTTATTGACAAATTATGGATTTATTATTTTTCGTTTTTTTGTCCTTTTTGCTGCTTACTTGAGTGTCTTTCACCTTCTCAGGAAAGGGGATTACTATAGGTATTTGGCTGAATTTAAGGCAGGTAATGACAGGAATGACGTTGCTGATCAGTCACTGAAAGCATATGAGGTATATGTTGGGTTTCTTTTTCAATTCACAGTTTATGAATAAGGTTTCCGCCATGCTCTCCCCACCCGCAAAGGAAGGATAGGATTTCGTAATGCTTACTGATCCTTGTTTGTCATAAGCGATGTTTCCGTTTACAAATGATCCAAGAATTCATACAGCAATGGTTAATAACTTAATCTCAATGTGTGATAACCTGACTTTTTTTTACTTGTGATAACCTGAATTTTTTTTACTTGTGAATGATAACCTGATTTTTTTTTACTTGTGAATGATAACCTGGATCTTAATGTGCACCTGAAGAAGATTTTCTTTGCAGTAAACGATAATGACATATTATCTGTTGTTTGTGCATTTACTTACTATTTCGAGTTGTAATCCTGATACTGACTCTAGTGGCTTAACAACCTACCTATTTCAGTTTCGTTTTATACTTACTATTCTTCTTTGAATTTGTTTAAAGTTGGCTACTAAATCTGCTGAGACGGAACTGCCTCCAACACATCCTATTCGCTTGGGGCTGGCTTTGAATTTTTCAGTCTTTTACTATGAAATTTTGAATTCCCCTGAAAGGTATGTCTTCTCAGCAATACTGATGATTCTAAGATACTATCCAGTCACTTAAAATTCATCTCAACTTCCTTATCTATACGTTCCAGGGCGTGCCATCTTGCAAAGCAAGCTTTTGATGAAGCTATCTCTGAGCTTGATACCTTGAACGAAGAATCGTACAAGGATAGCACCTTAATTCTGCAACTGCTTAGGGACAACCTCACACTGTGGACTTCTGACATTCCAGAGGATGGAGGTAACCTTACCTGACAGCCATTAGAAATAGCGAAAACCAAATTATTTAGCTGTTGTTAAATTTTAGCGGGTAAGGACATAAAGCTCTGCATATATTCCTTTCCTTTCCAGTTGGCTTTCTTCATAGCAACTCAGAATCTTCTGAAATTTTTACATCTAAATGTTTGGTGCCAAAACATAACATGCCATTTCTATTCCTGATGTTCCTTTTATTTGTTATTCAGAGTACTTACTACCTTTGCAAATTGGTTATGGTCAGTCGCTTGTATTCCCCATAACCAAATTCACAAAACATATCTGTTCTTCTCATATCCCTATGCTATGAATTTCCTACATGCCTTGCTGAGGTTGACCATATTAGGCTTTAAGATGTGCTGCTGTTATATTATTATAAGTGCATCTTTAGTAGTGAAGACTTTATGAATTATAATAAGAGAACTATGCATCATCATTCAAGAATAAACCCTTATCAAAGCATATTCTTTCCATTGGATTTCCATCATATTTTAAAGTAGAAACTCACCAAATGTGACAACATCTGTTGCCTGCCACTTGTTTGTGGAAAATCAATCATGTCCAGTGGGAAATTATCGAAAAACCTTAGGGCACCTATCCTCCAAGATTCTCTCTCATTCTTCTGAAAGTATGTACTAATGATACAGTTAAAGAGTGGAGAACGTATAAGAGGGGAGAAAGAGAAGTGATATGGCCGACTAAGTAGCAACAGCAAGAGAGAAGATTTCAAATTAATTTGTTAGCATCAATTTCTCAGGTTGTTAGGTTGTTAAGTTAGTTCCTGTTTTCTTGTATTTTGAATTTCAAGTAGCTGAGATAGAAGTCTATAAATAGAGAGAACGGGCAGAGAGAAT
This sequence comes from Salvia splendens, assembly GCF_004379255.2. Taxonomy (NCBI): domain Eukaryota; kingdom Viridiplantae; phylum Streptophyta; class Magnoliopsida; order Lamiales; family Lamiaceae; genus Salvia; species Salvia splendens. The sequence goes on from NC_056039.1 coordinate 32,942,659, forward strand.
GCATCTCTGGACGTGATCACAATTGGACGACTTTTGTCGTAGGGCCTCCTCGCGAGGATTGTTTTCTAGTTCTTCCATATTTCCAGCAATAATAATCTCCGTTCCTTTTCCTTTATTCCAGTATATTCAGCACATCTTGTGCTTCTTTGTGTGGGTAGTCTTTACTCCGTAACAATTGGTGCGGTGAACGATGGTTAACTCTAGGGGCGATTCACACCTAGACGGTGTGGAGAAGGCTATCGACAACCTCAACGCCCATGCCCAACAGACTGATGATAGGGTCTTGGCGTTGGAATCCAAACTCGATTCCATGATAACCGAGATGCGCGCGGGTTTTGCGTCCCTCACTCCAGGTTCCAAAATACCCCCGGAGGCCGACGCAGCCTCTGAAAATCTGGAGTCCAATTCAGTGGCTGGGGGGTACAAACCATAGTCACCCATGCCGACTTTCGACGGGACAGATGCCCTCGCATGGTTGGCCAGGGCAGAGCAGTACTTCCTAATCTCGGAAACACCAACCGAGAAACGGGTAGGCGTAGCAATGGTAGCCTTGGCAGGCCGGGCCCTTCCATGGTACCAGTTATTGCGTCAACGAGTTCCAAACCTCTCGTGGACTCGATTTGCGCGGGAGTTGATGAAGCGATTTGGTGGAAACGGGGCGTTGGATGAATATGAAGCGTTCGCTGCGGTTCGTCACACCGGCTCTCTAGCTGACTACGTCGCGGCGTTCGAGGCACGCCTCGCGCAGGTTCCGGATATCGCTTCCCATCAGTATCTCGGGTTCTTTATGGCAGCCCTTCGCCCGGAGGTACGCCTCCAGATGAAAGCAGCAAAGATCACCACCTACGAGGACGCGGTTGAACTAGCCCTCGATATTGACTTGATGGCTACGACCCACTCCCCTAAACCACCAGTTGGTCAATCATTCACGCCGGCGGCCATGTCGCCCGCCCAATCATCCCGGCCGGGTGCCAGGGGTCCTTCCACGGCGACCTCCCACTTATCATCGACAGCCTCTTCTCGACCGGGGAACCAACGCTTTCGAAGCATGTCACAAGAGGAGTATAGGAAACATATCGCGGCAGGTACATGTTTCAGATGCGGGCTGAAATTCGGGCCGACTCATCGGTGTCCGCCCAAAACTCTCAATGTGCTGGTCTGCGAGAATGACGACGAGGTTTTCACGGAGGAGGAATTCGAGGGGGCTGCTGAGGACGTCGAGCTGCAGATCTCGGAATTATCGCTGAATGGTCTGGACACGTCAAAAACGATGAAGCTATTTGGAGAAATTGATTCACATAGGATCAAAGTCATGGTGGATAGTGGAGCTAGTCATTGCTTTATCTCAGAGCAATTGGCAATACAACTACAGTTACCAATCACGCCAACCAAGCCCTACTCTGTAATATTGGGCGATGGAACGTCACGTCAAGCCGCGGGGCTCTGCCGGAGGGTGCCCTTGGTTTTGGACAGGGAGAGCTTTGCGGTATCATGCTATGTGTTTCCTCTCCGCAACATCGACGTCATCCTAGGGGTATCATGGCTCGAAACCCTGGGGTATGTCTTGGCAAATTGGCAGCACTCCTCGATGGATTTCTCGGTCGAGGGTCGACCCGTGTCTATCAAAGGCGACCCGACCCTTATGCGGCGCGCGTGCTCAACACAGGACCTACGCTCCCTGGAGGACGGGGATTGCTGCTGGTTCCTTCGATCAGTGGAAAAGGAGTCAACGGCGGTCTCTTTTGGCATAGGCACAGACCTGTCACAGGCTGCACGCTCCCAGCTACTACAACTCTTAACCGCTTTTCCAGCAGTCACCGATTCAGCCGGGGGTCTGCCACCGAGTCGCAGCATCGACCATCAAATTCCGCTCCTACCAGGTACAGAGCCGGTCTCGGTTCGACCTTACCGCTATAACCACGCACAGAAGGATGAAATGGAGAAGCTAGTAGCAGAAATGCTGGCTTCCGGAGTGATCCAGCCAAGTACCAGCCCCTACTCCAGCCCGGTCCTACTTGTACGAAAGAAAGACGGTTCGTGGCGTTTCTGCGTCGATTACAGGGAATTGAACAAGCGGACGGTCCCCGATAAGTACCCCATTCCGGTCATTCAGGAGCTCCTCGACGAATTACATTGCGCGAGATGGTTCAGCAAGATTGACTTGAAGTCAGGATACCACCAAATTCGAGTGGCTGCCAAGGACGTTCACAAGACCGCATTTCGCACGCATTCAGGCCATTATGAGTTTTTGGTGATGCCGTTCGGCCTCACCAACGCCCCGGCCACATTTCAAGGCTTGATGAATGACATTTTCCGGCCAGCCTTGCGAAAGTTCGTCCTAGTTTTCTTTGACGATATCCTCATTTATAGCACATCTTGGGAGGCACATCTGCAGCATCTTCAACATGTTTTTCAGGCCCTCCACGCCCACTCCCTCGTGGTCAATCCCAAGAAATGTTTGTTGGGACACCATAGTGTGGAATACCTTGGTCATATCGTGTCCTACGAAGGGGTGAAGATGGACCCAGCGAAGGTTTCTGCCGTGCTACGGTGGCCGACGCCCTCGAACTTGAAAGGTGTCAGGGGTTTCCTCGGTTTAACCGGCTACTACCGCCGTTTCATTCGTGATTATGGCAAGATAGCAGCCCCCCTCACCGCCCTTCTACAGAAGCCGATAGACCCAACCGCCAAACGGGCCTGGACATGGCCAACCGACGCAGCCGCCGCATTCGAATCTCTTAAGGAAGCACTGACGTCGGCACCTCTACTCCGTACGCCAGATTTTACTAAAGATTTCGTTATCGAATGTGACGCCTCGGGTCGGGGACTGGGCGCGGTCCTAATGCAAGAGCGCCAACCGGTTGCCTACTTCAGCAAAACACTGTCCCCCCGATGGCTCGCAAAGTCGGCCTACGAGAAAGAGCTGATGGCCCTAGTTTTATCAATCCATCATTGGCGCCCCTACCTACTCGGCCGCCGCTTTGTCGTCCACACGGATCAACGGAGCCTACGTCAACTCTTGGCCCACCCATTGGCTACTCCGGCTCAACAGAACTGGGCTGCGAAACTGTTGGGCTACGATTTTACGATCGTTTACAAGGAAGGCCGCCTCCAATAAAGCTGCCGACGCTCTCTCCCGTCGCGATGAAACAACACTACAACTCGCAGCTGTGTCGAGACCATCCTGGCCGGAATGGTCCACCGTCCAATCCACCATTCCCGCCGACCCGACTCTGGCTAGAATCAAAGCTGACTTGGAGGCAGGGCGTCCTTCATCTCTCCACTACGAGCTGATTCACGGGACTCTTTTCTACAAGGGACGGATCGTGGTGCCTCCACAATCACCATGGATTCAGAAATTGATTGCCGAGTTTCACACCACACCAACCGGGGGCCACTCCGGGGCCTATCGCACTTACCGCCGGCTCGCATCGAACGTGTATTGGCCTGGGATGATGCGGCAGGTCACTGCCTTTGTTGCGGCATGCGCAATCTGCCAGCGACACAAGTCCGACACCAAGGCGCCGGCGGGTCTCTTACAACCCTTGCCAATCCCGGAACGAGTTTGGGAGGATATAAGCATGGATTTCATCTCCGGACTACCTAAGGCGGGGGGGTTCGACTGCATCTTCGTCGTCGTCGACCGTTTATCCAAATATGCACACTTCATGGGCTTGAGGCACCCATTTTCGGCTCGACAAGTGGCTGATACATTCACAAGGGAAGTTGTACGCCTCCATGGCATCCCTCGTTCCATCGTGTCGGATCGAGATCCGCTTTTCTTGAGCTCCTTCTGGAGAGAGCTTTTCCGCGCGATGGGAACTAAGCTGAAGATGAGCTCGGCATACCACCCCGAAACTGATGGCCAAACGGAGGTACTAAATCGGTGCCTGCAAACTTACCTCCGTTGTTTCTCATCAGATAGACCGAAGCAATGGCACAAGTGGCTATCTTGGGCTGAATTCTGCTATAACACGAGTGCCCATTCTTCCGCGGGAACGACGCCTTTCGAGGTGGTTTACGGCCGACCGCCCCCGACCATCCATGATTTCCTACCCGGTGAAATCAGAGCTCAGGCGGTTGTCGACACACTCCAAGCTCGCAACGACGCCCTGGAACTCCTGCGCCACCACCTTCAACGTGCTCAAAATCGGATGATTGTCGCGGCTAACAAGCGCCGTCGCGATGTTCACTTCAACATCGGCGACATGGTCTACCTGAAATTTCGACCGCACCGCCAGTCCACACTCTTTACTGTGCGAAATAGGAAGCTAGCACCGCGCTACTTCGGCCCATTCCGGATCAGGGCACGCATTGGCGGCTCTGCGTACCGTTTGGAGCTCCCCACCTCCGCTCGAATTCACCCGGTTTTCCATGTCTCCTTGTTGAAACGAGCCATTGGGGAAGAAACAGCTGAACCAACGTTGCCGGAGGGACTGACCGATTACGAACCCCCAATCTTACCGGAGCGGGTCCTGGACAGACGGGTGTTGGACCAAGACGGAGAGCAGGTAAAGCAGGTCCTGCTAAAATGGGATGGGCTAGACATTGAGGAGGCGACTTGGATGGATGAAGCTGATGTTTGTGGGCAGTTTCCTTTTTTCAGCCTTGAGGACAAGGCTGTTTTGACGGATGGGCCAGTTGATACAGTTAAAGAGTGGAGAACGTATAAGAGGGGAGAAAGAGAAGTGATATGGCCGACTAAGTAGCAACAGCAAGAGAGAAGATTTCAAATTAATTTGTTAGCATCAATTTCTCAGGTTGTTAGGTTGTTAAGTTAGTTCCTGTTTTCTTGTATTTTGAATTTCAAGTAGCTGAGATAGAAGTCTATAAATAGAGAGAACGGGCAGAGAGAATGCATCTCTGGACGTGATCACAATTGGACGACTTTTGTCGTAGGGCCTCCTCGCGAGGATTGTTTTCTAGTTCTTCCATATTTCCAGCAATAATAATCTCCGTTCCTTTTCCTTTATTCCAGTATATTCAGCACATCTTGTGCTTCTTTGTGTGGGTAGTCTTTACTCCGTAACAACTAATCTCTTATCCCTTGCTTGCAGACGAAGCACAAAAGCTGGATGCTACCTCCAAGGCAGGAGGCGAAGGTGCACTTGCTAAGGTGAGTTTTTTTTCGCCCGTCTCCTTTTACTTAGTTATTAGTACTATATTTCTTACAAATTAGCTGTTCACGCAAGTCCCAACCGCACTCTTTTTATATGTACATTGCAGTGAAAGATCGGTGATTTGTCGAGGAGGTATGCTTGTATGGGGTCGAAGTAGATACTGTGTGTTTATGTTTGTGTATTGATACTTTGTTCAGTGGTTGTGAATGATGCTGTTGGCTTGTGGCTTGTTTTATGTTGTGGCGTATAGGTGGTTTAATTTTAGTGACTACCTTAGCCTAGATGTGTTTATTTGAATTAACTCTTAACATATTATTTTCGTCTCCACCAAACTTTTCATTTGAATTATTCTCCTGCATTCTAAGTTACTAACATGTCTTCGGTGTAGAAGAAACCTTTAACCAATTAAGTTGCTATTTGAATTAGTCGTTAGGCAAAAACTTTATTACCTCTCTTTTTTATTTTATTTTCTATTCTTTTAAATTTTAAATATTAATTTCTTAAATTTTGTATTTAAATTAAATTTATCAACTAAATTTGGACGAAGTGGGAATGACATACTAATATAAATTGATTCTAAGTAATTTAACTCACTAATCCATTTTCTCATGCATGCCAAACAAATAGGCATCCTTTTGAAAAAACATATTAAATGCATTTAATATATTCATCGGTAAATATTTGATTTTTTCATTAAACGTTTAAATAAAAATGTCTCAATCTCATATGATCATGCCACAGAAATTTCATTCCAAATTGCCCGGAATATTTCAACACCTTTTTTAAACTGCAGGGGGGCAATTTGGTCTGGATATTTCATGGGAGATTTTAAGTCCAAATTGAGACGTTAGGTAACTCTTACAATTAAATATTTATTCTATGTCAAATAATATGTCAACTAGAGATAAATGTTATTGAAATTATAATTTTTTATTGACTTTTGATTAATATCATAAGTTCTAAAACTAAAATATATCATCATTTTCAAAATTAAATATAACATGAAACTAACGTAATAACAAAATGGGGTCGAATGGTTGACAATATTCTATTTTGAGTGGTAGTTAAAGAACATCGGTTTATTTTATTGTCAAGTCATATTTAATTTATCATATTAAGATGAATAGTTGTGAAAATTTGAAAAGATACTATAATTTTATTATAATAATAATAATAATTTCAAATACTATTAAAATATACTCCTAGTACTTAGGGATGTGAGTGTAGCCCACAACCCGTGGGCTAGCCCGCTGAATTTCTAGGGTTAGGGTTGGAAATTTCTAGCCCGATAAAATTAAAACCCGATAAGCCTGCACCCGATTAACCCGCAACCCGTTAGGGCTAGGCCCGAAAACCAGATAAAATTTCTATTATTCTATTTTTTTTACTCCTAATTCAACACTTCATTGACTAATTTTATGATATGGATAACTAAAAATATAACTTTTAATTTTATATTAAATATACAAATTATATATTGAATATTTATTGATATAATAATTTATAAATAAATTAAACTCACTAAAAGAATATTTAAATTTCTAAAACATGCATTAAAATTTCACGAAATATCTCAAATATTAGTATTTGATCAAGTTTATGATTGAGTTTAAGCATAAATCTCAAATTTATCATAATTAAATATTTTATATTTATAAATATAACTAATTTCATCGTGATTTAATGGATTGATCGCATCTTGATTTTATCGGTAGCAACCCGATTAAGCCCGAAACCCGAGCTTTTAGGGTTATGGTCGAACTTTTATAACCCGAAAAAAATCACAACCCGACTAGCTCGCACCCGATTGACCCACAACCTGATAGGGTTGGTCCAAAACCCGATGAGCCGACCCGATTGACATCCATACTAGTACTACTACTATTACATGAATATGCGAAAGTTCTAATTTTGGAAGGGAATGAGGTGGCATATGCCAAGAACAATTCCCTCTTCAGAATTCCATATTCAGTTAGAATAGTGCTTCAATGTTGAATTCACATAGAACTCAAATCATATACCAATTCCATTCTCCAGCCACCATAAACCCTATTGCGATGAGAATCTATCCCTCTTTATTTCAATCCCAACGCTCCTCCTTTCTCTCTCCTCCAATCCACACAACACCCTCACAAAACCGCATTCACAGCCTATGGGCTCCGCTGCGGAGAATTCGAGCTCCGATCCCCAAATTTCCGCCGTCATTTTCGATTTGGACGGCACCCTTTTGAACACAGGTATTGATTTCTTCCCGTTTCTCTCGATTTCATTGTTGGATCGATTGATTGATTGTGAGGGAGTGCGCTGCTGTTTCTGTGCTGTCAGAGGATGTTACGAAGAATGTGTTGAAGAATTTCTTGGCGAAATACGGGAGGGTGCAGGATAGTGAGAAGGAGAAGAAGCGATTGGGGATGACTTTCAAGGAATCGTCTCTTACAATTGTCGATGACTATGATCTCCCTCTCACCACCGAGGAATACGTGAACGAAATCTTGCCAATGTACCAGGGAACGTGAGTTTTCGCTTCGAGTTTAGGGTTATCAGTTCTAAAAATCATATCTTTATGAGTATGGTGTTTTATGTCGAGTGATTTGATACCACTATTTAGCTTAATTCAACACATCTGAAAGCTGTATATGTGTTTGTGGGAGTATTGGTTCTAATATGTTTAGGAAAAGCTCAGCGTCTATGCTTTTCGGTAGAGTGACTCTTAGTTATGTAATTGGTGTTGTTTATTAGCTTGTTTTGTTGTCTATGGAGAAGATTGCATTGGATGTCTCAATGATGTTGTCTTGTGATCTGCTCGGTGTAGGTGGCTATTGGCCAAACCACTTCCTGGGGCTAACCGTCTCATGAGACATCTGCACAAGCACGGTGTGCCATTTGGACTCGCTTCAAATTCTTTGAGGAAGAATATCGAGGGGAAAATATCTCACCATGATGGTAGCCACTTACTTTCCTCAGTTTATCTTATAGAAATTATGAGTACCATGCCATGAACATACTAGTCATTCAGAAATCCTCAGTTAAACTTAGTTATCTTGTTCATGATAATAACTTGGGACAAGGTGCTTATATATGTGTCCTAATATGGAACTTGTCTCTATGATGGTATCCTCAAGTTGTTTCGTATTAATATCAGGTCTTCACGTTGGTTGTTTTGGGTGTTTCTGGTGACATTGTGTCTTTAGTTTTGTCGCATAATATATATAGTCCTGCCTCGTCGATCCAACTGATTGTCATTTCAAAGCCCTCTTTTTGCCTTTTTTTCAGTGGACAGATGCTTCTTTAGATTCTGCCTCGATATCTTTATAATAATTTTTGTGTATAGGTTGGAAGGATAACTTCAGTGTCATTCTTGGAAGTGATGAGGTGAAATCAGGAAAGCCTGCTCCAGACTTGTAAGACAGATTTTTGCATTTCTTCGTGACATGTTTGTGCTTTTGCTTGATTTTATAATGTGTGGTTGTAAATGATTTTATCATTCTTATATATCTCTCTCTCTGTTACGTGCTTGTAAGTATTTATCCAATAATTCAATTCCAGATGAAGAGATCGGATTGACTTCAATTGAAAGTAAATACTGTAGAATCTCATATAAGTATAACATCAGTTTATACCATTTCTGATGTTATAGCATCATATATTGTTAAACATGGTTTTCTATCTTGTATTTTTAATTTGAATATATATTCAATGTTGCTGCTGCACAGATTTCTGGAAGCTGCAAAAAGAATGGAAATGGATCCTTCATGCTGTCTTGTGATCGAAGACTCTATGTAAGTTCACCAGTGCATCATAATCAACATGACGATTTTCGCCTTCGTTGCCGTAACATATATAAGTTTACTCTAACTTTGTTGCTGTGACATGTAGTATTTTTTTTCTCTACAAGAATCTGTAATTTGTCCCATGTCTTGTCCTTCACAGTGTTGGTGTCAAAGCAGGCAAGGCTGCTAAAATGAAGGTTGTAGCTGTGCCATCACTTGAAAATGAATCTGATTCGTATTCAATCGCTGACTCAATACTGCACTCACTCCTAGAGTTTCAGCCAGAACATTGGGGTCTTCCCGAGTTTGATGATTGTACTGCCTCCTGCTTTCGTCAGTTACACTCTGCATGTTCCCATTCCTTGCTTGAGTAGATGCATGACTTTCTGATTTAATGATTGCAGGGGTTGATAATGCTTTGCCTACAGAACCTATTCTTCTCACGGGTGTCCTTACCAACGGGCTTTTTCAGGCACACTCAGGTTGAATACTCTATTTCATTTACGTTCTTATAGTCCTCTGAAGGTTTCTTTTTATTGATGCACTATGCTAATACCACGCCTTCTCTTCCAAATATTTAATTTATTCTTCGATAACCTTTTTCTACAACTTTGATAAACATTGTGATGATCCAGATAATGGATTGACTGACCTTCCGAGTCAAATATGGGGACTATACATCGGCTGGGCCAAATTAGATGGGCAGGTCTCGAAGGCTGTAATCAGCATCTCTTCTAAGAAAACAATCGTGAGTACTTTTAGTCATCTCGAAGGCTGTAATCAGCATCTCGAAGGCTGTTATTCTAAATAGCATTTGGATGATGCATATACTTCGTCAGATCTTCCCGTTAATACTTAATATGTTCCTTCTTCATACTTTCTACACAGATAGAGAAGCCAGATGCATATATAACTTTATTTCCTCAATGATATTTAATTCGGTTCCTGTCACACTCTAGTTAAGATGCTTTTAATCAGATCTTGGTCAAGATTTTGAAGTTAGGCTCCAAATTCTGTTGATACATTCCAACATGCCTCTTTTTTTATTCTACACTTTTGCCCATTACTCGAGATCATGTCAGTTCTGTAATTTGGGCTACCTCTTAACACCTCCGTGTGACTTCTTTTGACGCAGCAACCATGTCTGCTCGATGTAGAACATGTTGCAAGTCACGACAAGGAGATACAGTTGCTGCTCGTGGGCTACCTACGAAGATCATGCAGTCTGGTAAAAAGAAACTTATTTTCGATATACTTGCTACTTTAGTTTGGCACTTGTCGATGTCTTTGTTTTTCAAGTCTCCTCTAGATATCGATGCTCGCTTCTAGCACCCGATATCCTGATGATTCATTCGAAATATTTGATGCAGGGGAATATGTTTAACAGCCCAGAGATTGTTGATGAAGACAAAGTGACAGCTGATGCTGCTTTAGATTTGCCTGAATTTTCTCATAAATTATTTGAATGTTGAAAAAAGATACGGCTTATTTAGTTTATTTTCTATTTTCTTGTCTATAAAACATGTTTTTTTGTTCAAATAAAAGGGACCAAATAATTGGAAGTGTTGATTTCATATTTTGATGTTTAATTTAATCATAGAGGAGCTTGATGTCTCTATTTCGGTATTTCCTAATGTTTTCTAATTTGTCATTTGTTTTATGTATTATACTTTTAATAGCATTTTCCTCATAGATTACACTTGCTATGAGATATGTTAGAAAATAGTAGTAACACGTACGCAATCATTAAAAAACCTAATTCGTCTCTAGGTGCTATCAAGATATAAATATTTCACTAGACATAAATTTGCAAAAAAAAATCTAATGAGAGAAAAAAAATCTAATAAAAGATATTCTAAACGGACGAGAATTCCTGCATATCCAGACTCTAATTCTAATCCAGACAAGACAAGGCTCCATGGCACGATGTAAGTAGTGATATACATTTGGGGTTGTTCGGTTTATAAGATTATTATATCGCGGGATTGAATATGTATTATGTTTGGTTCATGAGATTAAATCTCACAACTCAATTTTAGATTGACAATCATTTGATAATTAATTATAACCACTTTCTCCAACTAAAATTATCTCACAATTAATCGTACTACATCTCATGATATTTTATCTAACAAATCAAACAACCACTTAATATTACTTGTGCGGTCAAAAATTGGAATCTAAAAATTGAACAAATAAAAGATTAAATTAAGTTTTTATTTGACTGAAGTCCATTTCCGAACCTTAATCATTTTATGATTTTGGTGCAGAACATTAAGTTTGATAGCTTTAGGTGCTAGTAGTATGAATTGATAAATTTTCTGGCCAAAAAACTAAAAAAGTGACAATGCCATGAAATTTAATGGTCAAAATGATTTTGAACCAGTTAGTAACCTAAACACTTATCAGTTAAATACTTAAACATGCGACTAAGGTCTGTTTTGATTCTAAACATATGAATATTTTACTCTTTTTTTTTCAAAATATTATGTCCTAAATATGAATTGCTTAGTTTTTTTGCCAAAAATTGACAAAGCCATTAATTGATGTTATTATATTTTAAAAATAAACATTGTTAATGACGAGGAGGTGGTTGACGTCTACACTAGGAGTGAGGAGCCATGCTCTGATATGTTAACAAAAGAAATCGAGCGAATTAAATACGAAAACAATAGAGTGAGCGAAACAAATGATAACTTATTGGTGAGTTTTGGAACTGAATGTCCATATCCATTTTTGTGCTATCAATATTATTACTTATATATATCCTTCATTATAAATTAAAATAGTAAAATAAATTATTATGTATTTTAACGATAAAACTTGAAATAGGTAACGGAAATTTTTGACAAGGAGAATCTAAATTATATTTTCGATAGAAATAACTTCATCAACATTCGTATGAACAAATTAATGTATTTTCAAGTAGGTCTTTTGTTCTATCGAAAATTCCAATTCTAAATAATAGAAATTAACAAAGCAATTTTCAACATTTGTTTAGCACAATTAAAAAACTTTCATTCACTTCCCAATTTCTCAACTTATACAAATGATCTCATACCTCTATATTTATATACTTACTTAGGGTGTTCTAGAACTCTCTACTCAATTTTTTTATATTCTAATTATCTAAATATTTCTCTACAATATCTAGGTTATATCTTTTACTACTATATAAATCTAGATAACTCCTCAACAAATATCTGGATATTTACTACATAAATCTAGATAACTGACATAAGGTGACCTGATTTACTATTTACAAATTTGAAAAATAAAATTAGAAACATCACAAAATATATTGTCTTAAATAATTCATCATGCATACCCGTACGTGGGCAAATGTGGAACGACGACAGTTGGAAAAATAATCGTTATGAATACTAACTTCTCTCAATTGATTGGTAAATCAACCAAATATTGGATGGATTTTGACCGGTTTCCTAATTCCTATATCGCCATATTTAATTTTAGAGATATCCTTATAATAAGAGTAATAGTACTAATAGCCAAGATTTAATTGTAAATAAATTCCAATTTATTACGCTTGACCATCTTCATGACTTCTCATTTTCATCCTAAACCATATATAAATACAGTTTCCATTGTTGCAATGAGTTAAATCCCTCTAAAAATGGCAATTTTAAACATTTCTTGGTCACTAGCAACTCTCTTGTTCTCGTGCATTGCACTAGTTGTTACAAGTCACACCTTCCCGCCAAAATTCTTCAACGTTGTTCGCTACGGAGCTATCGGAGATGGCACCACCGACAACTCCCAGGTTCGTATTCGTGTTCGTGTTTGAGTTCGAGCAATAAATTGATTTTCACTTCGAAACATAAAATTTTAATATTTGTAAGCTGTTTAATTTTAGGCATTTGTGAAAGCATGGAAAGATGCATGTGCATATAAGGGAAGGAGTAGGGTTTGGATCCCAAATGGGAGATTCTTGTTAAGCTCAGTCTCATTTGAAGGCTCATGCAATGGCTCAATGGCATTTCTCCTCAAAGGGAGCCTCGTGGCCCCCACCGACCCCTCCTCCTTCACCGACACGTGGATCGCCTTTCGCTACGTGTCCGCCCTAGCTGTGAAAGGCGGTGGCTCCCTCGATGGCCAAGGCCATTCCGCCTGGCATCTCAACGATTGCCAAAGCAACCCTCACTGCAAGCCTCTCCCAGTCGTCAGTCTCTCTCTTACTTTATTTACTCTCTCTTAATATGTTTAGTTAGGGTTTCGGGTTTAGGGTTTATCTGCATCCGTGCAGACATTGCGATTCGACTTTGTGAGGAACTCGAGGGTCCAAAACATCGAATCAGTCAACAGCAAGAGCTCCCATTTCAACGTTTTCGCCTGCGAAAACCTAACCATAAGCCACGTGAAGCTCTCTGCGCCCGCAGACAGCCCCAACACCGACGGAATCCACATTGGCAGCTCGAGAAGCGTCACGATAACAAACTCCCTCATTGGCACGGGAGACGACTGCGTGTCCATGGTCTCCGGCAGCCAAGACATCAAGGTGAACGACGTCGTCTGTGGGCCCGGCCACGGCATAAGCATCGGGAGCCTAGGGAGGGGCCACGAGCGCGAGTATGTCGAGGATATAACCGTTGCGAACTGCACCTTCATCGCCTCCGAAAACGGCGTTAGGATCAAAACATGGTCGCCCTCTTCATATAGCAAGGCTTCCAATTTAGTTTTCGAAAATATTATTATGAAAAATTCCAAAAATCCAGTTGTGATTGATCAGTACTACTGCCCCTCACCACATTGCTATATGCAGGTAACTAAAATTCAATTTTTATTTTTAATAAAATTCAAATTGATTATATATTTATATATAGGGAAAATCAAGCTCGGATGTGCAAATAGAAGATGTGACATTTAAGAATATTAGAGGGGTGTCGAGCACGGAGGTTGCGTTGAATTTGCAGTGCAGCGAGGCTATGCCGTGCAAGAATGTGAAGCTCATCGACATAGACCTTGCGTACGAGGGTCCGGGGAGACGGGCCACGGCCCTTTGTTCACATGTTATTGGCTCCTCTTATGGCAAGCTTGTACCTGGGGGATGTGTGTAGATTTTTGTTAATTTTCTTCATGTATTTATTTGCAAAATGTTTTTGTTTCAGTGTTTGAATTGAATTATCTCTCCCATATCTATTAAATATTTGAAAGCAAGTTCATATTATTCGAATTTTAACATGAAGATATGGTAAATTATTTACGTCCCAATAGTGTGACGATCTTATATCTTGTAGAAATAGTATGATCTTATGTCTTGTAAATTTTTTATTTGAAAGTATGAATAGTTCAATAATTAATTACAGTACAACATAACACTTTTAAATATATCAAATTCTACATCAGACGTCCAACATCTTCCTTAAAAAGATAGCAAATAAAACAAAACGAGATAACTTTATATATTAGTAAAATCCTTGAAGTCAAACTTATTTACTAACCAAGAAGTCATAATTAACTTGATCTGAATCATAAGTTTTTGACCTGCAATATTTAAAGTAAAATATCATAAACTTGTTAGTGCTATTGTAATGAAAAAATCAATTGAACAGTCGAAATTCTTAATAATTTATTGAATTTGACGAAATTATTTGTTAAACAAAATTCTGATTTTGCAAACCAGTAATCAAAATACAGTAAAGAATATGATACGAAAAATCATTTGACAACGTGGCGAAGCGTCAAATATTTAACATTTTTCGAATAAAATAAGTGATTATATTATATCTAGCTCTTTTGCCTTTGCTTTACACTTGTTATGTTTTCTTCTTCTCCAATTCTTCAAATTCAAACTATAGTTCCTGCAACAGAAGATCATCTGAAATGGCGATCAGCGATTTACCAAGGCGAATCATCAAGGTTTATTTCTCTTTTTGCAAAATTTCTTTGATTCGTAGTTTAATTCTGTGAAATAAAATTTCTGGTTGCAGGAAACGCAGCGGCTCCTCAATGAACCAGGTCTACTTTTTTCTTCATTGTTTTCATCTCAGGATTTCGCTTCTCAGTTTAGTTTTAATTCCATTTGAAGATTGATGACATCAGCTATCAAAATATCTATTTGTTTTTTTGGTTTTGTGATATACCGCTGCTCGAGTTTTAGGTTGAATTCAGCTGCTGCAGTTTTCAGTATGATCTTCGCCTCTTTCACGATTTTTCCTTATACTTCAACTTTCATGGTTTGGATTTCGGTTTTTGATTTGGATTAGAGTTTCTAGCTCTCATGAATCATGATTTAGTTAAAATATGATTATCTGTACTGAATTCGTCCTGAGGCTGTTAATCGAATCGAAAATTGTCTCATCATTTTTTAACACAGAAAGTGTAATTGTTCAGTTAGGATAGTGTTACTATTATAATGTTTTGTTTATGTTCTTGTTGAAAATAGATTGTGATTCATAATGTGGAAATTTTATTGATTTGATGAGTTTTTGTTCTTAGTGGCTGCATCTCTGTTTTTACTTCTGATGTTTTTTATATGTTCAAATAGCTCCTGGGATTAGTGCTTCCCCTTCAGAAGATAACATGCGCTATTTCAATGTGATTATACTTGGTCCTTCCCAATCTCCGTACGAAGGTAATATATCTGGTTTGGTTTATTGTTTCTACACATATTGAAATTTGAATCTACTGGTGTGCGTGTTCGATTTCCTTCCATACATAGTGTGAATTTTGATATTGTGCTCTCACTTATAAATATGCTTCACTTTATCATGGAAAATGAACCACATGAAAGGAGACTGCTATGTACATATCCACTGTTTCACATTTTAAACTTTTCATCCCTTGTATTCGTTGAAGGAGGTGTATTCAAGCTTGAGTTGTTTCTTCCTGAAGATTATCCCATGGCACCTCCAAAGGTAATTTTCATGTTCTGCGCCATCAGTGTTTTCGAGCATTCGCTGCTGCTCAACTCCAATTGCATTGCGACAGCGTGAATTTTATGTACAGTTATCATGTTCTGAGTTTCGCAACTCAAATAGTTATTGCTACTTTTCGACAGGTGCGATTTCTTACAAAAATTTATCATCCCAACGTTGACAAGGTGAGTATTAAATTTTATATTTTCTGTGATGTTGCTTTGTTTTTGTTTTCATTTGTTATACATTTTGAAACAATTTGTTGGTGGGTTGTAAATGGCCTTATCTATGCAGCTTGGTAGGATTTGCCTGGATATTCTGAAAGATAAATGGAGTCCGGCCCTCCAGATACGAACCGTACTACTGAGGTAAACTATGTTCTCTCAAACTACAGAACCGGACATATTCTTGTTACAAAAGTTCGAATTATTTCAACGACAGATTGTACTCTTCACTGAATGTACCCTCACCATTAGAGTTCAATATCCCCTCTCGCAATTGTTATTTCCTTGTGATTCTTGTACCCATATACACACTTGATTTTAGCACTCGTAGATATGCAAAAATTGAATCGAGCCAGTTAGAAGAAGCTTGCCACTTTTGATGCTTAACCGCATCTGTTTTTCATTGGCACAGCATACAAGCACTTGTCAGTGCACCAAATCCCGACGATCCACTCTCTGATAATGTTGCCAAACACTGGACGGCCAATGAAAGTGAAGCTGTCGAAACGGGTATGATTCTGCTCATCCATCAGTAACATCAGTTGCTTTATACGACTACTCCCTGGTGACGATATTTGTGTTAGTCTATCAGCTAAGCACGATGTTTTTTATTTTGTTGCAGCAAAGGAATGGACACGCTTATATGCAACCGGTGCATGAGGTGATAGATAGTAGGATAGAACGCCTTGCATTCCAGTGTAAGGCTTAAGGCTTTTCTTATATACTTACACCATATCGCACTATAGAAGAAAAAATGTTATGCATATGCACCATATATATTCTCTGTAAATAGTATAATAAATTGTTATATATAGGTATAATATAGGCCTTGTGAGATTTTCTACGGAAATAAATAAACATCACTTTGAAATATTAACTATTTAAGTGTCACATAGTAATATCGATATGATTGTATCAAATGTAGAACGCTGAAAGGAAGAGTTAAAAGAAGAAAGGTGTCATATGATAAAGCATGCACACCCCTTTTACAAGTATGCATGCCAAGCCATATGCCACCATGGCTCGACTCAATTAATTTCATCGTAACAAACCCAAAGACAAGCTAGAAGAGGCGAAGAACGAAGACACTCTGCGCCTCTTGCTCGGACTATTTCTCGAGGAGAACTCGTCCGATGCGTAGAGCTTGTCGAGGACAGAACGAAGAACTTGAAGAATCAAATCGACAAGGGGATGAACCTGACCTTTTAGTCCCGTGATCACGAAAACATTGACCATTCTAGTTCCCAATGTAGAAATCTCAGCCCTCACAGATTTGAGGGGCAGAGCCCCCACAGCTTCTCTCAAATCGCGGAGGAGCTTGTACTCGAAATCGCAACAGAGGGAAGCTCGGATCGAGGTTGAAGCGTTGTCGTTTGGGTCCTCCTCTTCTTCCACTCTCACTTCACCGATATCGCTCGGCACCGCCGCTCCTTTAGTAGCTTCAGCCGCCCTCTGCCTTAGTAGCTTCACTTGATTAATAACTTCACCAAGTAACCCTGCTTTGTCCATTTGATTCATGATAAATGCAAATCATTAACCAATCCAAACATATCCATATTGTTGGTTTTAAATATTGAAACATTATATTACGGTCCAATATAACCTTCTAAGGGTGGTGTATATAAATGACTTTATGTTAGATTCACCCAATGAAGTGGTCTACAAAGTTATTACTACGCAAAGTCAAGCGATTATCTATGAAAGTATAAGCCTGATTGTGCAGATACCATTTTGGGTAACTTCTATTTTGTTACGAGGAAATTGAAGTTATAATAAGGTCGATTTTGTAAGAAGCTAAGAACTACCAAGAACTCAGGTAGATAAGGAATAAGAAGTAGAACCACCAAGAACTCAAAATTTATACACTAGCTGTATATGGTGGAAAACAGTAGTTACTATAAGTAGGAAGACATGAAAATGATAATACATACTTTGGTAGTTCCATGAGTTAGTGTTCTAAGAGTAGCCAAATGGCGATTGATTCTCTCCCTTCTTCGCCTTTCAGCGTCGCAGTGATTCCTCAAAGCAATTGAAGCCTTGTCTGCATCACCCATCTTTTGTCTTGGCTTCATAATGATTTCTCCTCTCTCATTGCTTAGAAGCAATGACGATGACGATGACGATGCTGATGATGCTCCATTAATATCTCTTGCCACGCCTCAGAACCTAAAGTAGTTCCCTTCAAAACTTTTGAAATGATCCATCTTAATTTGCTGATTGTTAGAGCTAGAAAACCATACAAATCTTTGAGATAAAAGTATTTTGCTAACACTCTACAAAGTTTGATTCCTCCTGTTGTTTCCATTTCTTTAAAAAGAAGCGTTTAGTAGTTGATCAGTATATGTATGTAAGAGTCAATAACTCAACGTGGTAATGAAACTATTATCATGAGTGTGTGTGTTTGTGTGAGAGAATGAGGTATGTGGCTCTTGGGTGTTGCGGATGCCACTATAGAGTTTGCCTTCTAACTATAATTGGTGTCTGAATGATTGGGATTGATCACCTGTAATTTACCTAACCAATTAAATAAATATCACTGATCAGGTCAACTCAAGTGTTGATCCATATTCAAATGCTTTTAAATTAGTCCAGAGTAGATGAATTTCACAAACTTATACGACTGAAGTTGGTTCAAACAATCTGGTGCATATTAAGAGGAATTAGAACAACAAACACCATCATATTATTACCAACTAGCAGAACAACCTTATGCCATACCGTCATACAAAACATAAATAAGAAAAACAGGATCCTAGGGTTCAACCAGAGCAGCCTACTGGGCTATGCAGCACTCACACATTTCTTAATATCTAAAGCTCAGCTCAAACTGAGTATAGGAGGATGAAGACTTGCTATGTCTTCAGTTGCCAGATTGTCGCAGCTCTGGGCGGACGAAATCCGCATCAGCAGGCACTGAGATGTCGACGGTGGGCCTCAGCTGGGCACATACTTTGATCGCGCCGTGCACAGGATCCGAGAGGAAGTTGCTCAAGAGGTCCTGGTTGATGGGGGAGCCGTTGTCCACAGCTACAAGGGCCTGCTGGGTGAGGATGTAATCAAATCTCGGGGCCCATTTCCTTGATCCCAACCGGGCTGTTGTCGAGCAGTTGTCAACCATGAATGATACACCACGAGCGTGCATGAAAGGATTCAATGAGTCCACAGACTCGATCACACTCTCGTTTATAATCTCAGAGTATGAGTGCCCCTTCTTCCTCAAGATCTCAATCTGAGTTGTCCAAAAGCAAATTTAAGAACATACAGTTAGATTAGAGGAACCATCAACTAAACAGAACAAAATCACATAACCATCAGAGACTTCTGACACCAAATCATTTAAAGCTTGCTTCATAGGGAAAGAGAGAACGCACCTGGGCCATCATCAGGGCCACAAAGACTCCTGCGGTGAAAGGATACAGAGGTCCCAAGTCACCTGCTGGGCGTTGGGCTCTCACACGCTCACCAACTTTCCACATCCGGGTCTGATCGATTTTACCCATAGGGAAGGCAGGTAGGCCTTCCTTATCCTGAAGGAGAAAAACATATTGATAAATATCGGTTGAAGAAATAGGAAACACAACTGGTCTCATCAAAATGAATCACTGGTAGACATACATAAAATCGACGCCCAGCCAAGACAACACTCCTGATCTCACTGCAACTGGCGACGTCTTCATAGCATTCGTACAGGATGTCCATGCAGGGATAGTATGAAACACTATACGCTGTCTCAAAGTCCTTTTTGCCTTGTGCATCTAAGGCATTATAGACAGCTAGCATACCCTGTAACAATTTCAGACACCAAATTAGTTTATTACGAAGTGTACTTACAAGAACAAAGAAAAACAGTAATCTTCATGCACCTTGAGCCAAAATATGTAAGGGTGGCAAAGATATGAAAATAAATCAACACTTTGACTAACCTTTGTTGATATGGTCTTCGATATTGTCCCTGTAATGCTCTCAACTGTGTTCTTGTAAGCAAGATCTTCACTCATCCCATTTTCAGTGTACCTTCTAAATAAGCACTCCACAACACCATGCACAGCACCAAGCAAAATACCTGATGATCGAAAGGTGATTTAGAGAATTTCCGAGCCAACATGGCACAAGCAACCTCAGGAGACATTCTTACCTCTCTCCCCAAAGATATCACTTTTATACTCCTGCTCCAAGGTAGTGGCAAAAGTAAAAGGTGAACCAAGGGCGACTGACCATCCAAGGGCAACATCAGTAGCTCTGCCATCAACATCCTTCAAGAAAGAAAGAGAAACACATCAAACATTCACACCACAACACAGAGTAACCTATATACGTAAATCCTGTCATTGGATATAAACACATATAAACATGATGGGTACCTGGTGAACGGCAAAACTTGAATTGATACCAGCACCATTCACTTCTTTCCCTTGCACATATAACCTTCTCACAGAAGGACCCATCCCCTTGGGACATACAGCTATTACACTAATGTTCTTGGGGAAGTCGAGACCCACAGACTGCAGATGTCCCAACAGGAACCCATGGGAAAGTCCAAGGATACTGTTTGGTTTCATGTGTGAGAACACTTTCTCATAATTATCAGCCTGCAACATTGAACAAATTAGAAAAAAGACACATCCAACAAAGAAAAACACAATACTTGAAATGATAATTTATTGGTATAAACTTCTTTGCGCATCATAACAATGCCACAAGACTCGGAAAGATGTATTGTTGAGATCGGATGGCCACAGAATTGCTCTCAGATTGAAGTTGAGTTTGCTAACGGCTAGTTTCAAAATACAGTTGGAGTTAGTTATGGAGTGAACGGCTGAGTTGATGAGCTAATAATGAAGTGATCCAAGCCGCATGCTTTGTGTATAAAGAGGCTATTGCTCTGTTGCATGAGGGTTAACCGAAAGCAGTAACAAACAAGTGAAGAGAGAGATCGATCATCACTCGAGATCCTTGAGAGTTCATTGAGTGAGTTGTTGTTTCACATCGAGTTTTGTGAGGGTCATCTTTTTGTGTTTGTAGATATACACTTAGATTCCATCTAATCATTGTATGATCGAGTAGTGAATAAGATTGAGAGTTCTTCCCGTGGATGTAGACTTTTTACGTCGAACCACGTAAATCTTGGTGTCATTGTTCATTTTCATATTTAATTGATCATCGCGCATTGCTCATACGAAAACCAACATGTATCAGAGTGAATAAAGTAGTTGACACATAATGAGGATTTAATCAAAGGCCTCAATGAAGGTTCAAGGCAATTGTCACCTGAGCTGAGTCCGATATCAAGAGCATCACCAAATCACTGCCGGATATGGTTTCATATATGTCTCCAAGTGTCCCACTTTCTTCTGTAAACCCAGCAGCACGAGCCTCAGCAAATGAACTAGAACCCTTTCTCAAACCAATCTACATGAAAGTCAACATAAAAATAAACCACTCACTTCAAAAAAGATCAGAACATGCCTCATCCACATTACGAGCCAAGTAATAAAACACAAGATTACCTTAACAACAATACCAGATTTCACTTCAGCAAGAGAATCCCTCAAGTTCTGAGCTTGAGCAGGTCCCTACACCAAAAACAAGACTTCACTTATAACAACAACCAGTCAACACAATATATTCTTGAAAAGAGAAGCATAAAGCTAATTATCTGAAATGCCACAACAAGACAACTTAACAAATACCAGATGCTGGATAAGACGTACAGTATATCTCAACTAACACCAACATTCTCAGTGATATAAAAAAGTACCTGTGAGCCCCAACCAATCACCCCAATCTGCTTAATTCCCTTAAATGCATCTGGCAGCAGCTTGAACAGATCCCTTCCTCCTCTCACAATGTACTGCACAGTGCATACAATACAACAGCATCAGCAATCGCACAAATTCAAACTCTAAATGACCAGCAGATTAGTGATAGCTTAATACAAACATATTAGTACATTAGCTCACTTTTCATTATTTATTACTCACTTGTTAATACAAATTAAATATTAGTAACAAAAAAAAGAGCAGATCTATCTATATCTACACAGCTACCAACCGTAATAAATTAATCAACCTCAGATTTATTTAATCGGAACAGAAATAAACAGCATAAACTATCGCAGCAACATTTCCCCCAAATCCACCAAACACATTTAGCAATTAACCCTAAATATATACCTCCTCGTGACCGGCGAGGTTGACCTTCTCCTTTTTGAAGACGGAGGTCTGGAAATCGAGAGACTCCTGAGGCTTGATGGCGGGAACAGAGACCATGCGAGCGGCCGAGGCGGAGCCGGTGGTGGCTCTGGAAGAAGCGGCGGAGCGGAGCGGCTTGAGAGAAGGGGAGGATGTGAAAAGGAAGCCGAGGGATGCGGCTGGAGCTATGGTAGGAGGATTGAGAGCTGCGGTGGAAGTGGGGGAGGTGGAGAGAGAGGAGGGGGCGGCGGCCGCCATGGTGAGTGTGGCTTTTCGAGTGCGCGAAGGGAGTGAGAGAAAAATGTGTGACAGCCGACAGAGCTCAGATGAGTGAGATAGGGTTTGTGTTTCAGCTACATTCCCTTATATAGTGGACATGAAAATATGTTTAAAATAGAAAATTTTTATTTTTAGGAAACTGACTAAAAATGAAAAGAATTTCTAATTTTAGAAAACATAGGAAGCCGGTCGAAGTTTGAATAATGTAAAGATTGAGCATTAAATTGAGATAATTAATACTAGTAAAACACATAGTATTTTAATGCTTAAATAAAACTAAATAAGCAACGAATATGTTTATATCTATACGTACTAAACAAGATAATAATATTTTTATTTTTAAAAATTAGTCTTTCTTGTCTTCGCACCATCCTGACTAGAAAGATTTGGTATGTGTGTTTCGTGGGTATTTGAAAATTGAAGAGTGAAAGTGACAGTTTTACACTTTTACTACAGCTAGTAATTATAGGGAAAATTAAAGTTTTCAATAATTTTCTTTTCCTAGTGCAAAAAGAATATGCTGTTTATTCAATGATTTTGATATTACGGAGGTTCATCATATGCAATAGATATTAATATACTAGGTGTTTTGTACTATATTTGAACTTGATTTACAAATAAATGGATCATCTTCCATTGGACATAAGAATATTTTATTTTTATTTGTAGTTGCGACACTACAACGGATTGAGATCCTCTGCTGTGCAAAATGCCACAGCAGGGGTGCTGTGGTGATCCACACCATTCATTTTGGGAATGAAAAATAATAATACAAGTAGGGATGTCAATGTAACCCGTAACCCGTGGGCTGGCCCGAATAGCCCGCCAAATTTATAGGGTTAGGGTTGGAAATTTTTAGCCCGATAAAATCAAAACCCGATTAGCCCGCACCCGATTAACCCGCAACCCATTAGGGCCAGACCCGAAAACCCGACGGGCTGGCCCGAAAACCCGATAAAATTTCTATTATTCTATTTTTTACTCCTAATTCGACATTTCATTGATTAATTTTACCTAAAAAATAACTTTCAATTTTATATTAAATATACAAATTATATATTGAATTTTTATTAATATAATAATTGATAAATAAATTAAAAACTTCAAATTCACAAAAAAAATATTTAAATTTCTAAAAAACACGCATTAAAATTCTACGAAATATCTCAAATATTAGTATTTGATCATGTTTATGATTGAGTTTAAGCATATATCTCAAATATATCATAATTAAATGTTTTACATTGTATGAATATTAGTAATTTTAATTATTATTTATTGGATTGATCGCATGTTAATATTATCGGTAGCAACCCGATTAACCCGCTGGGCTAGCCCGAAACCCGAGCTTTTAGTGTTAGGGCTGAGCTTTTATGACCCGAAAGAAATCACAACCCGATTAACCCGCACCCGATTGACCCGCAACCCGAGTATGGTTGGCCCGAAACCCGACGGGCCGGCCCGATTGACATCCCTAAATACAAGTATGAGAATTTAATTTGTGGTGTGGATCACCACAGCACCCCTGCTGTGGCATTTTACACAGCAGGGAATCTCAATCCCACTACAACACTCTCTTAATTATAATTGACCGGTAACGTCCGGCTATTATTTAGGTGGACGTGTATACTGAGGTAGACTAACCAATCAAGATATAATAACAAAAATACAAGTCACAAATATATTACTCGTAATATTTATAGTACGGAAATAATTTTTAGTGTAGAGAGTTGATGTACGGAAATAAAATAAAAGAATCCAACACCAACACGGCTGCTCGGCGGCGCACGTGTCGATCCTACACGTGAGACTTGCACAAAAAGTTGGTAATCATTGAGATTTTGATTTGATTCGAAAATTTCACAACTACATTCTTAATCGAATCGAATCGAACCGAACGAAAAATTGAAAAAAATAGTACAGTAACTCTAAATTTTTAATTATTTATTTAATATATATTTAAATATAGTTTGAAGTTTTGGAATTTTTAGTTTTAAAAAATCAATTAGAACTGAATTGAATATTCAAGTTTTGACCAAAAAAAAATCTCATGTAATCCAAACCCAAAAATTCAGAACCTAGTGTTAAGGCCCAACTCAATTAAAATGGTGTGACTGGACTTAGCCCAAGTGTTAAATGTCTTTTTAGTACATGCAGCATGTTTACTACCCCTCTGTCCCGGCTAAGATAACACATTTCTTGGCCGGCACGAGATTTTAAGAGTTGTTGGTTAAAGTATTTAATTGGAGAGAGGAAACGTGGGTGTAAGTATTAAAATAGAGAGAGAAAGAAAGATGGATATTTTAATAGGAGAGAGAAAGTGGTTGGGTGTATTAATTGAAGAGAGAAAGTTTCCAAAAAAAGAAATGTGTCATCTTAGGTGGGACAAGCTAAAAAGGAAAATGTGTCATTTTAAGCTGGACGGAGTGAATAGTAATTAGTACCTAAACAAAAAAAAAATGTCATGTGCATTGAATGGAAATGTGTGTAATATTTTGAAGCAAAAATAAATAGATCAATAAATAAACAAATCAAACCAACCTTTACCAAACATTTGTACTTTCCTTTAAAATGCTTTTCTATTTAGTTTTTTTACAAGAAAAATGTGATAGCCTTTAATTTATGCATTTCTATATACGTATATTTCTATTTGTGCTAACCATATACCAATAATTCACTCTAATTTGGTGTGGCTCATATCTAATCTTTGCACTTCCATCCATATACCAATAATTCACTCTAATTTGGTGTGGCTCATATCTAATCTTTGCACTTCCATCCATATAAAGTAAAACTGATAAAATTTTAAAGACTGAATTTAATATGATTTTCAGCTTTCATAGAATGATAGTAATATCGGTCGACCCTCAACCACATTTATATCCTTGTTTGCTTTCGATTATCTTAAAAACAAAACATTTCCATATCTAACAACAACAAAATGTTAAATTATTATAAGAAAAATACAAAAGTAAAATAAGGGTTGACAAGAAAATATACTCCCTTCATTTTCCAATGATTACTAAGTAAATTCTAAGAAGGCAAACCATAATATTTCAAAATTCCAATCCTGTCCTCAAACATTTGATTTGTGGAACTAACTGCAATCCCTCTCTAGATCAGAGACGATTGCTTGTTTGTAGCAACATTCCTCTAAAATTCAATTCATTTAGGTTAAAATTTGATTTTTGATTGGGATTTAAAACGATCGAATTCAATTGGGGATATATATTGTATTTGGATAGTTAATTGCGATTGCATTTTGAACGATCATATGGAGAAAGACAATATTACAGCAGAAAAAGAGCGAGTAGTGGAAGAAGAAGAAGAAGAAGAAGGAGAAGAAGCAGACGCAGTTGAGATGGTTCTGTTTCAAGTCTCGGAATGCTATGTTTACATGGTAATTTTCAATATTCTGTTTCGATTAATAAATGCGCTGGTGATTTTTTTTCCTTTTCCTCTCATTGTTTGAGGTTTTTTTATTTGAATTGTAGAAATTCATTTCTGCGTGTGTGATCTAGCTTGATTTATTGTACTATGCATTTTGGTATGTATATTGTTTTTGCAAATTGGAACCATTGTTCTACAACTGTTCTCCCATCATTTGTTGTTTTTGCATTGTTAACCGATCTTTGAAATATTCAAGAGCTGCCAATTCTATTATATTTATTCAAACTGCAATATGAAGGAGATAAGCTAGTTTTGTCTTAACTAGTTTTGAAATTCAGTTTGTCTGTGGATGGTTGAATGAATACAGTGCATTTACATGTGATACAGCTAATAATTTTTATGGCTATGTGTACCCAAAGATGAAAAAGTGGATCAAATTAAGAATCATTATTTGTTTTAGAGTTAGAAATAAGGAAATGTAACTGTATTATGTTCTGGATGAAAAGGAATGATATCCTACTCGCACATTCTCGTTGATTAACATACGATGAGCTTGGGTTGAGTTGCTTTGGCTGAAGTACTACTCCAAAATTATATAGCAAATGTTGCATTTCTAATTTGCAATGCTTTTAATTCCACATGAAAATCAAGCCAGTTCTTATTTTGGACATTATAATATTCTCCTGAAATTCGCTCTGAATTCCAACAACAGTTAATCTTAAAGATGTTGCATTTCATTCTGAAGACATTTCACTTATAGCTTTGGATTTTGGTTTCTAAGTTACTTTGGCATAAACTATATTGTCCAATAGTTGTTTTTTTTGGGGGATATTCTAATGTTCTGGTTCTAATATTGCAGATACCTCCACGGATATCTGCAGCTTCTTACAGGTATTCCCCTAAACTACTTGTTGATGAGCAGTTCCATAATCTTAATTTAGAAGAAAGCTTGTGAATTAGAAATGAAAATGTAATTTCTCAGCACTCATTTGATGGATGAAATAATTCAAAAATGAAATTCTTTCTTCTTGTAGGGCTGATGAATGGGATGTCAATAAATGGACATGGGAAGGTAATTTGAAAGTTATTAGTAAAGGAGAAGAATGCATTATCCGGTTGGATGACAAGACAACAGGTGAATTTTCTTGACTTTCTACTGGGTAGCGGTGTTCATTAACTATCCATTTTCATCAAGTTTCTGTCTCCTCAAATCACTATTGTCTATGTAATAGGTGAGCTGTATGCTCGGGCATTTTTGAGAGATGGGGAACTGCATCCTGTCGAGGCTGTTATTGATAGCAGCAGGTAAAGAAATTGGTCACAATTGATGCCACCTGCTTGAGAAATATCGTTAATGTTAAAACGATGTGGTTCAACTTATAAGACTGCTATTGGTTCCTTTGCAGATATTTCGTTCTTCGGGTCGAAGAGAACATTGGTAATTTACAGAACTTCAATCTTCTATAATATTAGCTTCTATAGTTATTCTTCAAATGATCAGGGTTTTGATCTACATTGAATAAGTGATTATGTTTCTTCTTTTCTTTTTCAATGGCCATGGTTGTTGATATAACCTTTAGAAAACCAACTAAAATTCGGGCTAATTAGTATCTACATGCAATCTATTGTTAAGAACTTTTCCACTAATATAATGCGTCTTATCCTGTGTTTCTGCACTCTGAATAGATAATAGACATTGCAGTAGGGATTGAGGTCATATATAACCAGGAATCTTTGTGCACTTTCTCGAGCATCTTGTTTTGATCTTTCAATTATTTGCAAAGCTTTATTCATCTGGAGACATATAACATACATTCAGGGTCAGAATAAGTTACTAATGTGATTTATATTAATAGCCTAACTACATGCCTGATATCTTGTTCATCTTTTTCAATCATTTGCACACATGTTGAAGGTGACGATATTAAACATGCTCGATATATATAGTTGCTACCTCATTGCATCTGGGTCGAGGAAGTTTCCCAAACTTTTTCTAGTTCAAACTATAAGAACTGTTTCACTTGCCATTTAAGTGCTAATCTGGTTAGCCTAGTTAGAGGTCCACCACATATCAGGGTTGATGCATTACCAAGTACCAACAATTTGCAAATGTTTATATAGCAGGTTTTTACATTTCCAACTTAAAAAGGCACATATAGGGCTAGAACAATTGCAAAATCATATTGCTCTGAATCTTTAAGTCTGGTTGACTCACTTCATCTGTATGTTTTCTGTAATGACTCAATTTGGGTTCTTTCTTCCTTCTTAAGTTGTGACTATCATTTGCAGACTGCATAGCATTGTTGATTTTCAACGTTAGCTTTTAATATAAACTAATTTTTATCGATTCATTTTCACGTGTACATAATCAGAATTGATACCGTTTCATTACGATTCATGCAGATGGGCGCCTTCGCCATGCTTTCATTGGTATAGGATTTCGAGAAAGATCAGAAGCATATGACTTCCAAGCTGCTCTTCATGACCATATGAAGTACTTCATCTCCTACTCCCTTTAGTAACCATCTTTTAAGACTTTAGAGCGGTTTGGCCCGTTGTCTGAAGTACAATGGCCTTAAAACCCTCTGCTGCCGAAACTCTATTGAATTATTTTATTCAATCTATAGGTATCTGAATAAGAAGAAAACTGCAGAAGAGATGGAGCACCGATACCAGCATTCTTCTTCAGTAGATTATAGTTTGAAGGATGGGGAGACTTTAGTGCTTCAGCTCAAGAAAGTAAGATCTCATGGATCCATCTTATTACTCTATAACAATTGCGTATGCTCATCTTATCCCGTTTCTCGTTTTCTACGAAACAGAAAGAAGGTGGCAGCAAAAGATCCAAGTTTTTCGAGCAGAAATTGAGTAATCTCTCTTTGGACTATAAGGGTAAAAACAAAGAAGGTGCAGTAAGTATCAAATTGCTCCCTCCTCCTTCCGCACCCCTCTCACCCGTTGATGCTTCGGAGAGGTCTCCATTAGGAATTACCCCGAGAGTTATCCCTTCTGGAGTGGAAGAACATCAAGAAGAAGAAGCAGAAGCCACCGAAAAGAAAGAACAACACAATGGACCAGATGATGATTTTGGGGATTTTCAAGCAGCCAGGTAGTGGGGATGATTAGAGAGGCTTGCTTGTACTTGAATAATACCAATCCTTGTTCTTTACGTTTAACTTGGTTATCGGAGATTCACCCAGCTAATCTTGAGAGAGCACGATCTTGGCGGTGTGGTTCACCTTCCAATACTGCTGGTACACTTGTGCTTGTAGAAGTCTTGTGTTGTGAATATTCGTTTTTGTCTTTATCAAACTGATGCATTTTATATATTGCTTTTTGCTACACTTACTTACCTTCAGTGCCTGGGTACTTAGTTTTTTAGTTTTTGATAGATGATATGTTGTGTACCAGAGAGCGTGTAGAATAGTCTGACAATTCGATTGAGTTAGAGTTGAAATTTCATAATCCGAAAAAATTCAATCTCGATTTACCATGTCCTGCAATCCAATAGGGCTGACCTGAGATTAACCCGAGCTTCATAGGAGTATTTAGTTTTAAAATTTGCTTCTTTTCTTCAAACTCACAAAAGGTAGTTTTTTATATGCATGGAAATATATTTTGATTCAATATTTGAAAGTTCTATACTCATTATTTCAATCTATCTTACTTTATCATTTATGCATTAAAATTTGTGTGCTGCATGTGTACCATGTATTTGGCCGATGCGGCAAGGCCTGTGAGCAGCAGCGACGCACCCAAAAAGTTACAAGCACAACTATGTAATAAGTTGCGCGTGTGCTCCAATGGTGTATGACACGTGCGTGTTTGTGCGCACACTGATTTGCGCGAATCACGGACAACGTTAAAGATTCCGTAAGCAAATGATGTCATCGGTGATGAGCTCCAGACGTTGCTAAAGTTCTCAGGCGGCTGGTCCCCTTCACATAATTAGTGATAAACAGAGTGTCATATAAAATATGAGAGCCGCTTTAATTAATGAAATACTAGAACAAAACAAGTGGGACATTCCAAATATATAAAAAAAAAACTACTATCATTTCAGTTGCTTAGTGAATAGGTTTCATCATTTTCAGGTTATGAAAATCTATAGACTGACATGCAGTAATCACAGCAATGGATTATGCCATAATTTTAGGCACAAAAAAGGAGAGAATATTCCTTGAAATAATGAACTTATTTCCCACTTCATTTATTACGAATTTGTTTTAAGGAAAGTGACTAATGTTTGATAGGTCACACATTCTCATATCAAAGCCTCAGATAATATGGTTTGTTTTAAATGTTATGATTGAACCATTACCTGATTAGCATAAAGTGAAGGTGGTTGGAGTTTAAATTAATCTTTAATCTCTAAAGGTTTGCTACCAATCGAGTAATTTTAAGCTAAGCAATCCATAATGAATATTGGTTTATCCATAGAAATAGAGTAACCCATGATTGAGTTGGCTTCAAGTAGCTGAGTCCCTTTTATTATTTAAAGTTAGGTAAATGTGGCCAAATTGATTTTTTTAACAAGCTTATATAATAAGTAATGCTATTTTGGGCAGGACAAAAAGATACTGCCAAATAAATATTGTTGAGAGATTTTATTAATCATGCTTGTTGTAGAAGTGACCTTCATAACAACTTTGCAAAGGAGCCAATGGGCCATTTTTTCCTTTTTGTGGAAACAATTAATTTTATATATAGGTGTAGTCCAATTAAATTTTCGTTATCACTTCATTATTAACCCCATAAACTAAACAACTTGTGCCAAATTGATCATTGAAATGAGCTTTTTGTTGCTTTAGAAGTAGAAATTGGTTGTAATAATGCTGAAATAATCGAAAAATATTATGAGTGTTGGAAAATACAAAAGCAATTCCGAAATTGAAGTGCACTTGTAATGTGAATATGGTGGTTAATTTATGTCATATTATTAGCTTCTCACCTAACCGATTCATCAAATAATAGAATAGAAAGAAAATAAGTATAGAACTTATGGAGTTGAATATAACAAAGAAGTCGCAGATGGTATTAGAAGAGCGATGTGGGCACTACTAGCAAGTAGCAACGAATGACGGACGAAGAACGGAAAATACAAATCAAGGAATATGAACAGAGTGCAACAAACTATAAAGAAGTCATTTTTGCATGAAACATGAAGTGCTAATCCAGAATATCAATCTATAATAATTAGGGTTCCTTTAGTTCGAAAAAAGAAAAAGAAAATATTAAGTATTAGGATTCTGTCAAAAAAGTGAAATAATGATAAATATACAATAATTATGGCTTCTAGTATTCATATATGATTGAAATAAATCTATGCAATCACATTATGTTGACCATAACTTATTTATAGTAAATACACATAAATCATTAAATTTAATCAATGTACAAAGTAATACTAATATTTAATTATTCTAGTTTATAATAATTAAAACTCTTAAAATTTAATTAAATTGCAATAGTTTGATAATCTGCAGTTAACAAATCCAGCTTGATTTTAATTAAAATTAATCCATGCATGCATGTTATGGAAACATGGCTACATCCATCACATGATGTCGGCCATTTCCAATGCTTCGAATTCAAGACTGCACTCATATTGTTTCTCTATCATCTTTCCATTCACATATTTCAGATTTCAGATAAATTTCCACATAAATTAATTTCTTGTGATAATTTTTGTTTATTTCTCGTGGAAATTCTAGTTTAGTACTACTAGCATGTTATGTTCTTATTGACCCTTAGGTCTATTAATATATACTAGTACCAAGTATAGTGTGGTCAATATAATAAAACAAATAGTGCATAATATGTGAAATACTAATGAAATGCCACCTAATTAATACTACCAAATTAGATTTTATATTGATTTTAAAAATAATAGAACTAATTTTAGAGAGTGGTCGTGATGACATTGTTTCTTGCTCTTTTACCTTTATATAAAAAAAACTAGTAATTTGACAATCATTTCTCACGATGACAGTTAGAAAATTTAGAAATGTTGATGGAGACGTATAAATATAAAATTTGGAGAATTAATATGTAGAAGAATCAAAACCTTCATGATGATTAATCAATGAATTATATATTTAAAAGTCGTTATCGGGATATTTAACAAATAAAAGTTTATAGTATAACATTTTATTTGAGAATTAATGGGTCCCTGAAATCATGTGGCCAAAAAATATCAGATTCACAAATGGAGTGGTTGAATTCTTGCAGTGTTATCTAAGCCCACAGTCAACAAAAGCGACAAAATGAGAAAAGATCAAAAGAACAATAGTAATTTGAATTTCCTCAAAACAAAAAAATAAAAATAAAAATTAGTAA
This sequence comes from Salvia splendens, assembly GCF_004379255.2. Lineage (NCBI taxonomy): Eukaryota > Viridiplantae > Streptophyta > Magnoliopsida > Lamiales > Lamiaceae > Salvia > Salvia splendens. The sequence goes on from NC_056039.1 coordinate 32,974,847, forward strand.
TTTTTGAAGATTTTTGTTTCAATTCATGGCTTATTAACTCTCCATCCTATCCTTATATATAGCATTTTAATTTAATTTGAAACTAGTGGTGTCATTAGCCACAAGTCACCCTTTCAATGTATCTGCATTTGTGTGGTTAGCGGTTGCGTTAAGCACGCTCATGTGTACTTAGGTGCTAAGCACGTGATTCCATTAAGCCCGCTCATGTGTACTTAGGTGCTAACCATCCATTTTTTTGAAATCATATTTTAATATAAAAGAATTAAGATAGCAATTGGACTATATATAATTTACAAACAATTATTTTATTTTTTTTCCTTTTTCCTCTTCTATATATAGAACCACTATAATTCTCACGCTCTAATTTCTTAGAGTACTTCAGATTTTCTCGACTTCGGTATGTAATTTTAATTGTAATAAAATCTTGAATATTTATTTTATCAGGAAATCTTAATTACTACTCTCTCCGTCCCGCAAGAATATGCACTCTTTCCTTTTTAGTCCGTCCCACAACAATATGCACTTTTCAATTTTGGAAACTCTTTTCTCTCTAATGAGGTGAGACTCATTCTCCACTAACAATACTTTAATTACCTTTTCTCTCTATATCTCTCTTACTTTTCTAATTTTCTGTTAAAATCCGAGCTGAACCCAAAGTGCATATTCTTTGGGGACGGAGAGAGTATAATATATAATTAAACAAAAACAAGAGAAAATTTATAAATATGAATGATGTTAATGATTAAAATTTAAATATTTTTAGATACATATGGCTGTGTGTAGTATATATAAAGCACACAAATATGAGACATGACAAGACCCTATTTTTAGAATGCTGAGTTGCAAAAATAGTATTCCTACCTGTAAAATAAGCCAAAGAAAAAAGTACTTTTCTAAAGTTATGGAGTAAATATGAGATAAATTGCAAAGCTATAAATTATATCTCTTGCCTTTTTAATCACAAACTTCTAACAAATTTACTATAATGTGACAAAATGGCCTAAATTTTCGATATCAGAAAAAAAATGTCCCAAGTCATAAATACAACTATTTTTAAAGATAGGAGATTTGGGGGTGTACTTTAAAAGCCTAGACATTTCACAATTCGGCCAAAATAAGACAATAAAATTTAATTAATTCATTAAGGTGGTGTTGAGTTTCTTAGATAAAATAGTATCAAGATATAATCTAAGATTGAGTTGTGAGTTTATTTTAGTCATGGAGGGTTAGCTATGACTAATTATCTCATGATTATCCATCTATGATTGAGTTGTGGGATTGAATCTCATGAACCAAACACACTACATATTTAACCTCAGGATACAATCTTGCAAACCGAACACCACCTAATAAGACGAAAATAGTACTGCCATAGATATAAGCAGAACTGCAAATCTGCAACAATACAAATAATTAACAATTTTAAGCAAATAATTATGTTTTAATTTATTAATTTACGCTATATATTATAATATCATTATCGTCATGTGACATTCATTAACTTTTATGTGATTTTTTCATGTGTCATTATTCAATTTAATCTTCTGACAATGTGCCGATCCATTAATTATACCAATATTTTCAAATATTTCATAAGATACACAGAATGGTTTAACATATTGCATTCATTTGGTCTGTGCTCATTCTTAAAAGCATTAATGGCAGAGAAATATTTAAACTAATAAATGTATGAACATGATGGAATATGAGATTGACAAATCACATGAAATGCCATCTTAATGGCTTCATTTAGTTCAATTTTCTACTTTTTTATACTCGATAATTCATGCATAATAATAGTATATACTGTAGCTAGGATGATAGTTTAAATATATAGATGGTTAGCAGATAGTAGCTATATGCACACTATCAAAATTAGTATAGTAGTGATTAATTATAAATTAGCTGGTGAACACTGTTGATCTATAAGTATATACAAGTTGATTAATATAAAAACTCATTTTACAAAAAAAATTAGAAACACTAGAAATACTAAGAACTTATAGAGTCACTACAATCACAATAAAATTAATTGTACTCGAAAAAAATGAAATTTCTTCCTCTTGTGTGATTAATTTGTACTCAATTATTTCATTCATATTTAGCTAAAAAACATTTATATTATTAAAGCTAATAATGCCGCGGTATTCACAATTAAATTAATTATACATAAAAATGAAATTAAATGAAAATTCACCCATATAAGATTGGAACTATGATGTTATTCATCCAATAAAAAAATACACACACCCATCTTATCTAAATATTGAAAATAACTCTCAATTTCCTATTAATTTAATTTTGATTTGAAACCTTTCACGTATAGCATATATTCTTTACTACCAATCTACCATTAATTAACCAAGAAATAAATTGATTAAACGTGTACACGACGTTGATAACATCACTTTTTCTGTTAAAAAGTGATATTTCATTCATTAAAACAAAGGTTGGAATCAATTAATTACTTGCACTTTTTCCTAATTGCAGAAAAATGAAAGTGGCTATCTACCAAAAATCTGAACTTTTCATGAATCTGATTCTTACAATGCACTTCAACACATACTATATATTTTTAATTTTAATTGATATGATTATCATCTAAATCATAACACTGTATATTACTCCTATTTTAAGCCGAGCTCAACATTTTTAAAGTAAGGCCAAAATTGTAAATTGTGAAAAATAATATAGTAGGAATTATGCATGTCACTTTAATTCTATTAACATGTTAGACAGCGCCAATAATTTTGATTAGGACAATCGACCTACTCTAAACCATAGGGATTATATTCTTATAGTTTGGTCCACCGCCGTCAACTTGACTTTGGTTGATTTTTTGCGTTTTGCAAACTTGCAATTTCTCTTTTTCGGCCGAAAACAACTTTAGAGATAATGTATTAATTAAAGTGATAAGTTTTTTAAGGAAGGATAAATTATTTTAACGGGACGTATATATGGTTAAATCGGAATCCTCATCAATCCGAAATAAGATCAGTCGTTCTGGTTTTTTATCCAAAATTTCCTATAACAACCAGAACCAGAACCATAACCATAACCGTATCTCACGAAACTAATCGGATTTTTCTTTCTAAACAAAGATCATGATCAAGGGCGGACACACTAAGGCAAATGGTGGGGCTTAAGCCCTTACCCAAATGTTATTTTTCATTTTTTTCCACCGGTATAATTTTTGAAATTTTCAGAAGTCATCTATAGCCCTTACTAAAATAACCCACTAAAGACTATATCGTCGAGTATAAATAAAAGAAAAGGGCTGAGTTTGAGTATCTGAAAATGCTTAAAGAAAAAACAATGGCAGTTGTATGTTGAAAACTTGAAACGAAGAAGAAGAGTATTGAATATTAGTAATATAATATTACTAGTCCTATTTAGCAGACTACTAGCACTTTTTAAGGCTAAATAAGTATAGGGTATAGACTATAAGTGTAAAGCGTAGACAGAGAATTTTTTATAGCTTCAAAATTTTTATAGAGACGAGTATCTTTTTAAAAACTAATCCTTTTTTTATTACTATAAGTTAAAGATAATTACATGACTACTTTAACTTAAACTCGTTCTTCTTCAAGTTAAAAACCTCCAAATTAGAAGCATGATGATTATTTGTTTTATTCTTTAGGTTAGATATATGTTATACTAGTTTAATGTACTATAAAATATTTATGTACATCTATAGTTTTGTTGATTGTATTTTCCGTCCATAAAATACATTCCTACTCTTTAAAAATAGTAAAGTGATAGAAAAATAAAGAAAAAATGTAGTTGAAGTACAATTAGTGAAAAATGACACTCAAGTAGAGAAAATTATATATATTGACTATATAAAATATGTGTGCAACGAAGCCCTTACAAGAAAAATTTTCTGCGTCCGCCTCTGATCATGATAACTCGAATCTCAAATTATTACATAAACAAACTCTCTACAGTATCTCAAACTATTACATAAACAAACTCTCTACAGTATAAGTAGCCTCCATCAATCTCATTCAAATTTCCAACTCCAATTGAAGAAATGGGGCTGCTATTATTAGCACTCCTTTTCTTCTCCTCTCTCTCCCCAAATCCAGCCGCCGCGGAGCTCAACGCCACCCGCCGCGCCCTCGCCGGCGCCGGCGGGTGCAATATCTTTCGCGGCAAATGGCTCTACGACGCCTCCTACCCGCTCTACGACTTCTCCAAATGCCCCTTCATCGACGACCAATTCAACTGCCTCAAATACAACCGCCCCGATCGGAGCTACCTCAAGTACCGATGGCAGCCTTCCTCATGCAACCTAGCCAGGTCGAATTCCGCCGCCATTGTTGAATATAATGTTGAGAGATCGGCGGCGATTTTGATTTTGATTTTGATTTTGGAAAAAATTTTGCAGGTTTAATGGGTTGAATTTTTTGGAGAGGATGAAGGGGAAGAAGATCATGTTTGTGGGCGACTCACTGAGTCTGAACATGTGGGAATCGCTGAGTTGTATGATTCACGCGTGGGTGCCCAACGCCAGGACTTCACTCGTTGAGCGCCAAGGACTGAGTCAACTCGCTTTCCTGGTCAGTTTTTTTCTCTTTAATTTACCCCACTTTTTTTTACCTTTCATCCATGCATCGTTTTAACTTTAATTTTGGGATTTTTTGGAATTAACTGTTTTATGTGTTACGAAACATTAAAAAAACGAAGAGCAAGAAAGTTGCAATCCAAAAGAATATCCAATTCGAAACGATGATAAAAATAAAATAAAAAAAAGCACATAAAAAAAGCGAACAATTAATACTCAAAATTGTGGAGATATGAGTATTCAAAATTACAGTTTTAGTCTTTTTACTACTTATATTAGTATTTTACATGATCTTATAACCATCAATCATCATGAAGTAAATTGAATAGACATAGGTGGACATTTTTCATTTACCAAAAATAAACCAACAAGGATGAGATAGCTTTGAATGACTTACAATTTCCTAAATAAAGTATCATCGTTTTCATATTCCAATAGAGCCTACACCCAAAATATCCAAATATGCATGTATATTTTATCTTATTATAAATATAAGACAAAGTATAATAAAGTATAATATTACAAAGTATTATTGCAAGTCTAGTAACCAATTTTAGATTTATAATAGAAAAAGGAAAAAGATTCCAAACTTTAGATTAACATAGCCAATTTTAATTTCTCTTTTTTCTGTTTGAATATTATATTTATAACTTGATATTGAAAAAAATAACACAAGATTCCATCTTCCCTTTTTATGACCAAATAGAGGCAATTTGGACACTCTATTATTCTTTCAAGAGAATAATCATCTCCTTCTGACAAAATGTTCGGACTACTAAATTTTTGCTATAATACTTATCATACTTATATACTCCCTCCGTCCTGCACTACTCGCACCTTTCCTTTTGGGCACGGAGATTAAGGAATGAGTGATAGACAAAGTCAACAATTACGGCTGTAGGTATAAATTGTTACTAAAAATGGAAAGAGTGCAAATAACTTGGGACGCCCAGAAAGGAAATAAGTGCAAGTAGTGCGGGACGAAGGGAGTACATGTGAAGTCATTTTACTATATTTGTTTATATTTGTCATATACATTCTACTATATAGTGACGATGACATATTATGTAGTTCAAACAGTATATAAAGAAAATACAAAAGGGTAGGTTAAAAATCCATCATAAAAGCAATTAAAATATGATTGCTTATATATGTTTGACGATTCATGCAAAAATCAAGAAATATACCAAATTGTGTCATCATGAAATTTTTGCATAATTGCGCATACATATAGTATATATGTGTGTGTCAATCAAGATAACGTAATTTGACTAACAACTGAAAATCAAATGAGGACTTTATGTGATGAACTGATGATTATTTTTGAAAAAATTGACAGCCAATAATTGATTTTACCGAACTCCACTTTGTCCAAATCTTTTTAGTTTTTTAGAAATAAAGTTCAATATGATAATTAGCTAGAGAGAACCAAATGAATCCTTACACGAGACTTTTTACAAAAATTAGTGCTCAAATACTATTTAATTGATTTATTACAATAATTTATTAAAATCTTAAATCTTAGATTTTATTGTACAGATTACAATATAATTATAACATATGGAGTAGTAAACAAAAAGTCTCACCCCCCTCATTATAGTTCACAGCAGTATTTTGTAACAATTTCAATACTACAATAAATAGGGGAGTACAATTATTGCGACTGAGTAAGTACATTTAATTAAATTCATTTTTTTCCTTCTGCTTCGATTTTTTTGCATCGATTTTTTATGAATAAAAAAATATTGGAGCATTAAATTACACACTATAGTCGTTTTCTAAAATCGAAGCTTTATGTTTGAGTTAGACCAGAACACACGACTATAGTTTAGGATATAGCAATATATGTTCTCATTATTATTTATAGAAATTATATTTCTAAGATTATAGCTTAAGGTCCAAGCCTAACTATCAACTATCAATGATTAATTCGGAAGCTTGAAATATAAATTTTGACGACATAAGTGAAATTACATACTAGTTCTTAATTAAATCTTTTGGCATTGTCAACATAGTTCCACCACACATGGGGGCAACTTGACAATATTGGAATCACCAATGTCCTAGACATAAGTAAAAGGACCCCTATTCAACTAAACAAAAACTAGGATGGGCTATGGCTGATTTAGGTGTGGTAATAAGAGAGGTCACTCTAGCTAATTCAAGCTTCACAGTTGATGCCGATTCTACGGGGAAGCCTCCGAGTTCCGAAGTCTGATAATGACCTTTTATTTTTCATTGAATATGTGCATAATTATTTACAAATTAACTGAAAATCATGTACTTATGAAATTATAATAAATTAATAAAATCAAATATTTTTATTTTTAAAAAAATACAATAGAGGTAATTTAATAAAAATTTAACATAATTAGTTAAAATAAATAATATAATTAGTTAAAATAAAATAAATTAGGTTCCATTTAAAATCTAGACGCGTTATATATACAGACAATTTATGTACTTTTATGGTTAATTACATTTGAATTTTCAAATTGCCATGTCAATTATTTATTTATTTTGGAAATATAGAAAAATGGTCTTTATAATAATATTGCATGGGAAACATATTCAGGATTATGGGGTAAAATTGCTATTGTATCGCACCCCATACCTAGTTGATATGGAGACCCAAAAAGTGGGTCGGGTCTTGAAGCTGGATTCGATCCGCAGCGGCGACGCATGGCTAGGAATGGACGTCCTGATCTTCAACACGTGGCATTGGTGGACCCACACCGGAAGTTCTCAGCCGTACGTTCATTTAATTTATAAAATTTAATCAAATTCTGATTAGTGTCGTAAGGTTTGTAAACAAAATTTATTTTTTCATAATTGTACCATCATATACGAAACTATGTTTCGTTTAATTTAATTTAATTTGATTTGATTTGATTTGTATGAATATATAGATGGGATTACATTGAGGAAGGAGGGAAATTATACAAGGACACGAATCGGCTGATAGCATACTACAAAGGGTTGACTACTTGGGCAAGATGGATCAATCGAAACATAGATCCTTCAAAAACCAAAGTCTATTTTCAAGGAATCTCTCCCACACATTATGAGTAAGAACTTTCTTTGTTTTTTTCACACTAATTTATTACTCACTCGGCCTCACTTATGAATTAATAAGTACTATACTTGAATAAAAAATGGTAGTGGAATATAAATCAAAGTATGATACTATAATAATTTGGTAGTGACATTTGAGTGAAGTGTATTACAATGAAATAACATACTTACTTTAGAAATAAAGCCATATCGACAGGTTCGACTATAAATCGACATATTTTCCGGTCCAATTCATACAAAAAACCAATGTATAAATTGATTAATCTTGAACTGGAAAACCAACTAGTTCGAACCAGCTAGTGGTTTGATTGGTTTTTGTCCTCTAAAAATAGTTGTAATTTTTGTCTATTAGGATTTGATATATGTGATAAGTACAATATTTTGACACGACCAGTGGTCAAACTGTTCCGATAGATTGAACCACAAGCCTGTTTAAAACATCGGTCGGGATAAAATGAGCATATTAAAGCCAGATCATCTATTTCATAATTGCGCAACATCTTTTATTGCATTCACGACCGATCGAAATCTAATCTTTGACCAAAAATATCTCAGGGGAAAAGATTGGAATGAGCCAACAAAATCATGTAAAAGTGAGACACAACCATATTTTGGATTGAAGTATCCAGCAAACACACCACCAGCTGCAGTTGTAGTGAACAAAGTATTGAGCAGAATCAAGAAACCTGTTTATTTGCTTGATATCACACTTCTCTCTCAATATAGAAAAGATGCACACCCCAATGTGCATAGCCTCCACAATGGCTTGGACTGCAGCCATTGGTGTCTCCCGGGCCTTCCCGACACGTGGAACCAGCTCCTCTACACGGCCCTCATTGGCTGAGGGGCGTGGCTGATGTTTTGATGTTGTGTTTTAGTGTCGTAAGAGTAATTTTATGTCATTGGTTCGTATTGTGTTGATAGAGGAGAGGAAATTCATTTTCTTTCTTTCTAATTTTATAGTATAGATTTGATGTGAAAGTTATTTAATAAGAATGGTGGTGGTAGTTTGAATGTAAACTAGTTCATTGTTTTAGCCTCAATTGGTGAAATGAAAGGTTACGAATTCATCTAGTTTGATTCGATTTCATGCTCTTTATAGTATTTGATAATTTATCACACTTAGTTCCCAAACGAAGCACGATTCAATTGATAAATAAAACCTAGGTTTGCGTCTCCTGGAACAAACACACACAAGAAACAGAGGATCTAGACAAGCCGTAAGAAGATGATTCGGACGAGAGAACTAATAACCAGGCACCATTGGAACATATCACAGACATCTGGAAATAACATACATGAACAACGTCTGGTTCGTACACAACTTACAGAAGAAGACGGTGCTTTCATGTAATTACAGATCAAGAGTTCATATCATACAAACAACTACCTGTCAGCAACGTACCTCTACGAGACGGAGATGATTACCACACACATCTACTTAAGACAAATCTACAGTTATCACCCACTACAGGTATTTACAAATTGAGCGAATGACCAAGAATTCCTTGTGGATCCACAAACGAACAGTCAAATGGTGCATCTATCATTCAAGTACACTACTAGCCTTATTGTCAGCACGAGATTCGCCAATATCTGCAAATTGACGTGGTAAAATAATCATCAAACACCTTGTGACCAGTAAGCAAATCTAAGTTGAGAATAAACCAAGATACTTCTAGTCTTGCCTTCCGAGTAAGAAAAAGGAATGTTAATGAGCCTAATGAATGTCTGTCAAGGAGACTTTGAAATGCATTTACTGATCTATATATTCAGGGATTGTTTCTTCATGTCGCATTCGTAACTAATTCTATGAGGGTACTTTTTATTCTACACAGATAAGGTAAAAACAATAACAATCATGATTACCAATTCTAACCAATATAGCTTGATGGCACATCCATTTAAACATTCTTATCTCTACTGCCCTAATCTTTTTGTCGAAGTTCATTTAAAGATTATAAACAATTTATTTCAATTTTAGAGGCCATTTATGATTTTGTATTCATATGCACTCCGCCATACATCCAGCCAGCTCAATTCTCTTAGTAACTTCTAGAATCGGCCAATGTGTTACTGTATCACCACAAGCCATCCAATCTTCAAAAACTAAAGAAACTGTAATGCTGATTTTGTAAATATATAGAACTACTTAGGAAATTCAACTTTTTGAATCTCTAATCAAGGCGTGAACCAGTTTAATATGCGAACAAAAGTCTAGATGACATGTACAGGGAATGCTATACTTCCACGGATTAAGAAATAATACTTTTCTAGACTAGGCATTCATATTTGCTTCTAGATTCCTATAAAATACAGTAAATAACAAGCTATGGACTACAGAAAACACGTGTATATCGTGCTTGAAATGGCATTTCATTTAACGTGCAAGATCAGCAAATGAAAAGAACTTTGCAGAAGAGGGGTGTGTTATAAATATTTTCTAATTATGCCCACATGTAAGATTTTCTAATTATGCCCACATGTAAAAGATATTTGTTTGTTTAAGGAATGTTTTTACAAGCATATAAATATTTTCGTCCCAAGAGCCCTTTATTCTGAATCGTACAAAGATCCCAATCTTCTAAAAATTATATTTATTCAAGTTTTATCTGACTAAATAGACATGAGTACACAGATAAGAAGGCATCAAAGAAAAGGGTTGCTATCTGAAAAGTCAAACCACAATCTGCAAAGGCAAGAATGTTGACCGCTTAATAACAGAACACTGTAGTACCTCAAGGACTCAATTCTTAGGTGAGTGTTCGCCATCAGAGCCATCTGCTGAAGAACTTTCTCCGTCAGAATCTATAAAAATATAAAATAAGAGAATGTGTTTGAGGAATCTATCCAAGAAATATGCATTAAATGCATTAAAACAGGGAAATGAGCTGTGTATGAAACAACAAAAGATAACCATCAATTACTACCACTTGAAGAAGATCCCGAGTCAGAGCTAGAGCTTTTTTGGCTGGCTCCTTGATTCTTATCACTACGCTCTACCTCTGGCTCTTCTACTTCAACTGGAGGTGAGGTGTTTTTCTCTTCATCGGCTGAAGATTACGAGTAGACAATTGTATTTAGGTATAAATAATTTCGAAGCATTCAAAATTTCTATTTTACTCAATGAAACCTTTACCTGTTTTACTTGCTTGTGGGGTTTCCGTTACAACAGAGGTAGCAACCTGCCGAGAAAAACACCAAGATGCAATGCATTAATCAAAATCTAATGTTCTAAGGCCTAAGCTAAAAATAACCGAGATATTACAGTAACTTAACTACCTTATCATTGAGGTTCTGCTCTTGACTAGCTATTAAATTGCTGACAATTTCTGCCTTTCTTTTGTTCTTGCTCAAATTCTTCTTATAATTTGTAATGAACCTATCAAGCTCCCAAAGGGTTTCCGTATCAACACTGTCGATGTCAACCTCAATCTCATCATCTTCCTGAGAAACAGACGGATTCCTCTTCTTAATGATCTGAACAACATTTTCAAGCTTCTCAGAAGGTAACTGCTGTAAGTTTACGCTGAGTTTTTGTTTTTCATCATATGTCATCTCCCTTTTATTCGGATCCTTTGCCTTTGGCTTCTTTGGTGCATGAACCTTTCCCGACTGTGCACTACTGGGTTTCTTTCTTTTTGGATCACTTGAGCCCATTGCAGGTCCATCTAAAGGTCTTTTCATATCAGGCCGTTCCCTAGACTTCTGAGGAGCCTTCCGAGATGTAGGCGTTGGTGGCCCCACATCATAATCTGCAGGTAGCTTCATCCCACGTTTATACTCAGCCTCTATGGGAGCCCATTTATCCTCAAATATTTTGCACAGCTGTTCGGCCATCACATAAACATCTTGCCCCTTTGGGTTATACGTCATAGCATTTTGAAACGTACGCACGACATCCTCAGCAAACTCCATCGGGGACTTGTACCAATTCTGATTTAACCTGCCTTTCACAGTACCGAGGTCCATAGGGTTTCGAATAATTTCAAAATAGTCATGCAAACCAAGAGCAACTGTATCAACTGGCTTGTTAAACACCCAACCATGCTTGTGCTTCATCAACCTTTCTAAGAGCACATTACAGCTCTTCAAAATATGACTGGGGAAATTCTCCATCCCCACCCCACTTCCTCCTCCTCCTCCCTTCTTCCCGTTCGACTTCAACTTCTTGTTACTTTCACCTAGCAGAATCTTGTCCTTCGCTAGCAAAAAATCCGTATTTCTGTACAATTTATTTGCCTTTGGCGTCCTTTTCTCCTTCTCCACAACATCATTCCCTGGCTTGCTATTCTCATTCACCAACACACTCAATGGATTCAGCGGCTTCACCATCCGAGGCGTCCCCACCTTATCCCCATCTCTACCATCAATCCCTTTACCTCCATTCTCCAGCCCCTCATTCGACTCAATCCTCCCTATCAAGCTCCGCACCATATCCCTCTCGCTCTCCAGCTTCCTCCTCAGCTCCAAAGCATCGCGTTTCGACTTCTTCGACAGACTTATCCTAACCTTATCCTGCCTCAGAGGCCCTCCCACATCAACACCAGAATTATGCATCCTTTTCACAGAATTCAACCCATCCGAAACCATATCTTGAGATTTCAGCTGCTGCTGCTGCTGCTGATGATGATCTATCAACAAATTAGTACTGCTGTGACTGTTTTCAAGCCCTTTGAACGACGGCCTCCTACTGTAAACCTTACGCTCCCTCAACTTATCCTCCTCAGATCCCTCATTCCCACCCCCCAACATTGCACCAAAGCTCAACCAATTGATTGTAGAGAGACACACAGATCACACACCAGCTCAATTTCTCGAAATTTCAACGCGAAATCAAACCCTAGTCAATCCACACAATCATGGAGAAACACACACTAACAGCTCCGCTTGTTCAATTAACACACAGTTTCTTCGGTTCTACTACAATTAGCCACCGCCGTATACAAACGTAATCAGTAGAAGTTAATTAGGGTTTCGAACATACCTTTTCGAAGATTTTTTTCCCCTCTTTGCAGGTCTGCCTTACTCTACATAGATTTTCCCTTATCTCTGCAGAAAGAAGGGAGGTGAGCGAGTAATCGGAAGTCCACGCGGATAGATAGAGCGTGGAGATCACGAGCCTTTCAACGGCTTCGATTGTATTGTTTTAGTTGTGAATTGAAGATGGACGATTGGGATTGATACTGTGGCGTTTCATGGATATAACCTTCACCACCCAGGATAAGAAGGTCCCACGCTCGGTGGTGGCGCGTGGGAATCTCCAGATTCGGGGGCAGGAATTACGGCTGTGTCCGGTATTGGCCTTTTGGTGAATTGGATTCCATTTTTAGATTGTAAGAATTGATCAAATAATTTATTTAATCTAATATTCCTTCCCGTCTTTGAAATAGATTGAATTTCTTTTTCATCCGTGGAAATCTTTTTATTTTTTTTATTTTATTATTAATGGATTCTACTATTATTACTCGCTATATTATTTCAATTATTTTTTCTTATTTTCCTTTATTTTACTAATTACACATTAAAACTTATGGCATTCCCAATTTATCTATTTCTATGGGACGGGAAGAAATATTTAGTTTGAATGATTTCACTTATTATAGAAAACTTTACTCACATTCTGATGATCTAATTCCATCATTGTTTATCATTTTAAACAACTTTTATTAATAATTATAACGTTCCTTATTAAGTAGCTTTATGTACGTTCAATTTGTAAATGTTCAACCATTATCAATAAGTTAACCATCCTCTAATTCATCTATCTTGTCTATTTCATTTACCAAATCAAAGTATCATGTGCTTTTATTTCTATATATGCCATCATCGTATGCCATTTTCATCCACAACAACAAAAAAGCTCATAAAAGTGAATTTTTAAGCAAATAGAATCTATAAATATCAACTTCATGAAAGCATGACTCTCATTCGAACATTTTCCTAAAATTATTCATGAAAAATACCATAAAACACAATACCCTCTACCATATCTTATTCAAGCAACATTAATATACCAAAGGCACACCTTAACAAGTCCAATTTTTGTACAAGTGTATCATGATAGTCAATATCGACTCATAAAACAAACACTATTCATAATAAAGGATCTGGTGTAAAACTTATAGACGACAGAGAATAGTGATGATGAGGATCAGGGCCATCAGGAACGGCTCTATCTTCATGAACTGTCCCAAGTGATCTCTTTTGGTAGTAATGCTTGAACTCAGCAACGGTGAACCCCATTTTCCGCCCAAAATGTTTGCTATTGAGCTTGGCTGGAGTCACAGCAACCCCGTACGAAGTAAAAAAGAGGAAGAATAAGAAGAAGAAAAAGATGATCAATCTTGAGCAAGCCATTTACAAATTTGGAAAATGGAGGAAGATAAAGCTAAGAGAAATGAATTTAAATGAAGATGCATGGATGATGGATCAATTTGTTGCATGGTATTTATAGGATAGAGAATAGTAGGAAAATAGGGAACATTGCAAAGTGGATAGAACGTGATTTTGTTCTGTTCTTTTATTTCTTTTTGTTTTTAGTTTGTTTCTATACGTTTGAATTTATTATTTTGATTATAGCTATATTTTTTTTCTTTGGATAATCGTCTATACTCACATCAATTTGACTCCACCATGTTAGTTCTATGTTTCTTGTATAAGATCGTCATGAAAGGATAAGTTCCACCGCATAAAATGGAGATTTACACAAAGTCAAAAGCATGGTTAGCCTAACACTAACATAATGGTGTGATAACTAAGTGATCTAATACAGTTAAATAGCATATTCAAATGAGACAAGGAGGATGGATCACCCAATGAAAGTCGGAAATTTAGTTCATTAAATTCTGACATTGTGAACTACTGACACTCACGGTACCACAATTGAATGATGATAAACAACCAAAATTTGTACAATAAAAAAAGGTTATGCTATTAGTAATTTGATATATTAATTATGTATTAAAATAATAAATATAGTTAGTGGATAAGTTAAAAAGATGTGATTAGCCTCCAGCCTCATTTTCAATTTTTTTAATATTTGAATCGCCTCTTTATTGATTTTCAAATTTGAATTAAAATATGTATTAATTACATTTTATGATTCTAAAAAATCTACAGGGGGCTACTTCACTTTCATAGGGGGAAACTTGGTTACGTGGAGGAGTAAGAAACAAAAAGTGGTGGCTCTATCCAGTGCCGAGGCCGAGTTTCGAGGAATGAAAAGTGGACTCATGAAAATCCTATGGCTAAGAAGGCTACTTACAGAAATTGGCTTCCCACCTACTCGAAAGAGTCAATTGTTCTGTGATAACAAGGCTGCGATTAGCATCTCTGAAAATCCAGTGCAACATGACAGAACAAAGCACGTGGAAGTTGATCGACACTTCATTAAAGAAAAATTGGAAGGAGGAATTATTGAGTTCTCATTTGTCCATTCGGAAGAGCAACTTGCAGACATACTAACCAAGGCGGTTCACCCGAAAGTCTTTAAAGAAGTATTGACCAAGTTAAGCATTGGAGATATCATTGCTCAACTTGAGGGGGAGTGTCAAATATACCAAAGTCAAGACTTACCAAAGGAAGAGAAGTAATTAGTGGAAGATGATATGTAATTGATATGGAATTAATGTGCAATACATAGTCCTAGAATAGAATGATCTATTACCTAAATTACATTGTAATTCTCCCTTTAAGTAAGGGAAAGAACCGTGTGTTACAACCATAAAAAAAAACATAATAACAATCATCTTCTCCAAACATCTTTTCTACTCTGAATTGCCCTATGAGTCGCCTAACTCTCGATTACCATCGTTAAGATATTTTAATTAAATGCAAAAATAAACTACTATTTTTTTCTCAAATAAATCAGTTTTTAGTTGTATAAAATTTGATCACATATATCTATTGTTTATTTAATTCCAAGATAGAAGTATGTATTTGGAATTCAACTACATCATGACTTTACATCATCCTCAAAGTGGAAACATGGATCAACTTATTATTCCCACTATGTATAGTTGAAATTGAGAATGGTTGTTACTCATCATGTCGGTTTTTTTGTGCTTGATTTCCTTTGCTTACGCGATGTTGTTTTTCTACAAGGTTGCGGCTTGGGGAGGCCCCCCTTTTTATGTTGTCGTAGTAGCTTTATTTTGTGTTGTGTTTGGTATTTGTCTCCAACTTTATCTTATAGTATGTGTTATTTCAATGTTTATATCTAATTCTTTCTATTTTTATTTGTTTATATGAGTTGAGACCGGATAAAAATATTAATGTAAGGTTGTAAATTGTAGCGTAGAAGTTTATGGTTCAAACCTCGAAAATAAAAGTAAACAAAACTCGATGGTTAGAAATTAATATAAACAAATGGTAGATAACTAAATAATAAATTCCTTAAGAAATTGACATATATAGTCATAAAAATAATCATGAATAAATATTCTAAATAACATTCAAATGCATTTACATGGAGAATTTATCATCTCCCACTAATTCCGATTAAATATTACTATTGATTTATTTCTATCCATTCTTCTCATGAAAATTATTTAGAGACAAAAACTGAACAACAATTTTACTGTTCAATTTTTAATATTTATCAATTGTTTAAAATCTAAATATTTAAATTTTATTTTACAAAAATAAAATCTAAAAAAAATAAAATTGTAAGATTTTTATTTTTGCATATTTATTTTTGAGGTATTCGAGCAATTAACTGTTTACCATCACTCGTAACTCGTTATAGCATTAAGTTGGAAACCAGAGAAGTGCTGTAAATTATTTAGCTATATAAAGCTACACTGACTTTCCAATACTCATTCATGCACGACCAAAAAAGTTCCTTGGTGCATGCCAACATATGATTATGAAACTAGCTAGATAAGGTAAAAATACGATTACTTTTGAATTTTATATTTCTCATACAAAACTTGCTAGTAATTTTTACCCTAAATAAACTAACCTAAATGGTACTCCTAATGCACTAGTATTTTATTTTTCACATATACAGTCACATAAATATTGACAATTTAGAAGTAGAAAATGACTCTCACATTCTATTATTATCCCGATATATGTCCATTTATTACAAGTCAATTAATATAGGAGTAGAAGCTTTTTATTGGGGTGGTGGTTTAAAACTTAAAAGTCACTCTCAAATTATTATCCTCCTCTCTCTCTCTAAAATAGTGATATCCAATCAAGGGCAATTCCATGTTATATGTATGGGTGTCATTCATTTAAGAAAACCAGAAAATTTAATAAATAAAAATATATAAACCGGAAGTGACGCCGAGCTTTAAACAGACCTTTTTTCAATAGTAGAAGCAAACGACAACTACAAATTATTTTTGCTTCATTGATTTGATTGAAAAAAAGGTTCAATCGAACCCCACTTTATGAGTACAATAAAACACATGAGTGAATGTATTTATATGAAAGAGTAAAACAATAATCAAACCTACCAACAACTTGGAAAATTACGGAGTACTATATTTTTGTAAAAGTAATTTCACAATAATGATCTCATATAGAATAATCAACCTTTTTCAACAAGAATTTATCGAAAGATCATAGATGACTCTTGCTATCATCAACAATATTGAGCAACAGTTTTTAAAGCAAAATTAGGATTAACTAAGATTATATACTCAAGATTAATTTATTTGTGTAAACTGTTACCAACATTTGATTATTACCAAGGATTTCTTTTTATAAAATTTTTTAAAAAAATGCACCAATATAAATTAATTACCTCCTTATTCCATCGGTACGAGCAATCACCCAAATCAAAATTAATGTCTGCATGAGCGTGCCTACTAGCATCCCAGACCATATCCCCTGAAAATAGTCGATCGGACGGAGTCGAAAGTTAGAGATTCTGTGGGCAATAGTCGAAAGACCCGAGCGAGTTAGGTACTTAATTTTCTAAATTTTAGTTGAAAATATATTTTTAGGTGACCGAATTTAATGGAGTTTTAATAACATATACTGATATGTTACTTTATAACAGCAGAAATAAAATAATTAGCAACTAGACCTTTGTTAAGTTGAGATTCCACCTTCTTAAAAAAATTATGAAGGTTAATAACATATACTGATATGTTACTTTATATAGTATCAATACAAGATGATTGTGTTTATAAATTTTATGAAGGTAAATAACATATACTGATATGTTACTTTATATAGTATCAATACAAGATAATTGTGTTTATAAATTTTATGAAGGTTAATAATTAATACAGTATGTTACATGAGATTGGGTTTTTTTTTAATCCTTGTAATAGGAAATTTTAGTTTTAACATAAAGTGGTTGTTGTAACATATCTCAATAAATTTCGAATTTGAATTATTGATTGAGTAATCGATTTTAACATACATGAACTTGAAATAATGATTTCTATGTTCTGGTTGTCACACATGTTTATTAAATAGTACACTGATTACTGAAATTATATTTTTATCAATGCCACACAATGGGTTTTAGTCTTTTATACTGTATTAAAGAATGATACTGGATTGGTGACCCAATATATAAGTAATATTAGTAATATTCCTCGACATATATTAATTGTTGAGCTAGCTGTTTACTAAGTAATGACTAAGATTCAGGATTGGACTCTGTACACACTTACATATAAAAACAAATTTAGAATCTAAGATTTAATGAAGTAAGATCACATATCCAGTGTCAATCATTGAGATCTCTTCATAGAGATTCCATTTTCATGAAATGTGAAAATGAAACCTAGGGTTCTTTATATAGAAATCTTTTACTCAATTATTGAAATATACTAATTGCCAGCATTAGCCATATATAGGAGAAAGAGAATTAACATCGAAAAATAAAAAATATTACACATAAATATGAGTTATTAATTTTTTATAACTTTAAATAAATGAAGAACATATTAAATTGAGTTTGATTTTTTTAAAATAAATACTCCCCCCATTCTTCCTTAATAGAAACATTTTATTTTCTGCACTCGTTTTGGAAAAATAATACGACATTCATCCCTTAAAAATAGAAACATTTAAAAAGACACGTGTTTTAATGCAAAATTGGTAAGTAAGAGAGAGATAGATAGAAAATTGTGTTAGTGGCAAATAGATCTCACTTCACTGTAGAGAAAGAAATTTTCTTCAAATGAAAGTTTCTATTTTTAGGGACAACTCAATAAGGAAGGAATTTCTATTTTTAGGGGACGAGGATAGTAATAATAGTTAAAATATAGATAAAGTAAAATAAGAGAGAAAATAATGAAGAGAAATCAAATGTTCATATTTTTCAGGGACAGAGAGAGTAATATTACCAGATAAAACAGGCTGGATTCCGTCGAGCACGATGGCGCCTGCGAGGAAGGGCATACGGTCCACGACGGCATTGGACACAACTTCGCTAGAGGTGAATGCGTAGCTGATTTTGTGACGGAGGAAGATAGTGACGACAGCAAATAACGTCGCCACGAGTAGCGATGTTCCCGTCACCACCACGACGCTAAAAGCCGCGGATCTTGGGTGCCCGGCGCCGAGTTCATTGCTAACCCTCACACTATTATACAAAAGCAAACATAATAAATAAAGAGAAAGAAGGTAACATAATACTCTATATAGTACTAGTACAATTAATTGAGAAATTAACAACATAGTAGTACTAGTACAATTAATTGCAGTTTAACAAATAAACATAAGAAAGTAGTATGATTATTTGAAAAATACATATACTCATATCCACCTTACTGCGGCGTTGAATATAGCTCCTTCTAAACAATTATACTACTGAATTTGATAATTTATAACCACAACAAAATTATACTACTGAATTCTAAACAAATATAAATATTTTTCTATTGGATATATACATCACACAAATAAATAAATAAAAGTTATTTTTAGACATTTATAAGATCACTTTGATGTGCGTGTAAGTATATAAGATGTCAGTGGGCCGGGGTTAGGCCAACAGGTTTAAAAAAAAATTATTCATATTTATAAATTATAAAACATTCAATTATGATATATGTACTTAAATTCAAACATGATTAAATATTAATTTAAGACTTGTACAAATAAAATAAAACATTAACATATCACGAGCATTTTTGAAATATGTTTTAGAAATTAAAATATACTCCGCTTTATAATGAATATCAAAATTTTAATCTATTTATCTGTTACTTATATTAATAAAATCTAAAGTATATATGAAAAACTGAAGGCTATATTTTTGTTTAGATTTATACTATTATAGTAAAAAACTACAATAAAGTGTCGAACTAAGGGTCAAACATAATGAACAATAAACAATAGTTGCACCTAAGTTTAACCCATCAGATTCCAGGTCAGCCCTATTCAGATTGTGAGTTAATCGAATGGTAATTTTATCAGGTTAAAAATTAACTAGTGATCCAAATTTAGCTAAGTTATACTCAATATCTCTATATGCATACCTATGGTATAGTTGGCTAGTATAAAACCCAAATTTGATAGAGTTTTTCGGCCATATCATACCGGGATACAGAATACATTACCATATAGCTACAGAGGCCAATGCGATTTCCGGGTCGGGAAGCAAGCCGGCGATGAGCACCATCACCTGAAAATACCACGTCTCAAGGCAGAGCATGATGGCGGACGAGGCCGACAGTTTGAAAAACTCCCACAGCCCGGAAAACGCACCCGGGCTGAACCCGGTCCACATCCTCCGGCACCTCTCCGACCTCACGATGTACACGAACTGCGCCCCCGCGATCACCCACCACGACAGGCTCTGCACCAGCGCCGCCCCCACCGGAACACGTAAAGCGCCGCCCATGTCAGCACAATGTGCGACGCCAGCGCCGCCGCCGATATGTACGCGCTCGGGTTCACGATGCTCTGCACTTGCAGGAACTTCTGCATCGCGACGTTGGCCGTGTATGCGAAGATCTACGGGATCAGCCCGTACACGAACAACGCCGCCGACGCCTCCAGCTCCGGCGCCTGCCGCATGAAGAGCAGGATCGGCTCTGAGAAGACGTAAACCAGCGTCAGCGGAATCCCCATCAGCATCAGTAGAACCGTCGATCGCTGCATATATATCCCCAGCATCTCGTACTAGTGGGCCCCGTACGCCTGCCCGCACAGGGTCTCCACCGCACTTCCCATTCCCAACTGCAGTCAAAGTTGCAGTTAAAAATTCATATCAGGTACACTTCAATGAATCAGACAAAGGTGGGATTTGCTAAATCTACATGAAATCTCCTATACATCTCTCTCGGCTGCTACAACCCACAAAATGCCAAACCCTTTCTTTTCCTCAAAGCTCCAAGGACAGAGGCTGAGATCACATACTCTTTTAGCCTCCTAGAGATATAGCAAGGTCTCTCCTACAATCTGCCAACACAAACACAAAATTGGTTAGGATACATCTCAACAAAATCAAAGAGGAAAAGGAATCTTTTGTAGAGATACACATTTTGTTATAAAACTAATGCTTTAAAAGTAGGATACACATCCTACCAACTTTTTCAACCCACTTTCCATTACATTTCTTAAAACTTGTGCCCGGTCAAACCGTGACGATATTTGGGGGACGGATGGAGTATAAGCAATTTTAATACGTTAATTACATGATTGCATGTTTGCTATGAATAATGTTATGTAAATAGCTAACAATCTATATAGGATAGCTAAGGGTGGAAATAAAGATTAATTGGAATTATAGAAATTTCAGAAATAAGTCATGTTTCATGCTTTTCCGTTTTTACTATATGTGGTGATTACTTATTAGATCATTTGGTTGGATGAGAATGTGTATATTATCCATGTATTTATATTTTCCTATCTTCGTCGGCAGCAGTTCTTCTGTAGTACTACTGGTTTTCAGCAGAACGTTTGTTTACCTATTTTGCACTGCTTATATACTGTGACTTTGCTACTCGTTAAATTTGTAACACTATATATATGTCCTATTGTTCAAGTTATGTGGATAGATTTTTCTTGAATCCAAGATACAAGTGTGTATTTGGTATTCAACTACATCATTACTTTACAATTACATCATCCTCAAAGTGATCAAAGTGGAAACATGGATGATCAACTTATTATTCCCACTATGTTGTTGAAATTGAGAATGGTTGTTCCTCA
Source organism: Salvia splendens (assembly GCF_004379255.2). Taxonomy (NCBI): domain Eukaryota; kingdom Viridiplantae; phylum Streptophyta; class Magnoliopsida; order Lamiales; family Lamiaceae; genus Salvia; species Salvia splendens. Next base: position 32,996,622 of record NC_056039.1, read on the forward strand.
CCATGTAGATTTTTTGTTCTTGATTTTCTTTGCTTAGGAAATGTTTTTCCACCAAGGTTGAGGCTTGGGGAGGCCCCCCTTTTTATGTTGTTGTGCCGTCGTAGGAGTTTTCTTTTTGTTGCGTTCTTATTTATTATGTGGGTGTTTATGTCGAACTCTGATACAGACCAAACATGAGAACTCATCCCAAAAGACTAGCCTGTTAGGAGAGAGAGTCCATTTAGTCTATATACCCCACATCAGTTGTTCTCACAACCGATATGGGAATTGAGTCCGTAACAAACTTTTTCTCTAATTTGCTACTCCTATTTATTATATCGGTGTTTATGGGCTCCATCTCGATAATATTTTTTAAAATTAACAAGTGCATTACTTTTGTAGGACAAACTAAAAATGAAACAATGTATACTCTTTTGGGACCGATGGAATATACTCTTATTGTTAGAAGATACACGAAGATTACACAAAATCAAGGGAAATATATGGAATTAATGTAGGAATATATTGTTCCATAATTGTAGCATAGTATTTATTTGTAAATTAGGGTTACCTTATGTAGAATTCTCTAGCCTATATAACGTTGTACTCTGTACGTTTGTGAAACAACGAATAATACACAGATTTCCCTCACCACTCGTTTGACACTTATGGTTCAAGCCTCACATGAATAAGTAAAAAGAATTTAATGTCTACAAATATAAACATATGGTAGATAACATAAACAATTAATTCCTCGAGACAAATTGACATGACAATTACAATCCCACAAAATATATATCACATATATCTAATCATTCAACTGAAAAATCTCTCCTTCGTATTATTCCATTTATCTATTCGATCGCTAGCTTTCTCCACCTGGAAATTTCAAGAAATTCAACACAAATTGACAATTAGTTTAAGATACCATAAACAATCAATAAAACTATGCAGGCGCATTATAGCTAGTCATATAAAGTTATAAGTACATATTCATGAAAATAATAATGAATTAATATTCTAATTAATGTTCAAATGCATTTACATACTTATCATCTCCCACTAATTCTGATTATTGATTTATTTCTCTGCATTCTTCTTAACAAAATAATTTAGAGGCAAATATTGAACAACAATTTTAGTGTTCTATTTAAATATTTATCAATTCTAAAAAAATTTGAAGAACAATTTTATTGTTCCTAAAATCTTGTGTCGTCGGTAAAGTGTGATATCTATCTTAAAAAAAGGGTAGAATTATATAGCTTTATACTGAGGTGGTGGTTAAAAGTAGCACTCAAATAATTATTCCCAAAAATAATAGTGATTTCCAATCAAAGGCAATTCCATGTTAATAAGTAAAGGTGTCATTCATTTAATGAAACCTAAAATAATTCAATATAAGTGACTGACGTCTAGCTTTGAAGTTTAAACATTCATTTTTCAATAGGTAACAGCAAACGACAAAGAGAAATTATTTTCGCTTCATTGATTTGATTGAAAAAAGGTTCAATCGATACCAACCCCACTTTATGAGTACGACAAATAATGAAACTCACCAACTTCGAATTTCTATTTTTGTGAAAAGGAATTCGAAATGATCTCATAATCAATATTTTTCAACAAGAATTTTTTATTTATAACTCTTGCATCATCAACATATTTGAGGAATAATGTTTAAAAATCAAAGTTAGGACTAAGAGAAAATACTCAGGATTAATTTATTTGTGCAAACCGTGAAAAATATTTATTATTGAGGATTTCTTTTATAAAGAAATTGGAAGAATGCAATGATATAAATTAATTACCTCCTTGTCCCAGTCGGTACGAGCGGTCACCCAAATCAAAATCAATGTTTGCATGAGCGTGCCTCCTAGCATCCCTGACCATATTCCCTGCAAAATCAAAATTTAAATAATGATAGTGGTTTTTGCATAAAAATTCATGTATAATTTGGATAAATTTCAAAACTCTATTAAATAAAATTTTAAAAAATAAGTTTTGGGCGCTCAAAGGCCCTAAACACTTCAAGCCACTAATGGGGACATAAAAAAAATAAAAGTGAATCTCAATCAGAAGGGTTGTGGGCTTGTGGCGGTTCCAAAGATCAAATTTAATAGAGTTTTCGATGAGATGGGTCGACCCCTACCCCACCTGTAATATTAGCTTGTAATTATCTTTATTTCACGTGGTTTTATCTACTATATTACTCTACAATGCTACTGAAATTAAATCCAATTTATCGAGAAATCTTGATATAAAATATACTAGGAGCATTTTTTTAATACAAGCCTCCATTTGAAGTATGCTCTCTAATAAAAAGTAAATTCAGAAATGTTGAAATAAGTATATAATTTTCTAATAATAAACTTAAATATGAAAAAGCATAAAAAGTAAAATAATTAATTACCTTGGCACCAAGGTTGAAAGTGAAGCCAAGAACTGCTCCGACAGTGATACCGACAAAATAGTAACAACCCACATTTACATAAGCAACAAATGCTTGCCATCCACACCCAACAGCTACCCCTTTATAAATGAACACAACCATATATGTTAATATTTGTACAATATAATATGCTTGATTCAAAAATAAAACGTGCCACAAATAGTTGTACAAGAGCATTTTAAAATAGAAAGAAAAAAAACAACAACGAGATCAAGATATAAACAAACATTGTACTCAAAATCACTATAAAAAAAATTAGTCCAGAGCCTTTGTCCTAGTGGCAATAAACTTAGACATTATTGTATGAGGTGCTAGTTCGAGCTCTCTTGACATTCGTTGTAATTTCCTCCCTTATATAGGAGTTAATTTTTAAAAAAATCACTATAAAAACAAGATAAACATTTAAACCTTTTGTTAAATTGAGATTCCACCCTTTCAAATTTGTGAGAGTTAATAAAAATTGTATTCACCTTCACAAGTTAGAGGCGTGCGGAAATGGATGACAGATGGGGGCAAAATATATTGTTAGATCACTACTCGTTAGATGTTATGATGTCTTCTATTTGAAAAAAATATTTTTATAAATATTAATATAAATATTTCATCTAATTAGATGATTCAGATAATTAATAACGTATATATAAACAATAATAAATATTAAAAAACTACTATATAGAAGAAAAGCAGTGGAAAATAGATTATTAGTACTAATATCTAATCAATATGTCTCAACTCTCATGAGATTGGGTTTATTTTTATTTTATCACTATAATAGATTAAGTTGTATAAAAGTGATTGTCGTATCATATCTCAATACATGTCGCATATTTCAATTATTGATTGATTACTCTATTTAGGCATACATGATTTGAAATCAGTGAATTCTATGTTCTGGCTGTCACACATGTTCATTAATTAAATATTCAAGTACACTGGTGATTAAATACAATGTCACAAATTAATGGCTTTAATCTTTTATACGGTATTAAATAAGATACTGGATTGGGGACTCAAAATAAAAGTACTAAGATATTAATATTCCCCGACAAATATAACTTGTTGAGCTATTAATTAGTGCAAAGTTAATGACTCTGAAATTCTGGACTCTATATAAATGTAAATGAAAGCGACATTATTTTAAAATATATATATATATATATATATATATATATATATATATATATATATATATATATTATATATATATATATATATATATATATATATATAAAGGTATGTGTTAGGTGCATGAAGATTATTTACTACGAGTAGTATTTTTAAAATTAAAACTAGAGCTAGCAGTTCCACACTCACACACGACACACTATATATAATACTACTATATAACAAATTCAGTATCTAAGATTTGATAAAGTAAGATAATGTATCCCAGTGTCAATTATTGAGATCTCTACATAGATACCTTTTTCATGAAATGTGAAACCTAGGGTTCTATATATAGAAATCTTAACTCAAATATTGAAAAATAATTTCCAGCATTAGCCATATAGATAGAGAGAGAAAAAGAACAGAGAAATATTATGATGCATATTGTTAGTTTTTACACATTTATTTTCATTCTAATATCGTAAAAATGAAGAACAGATTAAACAGAGTTTTGATTATTAATTTAGATTAATAGTTTTTTTGCAATTCTTAATTAAAAATGCTCATATAAAATAGGCTGTATAACATTTTTATTTCTCTATGTATATAGAGATCTTATAGTCTATATCGATTGAGACTAAAATTCTTCTACAGAAATCACAAAGCTAGCAAGTTGTTATAAAAAATTGAATTAAATTCAATGCATGACCAAGACTAAGATGATTTAGGATTAATATTTACCAGATAAAACTGGCTGGATTCCGTTGAGCACGATGGCGCCGGCGAGGATTGGCGTAAGGTCCGCGACAGCGTTGGACACAACTTCTCCAGAGGTGAATGCATAGCTGATTTTGTGGCGGAGGAAAAAAGTGACAATGGCAAATACCGCCGCCACGAGTAGTGATGTTCCGGTCGCCACCACCACGCTAAAAGCCGCGGATCTTGGGTGCCCGGCGCCAAGTTCATTGCTAACCCTCACGCTATTATACAAAAGCAAACAGAGTAGCAATACAGAAGCATTTTAACATATGAAAAGTGAAAAAAAAAACTATAATATTTATTTGAAAAATAGATATAAACAGGCAATCTAAGACAAAGTACAAACCTTACTGCAGCGTTGAAGCCTACTGACACCATGAAAACCCATCCAAGAAGCGTCCCACTGCATTTAATAATTTATAACCATAACAAATTATAATTACTAAATTTTAAAAAATATATAATGATATATGTTTTCTATTGGATATATATCCATACTAAAGAATAAATAAATAAAAGTTATTTTTAGACATTTACTACTATATGATTACTCTGATGTGAACATACGCATATCTATGCATCAATTTTTGTCATCATAAAAAAAAAAGACATATCTGTCTGATTGCTACACGAATCAAATGGCCTACTCAAGAATTGCATCAAATCATCTCAAACGTAGAAGATAAAAGAAAATTCCATTGATTAATTATTCTTTCTCCAAAATACTACTTCTTTTAACACACAAATTTTATTCTCATAAATAAAAATCTAATTCCATTGATTAATTACTCTTTGTCCAAAATACTTGGACAGAGATCTACGTGGTTATCCGCAAAAAATAGTTGGCCAGTTTTGAAAATCAAATTTAATAGAGTTTTTCGGTCCTGAAATACCAAAAATAATTACCATATAGCTAGAGAGTCCAATGCGATTTCCGGGTCGGGAAGCAAGCCGGCGACGAGCACCAGCACTTGAAAATACCACGTCTCAAGGCAGAGCATGACGGCCGACGCGGCCGACAGCTTAAAAAAATCCCACAACCCAGAGAACGCGGCCGGGCTGAACCCGGTCCACGTCATCCGGCACCTCTCTGACTTCAATATGTACACGAACTGCGCCCCCGCGATCACCCACCACGAGAAGCTCAGCACCAGCGACGCCCCCAGCAGGCCCCACCCGAACACGAACAGCGCCGCCCACGTCAGCACGATGTGCGCCACCAGCGCCGCCACCGATATGTATGCGCTCGGGTTCACGATGCTCTGCGCCTGCAGGAACTTCTGTATCGCGAAGTTGGCCGCGTACGCGAAGATCTGCGGGATCAGCCCGTACACGAACAGCGCCGCCGCCGCCGCCAGCTCCGGCGCCTGCCCCAGGAAGAGCAGGATCGGCTCCGAGAAGACGTAAACCACCGTCAGCGGAATCCCCGTCAGCATCAGTAGAACCGTCGATCTCTGCATATATATCCCCAGCATCCCGTACTGGTGGGCCCCGTACGCCTGCCCGCACAGGGTCTCCACCGCGCTCCCCATTCCCAGCTGCATTCATAATTAATATTTCATCAGGTAAGTTTCAACGAATGAGACTAAACTGCACTTATTAGTAATAGCTTTTATGGCCAAACAGACTGTGCCTGTATATAAACAAGCACAGTCTGTTTGGTACAATATAAATTAAATTAAATAATTAGCGTGACACGCAAATACTGGTGTCACGTTAATTACAATTACCAAGAGGCCGTAGGTGAGGAGCTGGATGCCCTCGTTGCCGAGGGAGACGGCAGCGAGCTCGATATTACCGAGGTGGCCGCAGAATATTTGAGTGGACATGGAAGTAATGTTGTTTAGCAAATAGACTACGACGGCGGGGCCGGCCAGCCGGAAAAGGTACCTCATCTCGATTACGAGGGCTTTTTGATAGCGGCGCGAAGGGGGCAGGGTGGGATCGGATAGAATTCGTTCGAGCTCCGAGCTGGCTTCCGTCTCTGCCGCTGGCGGCGGAGACGGCAGCGTCTTGGAATGGAGAAGAGGTTCGTTGATGGATTGGTTTTGTAAGGTGCCCATATTTGTGAATTGTGAGGTACAGTATGTTACAAAATTGGTGAAGGGGTATATATAGATGACGTGGTTATAGAGGTAGTGGCTGTCAAGGATTAGTGTAAATCTATATTTAAGGTAATAAATTTTGATGTTTATGTAGCACTATTATGTAGTCATGGTCAAACGTCATGTTTGAAAATTATATTTTTCTTTTTTTTCATCAAATTTAATTTTCGATGATTTATTAAAAATATAGAAGTATTTTAATATACTCCCTCCGTCTGCCATCAGGTGTTCGGTTAACAATTTTAGTTTGTTCTCTGTTATGAGTTACGGTTCACTTTTAATCTAACGATAGATAGATTCTATATCTCACTCACATTTTATTATAAAACCAATATACAAAAATGAGTCTTACATTTCGCTATATTTTTCCATTCACTTTTCTTTTTAAAACTCATGTCAAACTCAAATAGGTCCCCTAATGTCGGACGTATGGAGTATATAAAAACTGATCATTATAAATAAATAATGTGGCCCTTTGACATCAATGTTCTGTGTTTGTTTGTGTTTAAATTATTATACAAAAAATAGTATTATTATTCATAAAGTATGTTTTCTATTTTCACGACCATGATAGTTTTTATTTGGTCTTTTTAAAATTGTTAGTTCACGTTTTTATTAATATATAATTAGATTTTAGAGTATATGATGAAATAAGATATTCTAAATCTTGACTTATCTTGTAAAAATTATGCTCTTTATTCTAGAAGAAATTATTATTTGATTCTGATTAAAAATGTCATGAAAAATTATTGAAACAAGATGATAAGATTTCAGATTGCTAAACTGTGTCTGGCCAGCATACACAGCCGGTCTCATGCCACGTAAAATAAATAAAAATAATTAGTGTAACACGCACATTATATATGAGCAATTATATTTAAAATTAGTGTTAATTGCTTAAATTAAAATTACCATGAGGCCGTAGGCGAGGAGCTGGACGCCCTCGTTGCCGAGAGAGGCGGCGGCGAGCTCGATATTTCCGATGTGGCCGCAGAATACTTGCGTCGACATCGACATAACGAAGTTTAGTAAATAGACTATGACGGCGGGGCCAGCCAGCCGGAAAAGGTACCTCGTCTCGATTACAAGGGCTTTTTGGTAGCGGAGCAAAGGGGGCGAGGTGGCGTCCGATAGAATTCGTTCGAGCTCCGAGCTAGCTTCCGTCTTGGATTGGAGAAGAGGTTCGTTCATGGCTTGGTTTTGTAAGGATCCCATATTTGTGGAGTGTGTCATAAAATTGATGAAGGGATGTATATATATATATATATAGATGACGTGGCTAAGGTGCTAGTGTGGCTGCAAAGAATTATTGTGTTGAACATTCAAGCTAGTTAATTTTGTTGTTTATATAGTCAAGGTCAAACGTTATGAATGATAGTAATATTTTGTTTTTTTTCTTAGATATTAGTAACTTTTATCGATGATTTTATTAAAGTATGGCAGTATATGAAATAAACAGACAAAATGATCATTATAAATTAAGAATGTGGCCCTTTGATTATACGGCAAAGACAGGGCAAACAAATTTTAAAGATTTTAAGTATTTATTTCACACACTATTTAATGTTGTGTTTTCTCCATCTTGGCATCAATGTTTTTTATTGCTTTTCTGTAAATTGTTATTCATAATATATACGGAGTATTTTCTATTTTCACCATCTGATGCCAATGTTTTAACATAAGTTATTTTTGTTTTACATTTTCTATTTTCTAATACAAATTACGAGTAGATTTTATAGAATATGATGAAATAAGATCTTCACTTCATCTTAATCTATCTTGTGAAAGTCGAAAATTTTAAAATTACAACTCAATTTTCACATGCACTAGTACTTAACACACAAACATATTGCGTTTGTTATAACACTGAATTTCAACAAATTCAAATTTCCAAAATATATGATTCAAGATTGTACATTGAAATATTCCAAATAGGATTAAGAAACGATTAACATGGAATAGACAGTATGCAATTATTTTATGTTCTTACCCGGCTACACTAGATCAAATTGGGCATAAATTCTTTGAGACATTCTTGTCATGCCAGCTCATAAAGAGAGCAATGACAACATGTGATCTTGGAAAGTTTAACTGGAAGAATATTACAAGTAAATGAAGTAATCCACGTCTCTTTGTTGTTCTATACATTTAAAACTCTCTATGTCCTAAAAAATAGTATTGCTTCGCGTCCACAAAAAGTAACCTTATTTTTTCATTTTGAATCGTTCATCAAAATTAATCAGTATCTATTTATTGTACTAATTCTTACTATTTATTTAATAAGGTTGATATCTCATTTTCCCTATAAAATTTTAACCATTTTCTCTCCGTATATCTTTTGTAGTATTAAAAGTTTGTGCAATTCACAACTAAGACTATTTTTTATAGATAGAGATAATAGATTTTTTTATACTATTTTGGTTAGTCTCTCAAAATTAGCTTACTCATATTTTTAAAAACTTTTTCACATGTAATTATACTATTAATGATATATATGTATCCTACTAGACATTAAATAGTAAAAAAAATCTCTCTTATACTTTGTCAATTTTGTACTACTAAAATAAGTTTTCCTCATAATCTCTATTTCAGAGGATAGATGGATTATATCATAAAAGGCTTCATTATATTTAATTAGTTGAAATCATTAAGCTGATAGTAGTATTTTCTTTGGTGAAAATGAAATAGTGTCAAGTTATCTAACAACACTGTATCCAACATGTATTGCAAAATTATGAATTTAACCAATCAAAATGCACACATGTGCAGCAGTGCAGTATGCCAGTATCTACACAGTGATATTTCAAAATCATAAAAGTTGATTATTTGTGACCACGTTTATGATCAATAAGCATAGGGTAAATGGCAGATCGAATTGGGATAGGATTTCAATCAACCGCACCAGTCACCACCGGCCTAGTTCGAAAATTTCATTAAATTCGGATTTCACTAAATTGCAACTATCTTACAGTGCAACAACTTCATCCATCATGAAGTGACGACTGATGCACTACTACTGAATTCTAACGTTGATGACGGCCTTTTTCACTATATCCAACTCTATCAGATTCGAAACACCTAAATAGGATTCCACTCCACAATACTCTTCTGTCCCAACTTAAGAGTCATGTTTTGCCATTTCCGTCCGTTCCAACTTAAGAGTCATATTTTATTTTTACTATAAGTGGTAACTAAGCCCCACATTCCACCAACTTAATTATTCCACTCACATTTTATTATAAAAGTAATACTCCATATAAGTGAGACTCACTTTTTTTATATTTCTTAAAATCCATGCCCTAATAAATTAGGACTCTTAAATTGAAAAGAATGAAGTATTTTATTGGAATATTTAGAAACAGGAAATCCACGTCTCTTTGTTTATTCGATATACATATAATCATTGACAAGCAGCCAAACTACAAAAGGTTAAAATTTCACAAATCATCAATTCCAATCAATCATAAATTCCATTACACGATAGCCAAGGATGTCAAATTTGGCTTCATACATGTACACCACATGCATGCGCAGTCTTGCATATGGGTGGGTCGGTACGGGACCGTGTCATACCGCATACCGTACCGGAAATTACGTTATGTCAAAATTCCATACCGATATCGTACCGAATTTTCGGTATACCGAAAATTCGGTATGATACTTTTTGATACCGTTACCATACCGTAATAACGGTATGCGGTATGGTAACGGTATACCAAAAAAAACCTATTGTATCCAAAATATTTATAAATATAATATATATAAATTTAATAAACATTTTTTTAAATTTAATATAATATATATCCAAAATATTACATTTAAATTTTTTTAAATTTTAGAGAATTCTATTTTTTTAATTTTTTTAATATAATATATATATTATAACATATTTAATATTAATATATATACATAATAATCTATCGGTATACCGCGGCATACCGAATTTTCGATATCGGTATACCGGTATACCGCGGTATAGAAAAATTGATACCGTTATCGTACCGAAACACTGTGGTACGATATTATACCGTACTGGAAACTGTGGTATACCGAAAAATCGGTATTTTCGATATTTTTCCGGTACAGTAAGTCTGGTATTTCGGTATTTCGGTATAATTTCCCACCCCTAGTCTTGCACGGTCTCTCCACCAATGATAATAAATAATACAGTATGCCAGTGTACATGTATCATAAAAAGAAATAGATTGGGTTGTGACAAAGCCTATTGGGTTTAGGACATCCGCAGTGGTGCGGATGTCCCGGCGGAATTCTCCGCGGAATTCCCAAAAACACCTCTTGCCACGTCATAAGAACTTCCCACTGCTCTGCCACGTCATACGGAATTCCCACTGCACAATGGCGGAATTCCCCACGGAATTCCCCACGGAATTCCCACAATAAAAAAATTCACAAATTCACAAATTAAACAATTTCCGAAAGTAAACAATTTACGTAATTAAAATTTCGACACAAATAGGGAAAAAATTCCATTAAAAAAGAAAAGTACATTTCACCAAATTAAAAAAATACATTTCAATAATTAAAAACTACATCAACGACGACCCCTACGCTGCCACACTTCTTCAATAATATCGTTATGGAGTCGAACATGGGCTTATTTTTGGCGCATGTCGGCAAATGCACGGACTCGATCGACGTCGTCATGGGGTATCCCCATGCGTACATTGCTAGTGGCCACGTCGTGGCTTGGACTCGCAGCATCAGCATCATCATTGGCCCAATCGGTCAGTGCTGGACCTTCATCTTCGACGATCATGTTGTGCATGATAATACATGCGTACATGATATCGACGATGCTGTCAACATACCACAGCCGTGATGGACCCTTCACTGCCGCCCATCGAGCCTGTAGCACACCAAATACCCGCTCCACATCCTTGCGAGCTGCCTCCTGACGTTGCGCAAAGTATACCTTCTTCGCATCCGTTGGGCATCTGATCGTCTCCATAAAGACTGGCCACATCGGGTAGATCCCATCCGCCAAATAATAGCCCATGTTGTGTTGGTTGCCGTTGGCGACGAAGTTGACGACCGGACCAACGCCCATGCACTGGTCGTTGAAAAGGGGCGACGACTGGAGGACGTTGATGTCGTTGTTCGCCCCGGCTACTCCAAAATAGGCATGTCAAATCCACAACCGGTAGTCAGCTACCGCTTCAAGGATCATCATGGGATTATTGGCCTTGAAACCGGTAGTGTACATCCATTTCCAGGCAGCGGGGCAGTTCTTCCATTCCCAATGCATACAATCTATGCTGCCCAGCATCCCCGGGAAGCCGTGTTGAGACCCGTGCATATCCAACAGAGCCTGACAATCTTCGGGGATAGGCTTCCGAAGATACCTATCCTCGAATATCTCCCTAACGCCCTGACAAAAATACTTCATGCAGTCACGGGCTGTCGACTCGCCGATGTGGAGGTACTCGTCGAACATGTCCGCCACACCTCCGTACGCCAACTACATGATTGCGGCAGTGCACTTCTGAATCGGCGTGTGGCCGAGTTTACCAGCTGCACCCTCCCGCACCCTGAAATACCCGTATCGACGCTCCAAAGCGCCAACGATACGCATAAACAGCGGCCGCTGCATCCTAAACCGTCGTCGGAATAGGGTCTCTCCAAACCGTGGGTCCGGCGCAAAGTAGTCCTCGTACAACCGACGGTGGGCAGCAAGTTGGTCGCGGGGTACTATAGTGCGACGATGGATGGGTCAAGGCACCGTCGGCGCCGAGGCCGCTTGTTCCTCCCTCGCTGCGGCCTCCAGCACACGTGCCCAAATCGGAGTCATTATGTCTTCAGGATGGCCACTACCACTACCACTACCACTACCAGCCATTACTATTATATAAAAGAAATTTAGAGAGAGAGAAACTTGTTAAAATAAGTGGTGCGAATGAAATGAAGTTCAACGAGCAGTATATATAAACATTAAAAAAATGAAATTAAGCGGAATTCTACGGGAGTCGACGCAATGGCAGAATTCCCCGCGGAATTTCGCTTAACGCCGCGGACCTGCGATGTCCTCGGGGGAATTCCGTATCCGTTGCGGGCATGCACAATGGCGGACGTCAGCGACGGAATTCCCGCACGCCAGTGGGAATTCAGCTCCTACGGGCGCCATTGCGGATGCTATACTTTCCTGCGGTGGCGGACACAGTAAGGGAGGGCGAGGGGCTTAAGCCCTTCCCAAGAATTTTTTTTTCGTTTTTTTCTACTACAATTTTTTTTAAAAAATTTTGAAAACTATATTCAGCCCTCACCAAAATAAGAGTAGTGAAGAGAAAATCATCATAATTACAATAGCAAGAGGGGCTGAATTGAATTTAGGAATAAAAATTGCAAAGGTGATTACAGTCTGCAGAAGTAAAAATGGTTTTCTTGATATCAAAGGAAGAAGAAGATTGGGTCCACGTTTTAAAAATTACTACTAATATACTTTTATTATTATAATGCTTTATAAGATGTTGACTTGATGTGTCAGCCGTACTGCTTTTAAAATATCTAATGCTCCATATTCACTTTTAATTTGTTAAGTTTTGGTTTTAGGCTTGGGAGTGTAACGATTGGTAATTTAATTTACATTAAATAACCTTATGTTAGTAGTAGTTATAATTTTGATAATTATACTATTAACGATTTTGAAAGATATTTCTAAGTATTGTTTACCTTCTTTTACGGTTAGTACATAGTAGTAACATTTTAATTTATGTATTGAATTAGATCTATATACTTTTTATATCTTTGAGTTTTTTATGATATATTTTCTTTGTTCCATTTAAAATGATCATTTTTTATAAATAACATAAGATTTTATGTGGAGTTGTTAAAGGTGATAAAGTACAATAAAAAATGTAATTAACTATTTTAATAAGGATATCGAAAGTAGAATTTATTTCTAAATATAAAAGGTTGAAATTTTGATTTAAAAACACTAAAAAGAAAATGTAATTATCTTGAGTGGGACAGAGGAAGTATTATATTCATATTATATAGATATATACATGGTCAGACACATAAGAGTTTTTATTTTGGGGGACCGAGGAAGTATACAGTTCAACCCCTACCAATAATTTTTTCTGCGTCCGCCGTTGCTTTCCTGCACATTCAGATATTAAACTTTAATCATTTTTAACAAATTTTGTGTAAATCGAAGTTGATCCGAAATTGTGAAATATAGTTAATATGGATTTTCAAATGAAAGATGATTCTCAAAGGTCATATACGGAATCATACATGAATTTTGAGCATTATATATCTTCGTTCAGTTGTGCAAAGGTAATTGCTGCATAGTCAAAGTCAAATGAAATTATTGATCACGGAGTACTTTTTATTTTTACGAATATAAGACATTTTGCAAGTGAAATATTAGCTTTGATGAATGAGTTGTGCTTGCTCCTAGCGGCAATAAGCTTAAACATTATTGTATGAGGTGCCGAGTTTGAGCTCTCTTGACATCGGTTACAATTTCCTCCCTTGTATAGTATAAGAGTTCATTTGTAATTTCCTCCTTTATTATAGAAGTTAATTTTTTTTAAAAAAAGAATGTGTTGTGCTCGGCAATTGAGTTTAAGAGCATCCACAACCGTGCTCTTGCCAGCGGCACGGTTGTGGGCCCGGGCGGTACTATTCATGCCTGCTCTCTGGCAAGAGCACAACACCCACAACTGTGCTCTTCCGCAAGGACGAGCACAATTAATTTAAAATTCAATTAAACAATAACATTTCCATAATACTAAAATTCATTAAAAAACCACAATAAATATTACAAATTACAAATAAAATAAAAAAGACATAATTAAAATCCTAAAAAATTAAAAATTACATAATTAAAATACTAAAAATTAAAAATTACATAATTAAACTCCTAAAAATTAAAAATTACATAATTAAAATCCTAAAAATTGAGATTGAGAGAGTTGTTTAGTATAGTGTCATTTTTTGTGTTTGAAATGAGAGTATTTATAGATGAAAGTATGAATTTTGGGGTAAAAATAATGAAAAAAATAAATTAAAAGTGTGGAAAAAATGGATATATTTTATTAGGAAGTGAGACAATATTTTTTTTATTAATTTTGAATTTTTCAGATTTTTTCAATTTTTTTAAAAAAATAAATAAAAAAATGATAAATCAACGGGCCAATCGGAAGCTGCCACGTCGACGCGCTGTGCTCTTGCCGCTGGCACGGACGTGCTCTATGCATAGAGCAGCGCCCTGCCAGCAGCAAGAGCGCAATGGTGGCGGAGCGCGTCCTTGCCAGCGGCAAGGACGGACGGTGAGCTGCTGCTCACCGTTGGGAATGCTCTAATGGTCATATTCTAGTGGTAATTGAACATTTTGGTACTCGCCGAACCCTTTTAGTATATTCAAATATAATACAAACTTAAATTCTGCAATTTTTATTAATAAATTACAAAAATGTACAATAAAAGAAATAAGATTGAAGGAAAGAGAAAAAAGTGTAAAACTTCAAAAAGGCGGACCTTTATGAATAAATTTTTTTTAAAAATACTACTAAGCTTAAAGTTGAAAGAATGATATTTTTTTTAAATGACAAATATAATTGATCGAATAACAATTGAAAGCACTCCCTTGCATTTGTCTATGTTGATATAGTGGTATAATGGTTAAATGTATGACCCAAATATTTTGAGTTTGAGTCCATCGTGACATATTCTTTATTTTTTGTTCATTTATCAATAAAAATAAAAATAAAAATAGAGTTGAAAACACATAATATTGCTATTCGGAAGTAACGATTAAAGCTCGATTATAATATCGATACAAATCAATTCGTACATCATAGTATCCATTCAGTAAATATGGATATATCAAATTTAGCATATAATCCTTCAAAACATATCATTAGCAACTGAGATTTTTCATACTCCCGTCTTTGGAGAAGAGGGTACTTGATCAGGGACGGAGATAACAGTGGCCAAGCCACCGCTTGGCCGGTCCCGGAACACTCCCACCATTGGTCACCCTCCACGCCGGCGCTCCGCACCGAACCAAAATATTTACAGTTTTGTTGCGCCGCCCAGAAAATTAGGGAAGAAGATGATGATAGTAGCTGGGCTTCAATTAATATTCTAGTGGACCTTAACCTTTAGTATTTATTTAGCTAGTATTTCTATTGAATTTTAATACTATAAGAAAATAAGTTCAAGATTAAATAATTAAACCCCACATGGCAAGCCGCCGATGAGAAAAAAAATTTCAACAATTTTCCTCTCTTCTTTTCATTTATTTTTTTACTTCCCATTTTATTTTCAATTTTTAAGCAAGGGTGGACACTTGTCACCATACTAACAAAATTTTAATTCTTAAAAGAGTATAAAGTTTGCACAAACTCAAATTTTATTCTCCTCACCTTAATATTTCATAGAAAAAATTCAAGTACAACACTATAATTAGTTTACAAATTGTATACATTCTCCATCGATCTAATAATCAATTATACAGATTTTATAATTTAAGTTATTTTTTATTAAATTAAAGAAATAAAATCAAATTAAAAGATAAATAACTAAATTCCAACAAATAAATTAGTTTGGATTCTTAATGTACAATTGACAAAATAAGAGAAATTAATTAAAATTGTGTTTAGTGAATATGTCCCATCTCATAAGAGATAAAAAAAATTTAAAATTAAAAGTGCATAATTATAATGGACATACTAAAATAGAATTTAGTTTTTATTGTTAAAGTACGGATGAATATTTCTCTATACCCATTTACATTTGGATTTCAAATAAAATATTGGTTCTTCTAAATTTGATTGCATACTTTTTCTTTTTAGTTCGGTTTGATTTTTAAAATTTGAATAAAACAATGAATTGAATTATATATTTATAAATTCTATTATTAATATTATTTTAAATATATTAATAATATTATTTATTATATACTCCCTCCGTCCACGAAAAATAGGGCTATTCCATTTTTATCCCTCGTTTTGGAAAAATGATAATAAATTTATATTATTAATATTATTTTAAATATATTAATAATATTATTTATTATATACTCCCTCCGTCCACGAAAAATAGGGCTATTCCATTTTTATCCCTCGTTTTGAAAAAATGATAATAAATAGTTAAAGTGGAGAGAAAGAAAAATAAGAGAGAGAATAATATAGACAAGAGACTTCTCTATATTATTTTTTCTCTTACTTTTCTTTCTATCCACTTTAACTATTTATTATCATTTTTCTAAAACGAGGGATAAAAATGGAATAGCTCTATTTTTCGTGGACAGAGGGAGTATGAAATTTCAGCACCGGCTAATTTGTTTTTCTAGTTCCGTCCCTGTACTTGATTGTCATTATGGAGAGGATTGGGCCCACTTGGTATGGTTCTAAACGATGAACCTATATCAATTCGGGGCACTTCATGACTGGAATGATCACTAGGAAGTTTAGGTATATTTTGGAGCACTATTACAGAGCGGATTGGGTCCAGTGGGCACAACATGAAACGACGAATGTACATCGTTCTAGGGTAAGATTTCATCTACGGAAGCATCAAACCCTAATTTATGAAAAAGTTCCTTGCTCTCCAAAGAACGTGAAGACAATATCAACGGAGCGGCAGAAAGTAGAATCAAGCATGAAAATAGTAATTTAGCAGAAATTGAAGAAGCCATTGAACCAAGAAGTGAAAGCAATTGAAAAGAAGAACGCACATGTTTTTCTTGTTGCTATTCATTTCATAGGAGAGGCTATATTTATTGTATTGTAAAGTTATAATCAAATATGGCTAGTCATTAAGAAAATTCCATAATTGGTATAGAAATTGTTGTAATAATTTGAATTCTTTGTTTTCAGTATATATGGTTAATTAGCGTTTCAATTAGTTGTTATTTACAATTAGATCATATATACGTATGTCATTAATTTTGATATTAATATATATTACCGGTGTACATACTATTTTCGAAATAAGTACATGTCAAAATGCTTTGTACAGTATACCTTCAACAAACTCAAATTTAAAAAATAATAGTATTATATTTTAAAAATTGTATTTCAACATTACACGTACTTAGACAGAATCCAACTAATCCTATTTGGATTTTCTATACATGATCGAAAATAATGAAATCAAATCAGATCTGAAACACCTTCCATAAATACAACTTTTGTTATCAACTATTCACCCTTGTTTAAATTGCCTTAATTCATACTCTAGTCTACTCAATAATGTTTCATCATGAGAGAGGTTTAGGTGCATAGTGAGCATGAGAGGATTGGAGCACATGGGGGGTAGCACCATCATGGATATGCTCATATCCATTGGGATCAGAACGAAACGACGAACCTACATCAATGTTGGGCACTTCCTTAGTGAAATGATCAGTCGGAGCGTTAAGTGGAATAGGAGGATCGGCATTATGGATTGGATCGGGACAGTTGGGAACAGAACGAAACGACGAACCTACATCAATATGGACCTTTTCGTGAGTAGAAGTATCAAACCCTAGTGTATGAAAAAGTGTCTTGCTATCCAAAGAACGTGAACAGAATATCAATGGAGCGACATAAAGTAGTATCAAGCATGAAAAGAGTAATTTAGCTGAAATTGAAGAAACCATTGATTTCCGCACTACAACTATATAACCAAGAAGTGAAAGAAAATGAAAAAAAGTTTGGAAATGATTTTCTTGTTATTCATTTCTTAGGAGAGGTTATATATAGTATAAATTTGATATCCAAATACGACAATAATTCTGAATAATATTCAGTAATCAATACTTAATACGATATTGTCAGAAAATATTTTGCAAACTATATCAATTCCTTATTGTTTTTCATAACTATTCTTTCTTTCAATAATCCACATGTGACATAGTTTTAAGTACTCCATAAAATACTAATTCCAAATGCACTAGTATTGATGTAAATATATTATAAAATCAAACTAAGCAATCATTGGCGGAAATAATATAGAAATTTATCTTCCAATTAATGGACCATAAAAAAGGAAAGGATGGTAGGCAAAGAGATATGAATAAAATGATCAGAGTCAATCGGATCTGAAACATATTTGGTAATACACCTTTCGTATGCTATCAAATATCATTAGTTTGCAACCCCAATTTGTATGTATAATTAGTAAAATAGAAGAAGAAAAAAATTAATATAGTTTTTTTAATTGTAGATAGCTATAGGAGAAAGAGAAAAAAACTGGAAATAATGAAAAGAAAATAATTTAATTGACAGTGTTAAAAAATAATCGGACTCTGTTGATCTCCAAAGTAATATTTCAAAATCACAATTAAGTGATTTAGTCAAACATTTTTAACATAATCAAAATGTGATGCTCTAAATCGGGTGATTTAGTGAAACATTTTACATATAAGTATGTAAGTTTGTAAAATTGTAACAACTGATTCTCTAAATATACTTACCTCTCGACTCTCGTCATCGGGCCGGAGCTGCAGCAGCGAGCAAAGACGCGGTGGAGAGTCGAACCCTCCAAGGCTTATGATTCCTGAAACCCGCAAATTTACTCAAATTTAAAAACCAAGATATTCTTCTGGGTCAGTCATTGATTTTGAGTAAACATATAAATTTATAAGGTTTCATCTTAAAACCAATTCATTTCTGTTTCATTTGGCAACACCTAAATCAATACTATTATAAGCAAAATCCATCAACGAAGAAGCATCACGTGCCATGATATCGAGGATCCAGTCCACCGGGCACATCTTTAAACGACGAACGCACATTTTCGCATCATTGAAAAATCATACCCAACTTCATAAAAAAAAGTTATCGTTTTATTGAATCTGATAGCTAATTTGAATCAATACAAATCACAACTTCGTTCTATTCAAAATCACAAATTCTACTTTATTAATCATAATTCACATAAAATATTTGATTAGCTATCAATCTATCTATATTCTCTTCTCAAAATCTTGGAGCAAATCCTCTGATCTTCATCGCTGTCGTCGTCATCATCAACAAGCTTTCGTTTTCGACTACTCGAATAAACAGAGACTGAAACAGGGGATTGCGCCTCCGGATCCAATCCCCACAATTCAGATGCTCTGTAAAAATTGGTGACATCCCTCAAAGGCCTTCTGATCCACTTCTTCTTCTTCTTTTTCACCAAAGCGCATTTTGGCTTTTCTTCATTCGGGCCGGGCTTTTTCAACGACAGAAATGGCTGGATGTTCTCCTTGTTGTCATGCTCCAATGGAGATATAGTCTTCACCTCCATTGATTCAATGGTGGTGAGGAAGTGACGGTTTTGGGGAATTTTATAGGCACTGAAAATTGGAGGGAATTTTGAAAATTTGTGATTTGGATTGAGAAATTGTGAATGAAAATTGGGCATTTTTGGGTTGGTGGAGGGCTTTTAGAATTTTGGAGATTGGAAAAGTTGAAATAATTTGAGTTTTGGGGGAAAATTGAAATGTTTAGAGTGGAGGGAACTAGAATTAGTAATTAAACTATTTTATAGGAATCTAAAAATGGAAAAGGGCGGGTGCCAAGTTTTTTACGTGTAACGAAATGGTGGCGCCTTTTCATTGTAAATTTATTGAGTAAATATTCCATTGAATTTTATTTTGAAAATCTAGATTCTTTAACTTAATGTATGGAGTTCAGATATTTTTTAGTATTCTGGAGTGTTACATTAATAATATTTTGGTATTTATTGGAAGGGCACATTTTTGTATGATTGTGTTGTTTACAGTGAAATGTTAATGGCGTTTGACTTGAATACTAAAAATAAATATTTAATTATATTTCAATCAAAAATAGAATTTTCAAAAAATACCAAATTAAAATAAAATTATTACTGTATCACTTTTGTTTGACTTCAAGTCTCAAATTCATGAATTGTCGCTTGATTGTTAAAAGGAGTACTAGAAGTAGTGTTATTCTAACTTTTGTGTTTTGATATAATCCGTTAAAATTGACAGACAAAACTATTCAATCCTATAATTTACTTCTATATATCCAGTCAAACTTAGACACCGACAAAAATATGAATAACATGAGTCATTTTAATAATAAAAATGACTTATCGTTTGAAATCGATTTTCTTTAAGTTATAGGAGTAACATTACTTATTATGAGTATTTAAAATATAAAATGCTAATAGACTAAAGTCAAATTAAATTAATCCATCAAAATAAATAATACTATTCTCTCCGTCCAAAAAAATAGTTTTATATGTTAATGGCACAAGTTTTAATGAAAATTGATAAAGTAAAAGATTGAAAGAGAAATAATAGATCAAGTAAAAAATAATAAAAAAATGAATAAAATAAAATAAGAAAGAAAATAATGTAGATAAAACTATTTATTTCTTTACATCATTATCTCTTATTTTACTTTTTTTCAACTTTATCATTTTTCCAAAATGTGTGCGAATAAGAAGTGATCCAATTAACAAGGAACGGAGAATGTTATAAAGTAAGTAGGGTTGTATCCACATGGAATAATCCCAGTTACTACCTATACTCTCCATTTATTTAACTTAAAATTACCATTTCAATATTTCGTTAGACTTTAATTATAGCAAATATTCCAGCATCAGTTTTTTTAAACTACTAAAATGAATCAATACATGAAACTATTGAATCTCAATTTCATCCTATTCAATAAAAAAATTCTACTTTATCAATCACAGAACCAATAATTCACTTTAAATACATGATAATTATCTACGCTAATCTATCTCTCTAAATAAATCATATATTCATCTATGATCTATCTATCTATATTTTCTTCTCAAAATATTGGAGCATTTCCTCTGCTCTCCATCATCATCTTCAACAAGCTTTCGTTTTCGACTACTTGAAAAAACAGAGGCTGAAACAGAGGATTGCAGCTTCAAATCCACTCCCCTCAATTCAGATGCTCTGTAAAAATTTGTAACATCCCTCAAAGGCCTTCTGATCCATTTCATCTTCTTCACCGGCATGCATTTGGGCTTTTCCTCATTCGGGCCGGGCTTTTTCAACATTGAAAAGGGTGGGATGTTTTCCTTGTTGTCATGCTCCAATGAAGAGATACCCTTCACCTCCATTGATTTGATGATGGAGAAAGTGAGGGTTTTGGGGAATTTTATAGGCATTGGTAATTGGAGGGAAGTTTGAAAATTTATGGTTGACATTGAGAATTGTGAATGGAATGGGCATTTTCGGGTTTATGGAGGGATTTTAGAATTTTGGAGTTTGAAAAAAAATTGAAATGTTTTTGATTTGGGGAGAAAAAAATGAAATATTTAGAGTGGAGGGAAGTAGATTTAGTAATTAAATTATTAATTTGGAAGGTTGAAATGGAAAATGGCGGGTGGGAACTACTATTTGGAAAATGAAAAAATCATTCATGTTGCACTGAATTCCACAATTGAATAGTAACTTTATGATATCTAAAATTAGGATGATTATTTTAAGAGTAAAGGTTATTTTTGGTCTTAAATATATGACTAAAATATGAATTTGGTCCAAAACATTCACTTTTTGAAAAATAGGTGCATAGCAAATGAAATTCTTGTCGGAGTGGTCATTTTTTTACGGTTCCGTCAAAAAACTAACGGTCATGCCACTGTGCAATTAGCGTTGACCGTTAACTTTTTGACGAACCGACAAAAAAAGAACTACTTCGGCGACATTTTCATTTGTTATGAACTTTTTTTTAAAAAAAGTAAATATTCTTAATCAAATTCGTATTTGTATCATATTTTTAGAACTAAAATTGACTTTTACTCTTATTTTAATTATATTTCAAAATTTTCAAAACATATGCTCGTAGAGTTATCATTGCTTGGTGTTATTGTTTTGAGAGATAAAATACTGATAATAAAATATATGACCGATTAAACAAATAGTAATTGATTAATTTTAATACTACTAATTTTTTTATCATTCTTCATCAAAATAAACGTTAATACTACTAATTTTCATCAAAATAAACGCTCAATAACTAGATAAAATAATATGGGTCACACTCACCCATTGTATTACTTGATCAATTACATAAAATTACAGAACCATTTTATACCATATTCTAGTTTAATTTATTCTCCGTTTATTTTTTCAATAATACCATTTAAATATCCCGATCGAGTTTGAATCAAGCAAATATTTGATCATCTGTTTTTTTTCATATATACGAAACAAGAATTACAAAATATTCTAAATTGAATCAGTACATAAAACTATTGAATATCATTTTCAATTCAATAAAAAAATTCTACGTTATTAATCATTGAAACAAGAATTCACATGATCAAAAACATGATGTGTATCTACTATCTAAGCTAATCTCTCTAAATATATGATTCATCTATCTATATTGTCTTCTCAAAATCTTGGAGCAAGTCCTCTGCTCTTCATCATCATCTTCAACGAGCTTTCGTTTTTTACTACTCGAAAAAATAGAGGCTGAAACAGGGGATTGCGCTTTCGAATCCAATCCCCTCAATTCAGCTCTGTAAAAAATTGTGACATCTCTCAATGGCCTTCTGTTCCCTTTCATCTTCTTCACCAAGGCGCAATTTGGCTTTCCCACATTCGGGCCGGGCTTTTTCAACATCGAAAACGGTGGGATATTCTCCTTGTTGTCATGGTCCAACACAAAGATGTTCTTCGCCTCCATTGAAGATGATTGTGATTTTTGATGGTGAAGAAAGTGAGGGCGTTTGGGAATTTTATAGGCAGTGGTAATTGGAGGGAAATTCAAAATTTTATTTTATGTTTGATGAAAATGGGAATCTTGTTTCAATAATTTGGGACGAGAATTCTAGAGTTTGGGGGGAAATTGAATTATTTAGAGTGGAGGGAACTATATTTATTAATTAAATTATTAGTACTATTCATTTTAGATACACTGATAAATTTATCATGGTAAAATGGAGTAAATTAATTAACTTTAATATGAGGCGTTACGCATATTTCGACATTTTGATCGAGTTTAATTAAACCAAACTATTCCAGCATCTGTTTTGCCTCCATTGATTGTGATTGTAGTGATGGTGAAGAAAGTGAGAATGGTTGGGGTTTTTATAAGGAATGGTAATTGGAGGGAAGTTTAAATATACATACATTTAATGTTTTTGTGAGATTGACATTGAGACTTTGAATCAAAATCAATACTATTGTTTGAATAATTAGGGATTGAAATTTTCGAATTTAGGGAAATAATTGTATCACTTAAATTTGATGGAAATAAAGTTTGAGTAATTTAATTATTATTTGGGACTTCAAATGGAAAACATGGCCGGTGGAGACTTTTTAGAATGCTGCGGCTACGGTTGCGTCTTTTCGTCGTTGAATTAATTAAATTATGATTCTTAATTATTATTTGGGACTTCAAAATGTACTACGGACTATAAAACTAAAATAAAATAATAAATATAACTTTCAAATAGTTAATCAAAATATATTTTCTAAGTACATTTAAAAAATATTTTGCTAAGCTTTAAAACTTCGGAAACAATATTGAAAGTTAAAACTAAATAATGAGAATTAATTCATTTTGGAAAATAAGTACTCATTCTTTTTATTCTAATAGACTCTTTCT
This sequence comes from Salvia splendens, assembly GCF_004379255.2. Lineage (NCBI taxonomy): Eukaryota > Viridiplantae > Streptophyta > Magnoliopsida > Lamiales > Lamiaceae > Salvia > Salvia splendens. The sequence continues at coordinate 33,020,582 of NC_056039.1, forward strand.
TCTTTTTATAAAATGAATAATAGTTGAAAGCCCACGCTCAAAAGTGGTCTAAGACTAGAACACAGATACATGGTCCAACTATTAATTATTGGGCCTTTTCATTTCCTGCAAAATTTACATCACTATTTTGTAAAATCAATATAGGTTCAATTATTCTCCATTCATTTAATGACCCTTTTAATTATTTTGAAAACCTAAACATATTTTTCCCTAAATATCACAAGTTGAAGTTCCTTTTGTGAAAAAAGATTAAAGGCTCGTTTGGTTTACTTGACTTGATATAACAAGTTACTAATTAAGATGTTTTGTAGATTTATAACTATATTTTGAGCTTATAAGGTTTTTTTTTCCTTGATAAAACTAGAAAGCAAAACGAGCCCTAGAAATATACAACGATTTTAATATGTGGGGTTTTAAATACGGATCACACTTATGTATCTTTATATTGTGTTGCTCTTTCTATTCATAGCCAAATTCAATAAGGACAAATTATTTAATATATTACCTAATATAAGAGTGACAAGTAAGCTTCAATTTCTCAAAGTAAACAAACATGAAATAGCTATTCTGATAAATTTATTGCCAGTCTACTATTGGAAATGGAAAGAAGCTCTTATCTAAATCTAATTGAGAGATGTACAAGTTTTTGAACTCAAAGATCATCATTAAGTATTACTATTTGTAGAGTTGAATTAATTGATGTACAAACCCGTGATGATGCATGTGCAATCAATCATAGTATATATCAGCACACCTAGTTGCCCTTTAGGTTTCTACTTTTATCAATCACGCCGAATTCAACCTAATATTTGAATTTTACGATATAATTTATTGAATCAGCATCACCAACGCAAGTGCTCTGCGCACTATACTGTACAAGCACTCTGTACTTATCTATGACTATAATTAACTCAACTTATTTTAATACAAGAAATACCTGCAAGTGTACGAGGCTAGTGTGGCAATTAACAAGCAAGAGTATCGTATCCCACAGACATGGACGGACGCAGTAAAGGAAAGGGGAGGGCTTACGCCCTTCCCCAAATTCTTACTTTTATGTTTTCTCTACTTCTAAAATTTGCAATTATTTTTAAAACGGTCATTAACCCTCACCAAATTTAGGTTATTGAAGAGTAAATCATCAGAAATTGAGTAAGAAGAGGGCATGAACTGAATATTTGCAGCGGTAGAAAGAAAGAACAATGGCAGTTGTGTCTTGTTGAAGAAGAGATTTAATTTTAAAAAATTAAAATATAATATTATTTTATTAATAAAACACCGGTTGCATTAAATGATTTCACTTATTAGCTTATTATTTTAAATTAAAAGTCCAACCGAAAAATCAAATGTATTTTAAATAAAACTGATGCTTTAAAAAGTTCATCGTATTAAATTCATCTTTTTATTTAGGAGTGCACACTAATTTATGGAAACATTTTCTATTTCACTCTTACTTTTATCATTTATGAGTTTTGTTATTTATTTCGTCCAATTTTAAGAGTTTCAGTCACTTTTACGCACTCGTTTTACAAAAATGATAATCCTCTCAACATTATTTTCTCTAGTACTTTACCATTTCTCCACTTTAATTATTTATTGTCGTTTTTTATAAAATGGGTGCGCAAAAGTGACCGGAAACGGAGGAGTATATTATTTTATATTTTTTTCTCATTCTCTTACTTTATTAATTATGTATTAAAATTTATGCCGTTCTCAAATTGCATATTTTATTGTGGATGGAGAGAATATAGTATAGCCCCTACTATCGAAAATTTATGCGTCCGCCCCTGCCCACAGAGACAAGATTATATCAACTCAAGTACCACGAACAAACGTTGACTACTATCTAGACAATCGAATAGGAATTGGTTTTGTTTTAACACTACTAAAAGCATATAACAAGCAAAAGCAAACAAAAATAACAAAAGAGAATTAAACACAAGAAAGAGTATCACAAGGAGAAGAGTAGAGCTTTGGATCCAACTACAATAGAAATGTCGTGCAATTATTTCAACAATTTCGATTACCCGTTTTATGTCTCTAGGATTACTAGGAAAGTCGCTAGTCTAGGTTGAGCCCCATATCGGGTGTACTCACCCCGTTGATTAACCCTTAATATTGAAGTATCCTTCTAATATGTTTAGATTAACTCCAAGGAACAAAAGACCCAAGCCCTCACAAAGGATCCCCTCTCTCGAGTATAGATTATCAATGTGATGTTCACTCTTTTATCATCCCTAGTTAGGTATCTCTCGATTACTACTATCTAGATAAACAAACCCAATTGGTAGCTAAGCAATTGAATTTAAAAAGCACAAGAGTGAACAACGAAATTACAAGAGCTAAGCAATCTAAAGAAGTCCTTGAATTAATCACAAACATCCATTGTAGTCTTCACCAAAACTCCACAATAAATTAGCTACTCATGTTCTTCATGAAAACCAAAACAAAGGATTCAATCAAATACATAATAAAGCAAATAGATACTCCTGTGGAACGATTCTATGGAATGGAAACTTCAATCTCTCGATTTGTAGTCTTCAATCTTCAAATCTCTCTTCAAAGTGTTCTTGGGAGTGTTTGAGAGTGTGGTAGGCGGTGGGTAGAGAATCATTTTCGTCCCCTGGAACCCTAGCTTTTTCTTCTCATTTTTCCACGTCAAAAATCGCGTTTTCTGCTAACAAACGCGTCAATTCACTGTACCCGGTCGGGTACGATTATTACATTGGAAATCCACCCGGCCGGGTGGTCATTTTCGACACCTCTCTGGACTCTGACTGCTGAAATGCTCTACCCGGTCGGGTGGAATTTTTCAACTAACAATTCACTCGGCCGGGTGCTTCTTTTTGACGCCATTATGCCGCATGACACCAACAGTCCTAATTTTGCCTTCTTTTCCACATGTTTTTCCCAAAACACTCAACAAACACATAAAACTCCAAAAGATAGAATAGTTGGCTGGACAACGACAATTTCGAGTGATAAACTCAACATTTAGCACTTCAACAGACCAATTAAACCGATTAAAATATGAGTTTGTCAATAATACATCCCAAAACTTATTTTTTAATAGACTCATGGTCATCATAATACCTTCTAAACATATATACTTATTTATTTGTCTTGTTTATTGAGTTTATATTTTCATCCTAATAAAATTACTTTAATTATATGAAAAAAACAATTTCAAAATTAATGACATGCAATTAATAATTAATTCAGTTATGTGAATAAGCAGAAAAAAGAAATGAAAACGAAATATAAAACGAAAATTTGGAAACATAAAAACAAATACACCAAAGAATGAAAAAACAAGAAAGAAAAGAAAAAGAAATGAAAGGAAATATATTTAAACTGCAGCACACACGACGCTGAGTCATGCAATGCACGCAATGCGCACAGAAGGTGCACTGCGATTTGTGCACTGATATATTTATGGAGTGCTACATTATACTCCGTGTTAATATTTCACTCCATTAAAACGCTAAATTATATATGAACTATCCAAATTGATTTTTAGTTTTTTTTCAGATATGAAATTGAATTTAAGTTAATGATAAGATACTACTACTAGTATTTTTCACAAATGTATGTATCTAGTTACGTATTTATATTTGCACACACACACATGAATAAAAAATATGTTAGTGGATGAAATAAAAATGATGCAAGTTGTTTCGTAGATGAATGGGACATGTTAGCATTTTATGGAGTCATATATTGCATGCGGATAAATAATAGATACGGATTTCAGAATAATTTGGCGTATTCAATGATCACGCTCCTATCTTCAGTGTCACATTTCATTTATTTTCATTTAACAATTTCCTCTAAAGCCGTCTGTCAGAATATTGCATCGTTTTCTTACTTACCTAGCTCCAAATCACATCCACACATATTTCGACACCTTTCTACAAAGTTATTACTATGGTTGGCACCAAGATTCATATCTAGCTCTCTATATGTGGGGCTGATAAACAGTTTTTGGCTACCAATTTCCTCGATAATCGAACCGTAATAGTTCGTTACCGGTTAATAGAACTGATCATCGAAAAATAGAATTGCGGTTGAATTCCGTTAGTGTATAAGGAAAAGTTCGGTTATACGAAGTAATTATTTATTGATCGGCTATAATCGACCAGTAAGCCAACTTGAGTCTAATTCCATTCTTGGCCCACTCAAATCGAAGGGCGCCTCCCCTTGTTGTTGTCACAGTCTGTGCATATAAATATCGGCGTTGACTAAGTATCGATAGTAGTCATAAATAATGAGCTATATATCGATCCTCTAGATGGTTGAGTAGTATGTTATGCTACAAATTTATTACAGATATTTATCTATTGATAGTTAGAATTTCAAATTGTAAACGTTTAATCAATTTTGTTATGACTCAAGAATTCTTAAGCAAAACGTTTAATCAATAATATTATGTTTAAGCAATATTGTTATGACCCAAGACTTCATGAGTGTTTCTCATCTTTGAATCCATAAGGGTTTTGATCCAATTAAAGTTAACTAATTTTGAATCGGAGTTTTGTAAAATCTTATACTCCACTTAATTAAATAATAACGATCCATTTGTTTTAGAATTAGGTGAATTTATTACTACCATTTAATAGCTACACAAAATGTAAGATGATTGAGAGAGACTGTACAAAACATCTATTAATTGACTATACTTAATTTCTCACTTTCAGGCTTTTAGCGACAGGTCAGAAAAGAAAATGTGTACAAATTTATTGTTATCACATTAATAAAAGCATTTGTACACTCTAATCTAAGAGTAAATTAATTAGTTAGGTGACTGCATCGAATTAATTCATATTCGATCCTATCGTTTTTCATTATCCTACCAAAACACTTGAAATTTTTGTTTTGGTTAGGCAAACTTATGACTAAAACACACTAGTAAGTAACGAATATAAATAATTTTGTTTTTGTAATATTTTTCCAAAACAATTGAAGAAAAATAATTTGTTAACAATATACCCTCTTTGCTCCACGTTAACAAAGTAACATTCATTTTTATCAAAAAAAATATCACATTTACATTCTCGAACAATTATTATTTGCCTACTTTACTCCTATTTTGTCTTTTTACAATCTTTTCTCTTTTTACTTAATTATATCTCCACTTAACCCACGAGGTTTTTTTATTTTTCCGCTCGACACCTAATTTTACGTGTAGCATTTTCATTTATAGAAAACATTTTCTTGAAAAATAAAACTATTTTGGTACATGCAAAAAACATGTGGTCGGTTACATAAAAAAAACAAAATTGCATAGTGCAAAACTTGTATACAAACTAAAAAACCCAATTTTATAAAACATCAATATCCAATCATTAAAAGGTAAGATGTTCAGAGAATGAGTGATGATGTGACCTCATATTAACGAACCGGCCATCCACCTAAATACCAGTTAATTTTGACGTTGGCGTTTTGATTATAATTATTTTTCTCCAATTACAATCATTTTATACCCCATATATATAAGCAAGCAAGAACTACTATTATTAGAAATAATTTCAATAATTGCTGGCCACACAAAAGCTGCATTCGATGACTCCAACTCTTAACATATACTTATAGCCTAAAACACCACAAATAAATTAACATATATGCATGCCAAAAAATATTACTCCCCTGTCTCATAATAGATGACATACTTAGGTAATACTCCCTCTGTCCCGGATTAGGAGTCACTTATTGTTATGGCTCGGGTTTTAAGAAAGAGTTGAAGAGTGTAATAAATGAAGTGAGATGATGGAGTGTGTAATAAATGAAGTGAGATGGTAGAGTGTGTAATAAATGAAGTGAGTTGGTTGAAGGTGTGTCCCTTTTGACTTTTTGGAGTGTGTAATAAATAAAGTGAGATGGCTGAGTGTGTAATTAAATGTTTGATTTTTATTTTGGTTTATTTTAATGTAGATAATGGCATTTTTATGTAATTTTGATGAAAAATGGGGTAAAATTGCATGACCAAATATGGAAAATTCTAAATGTGACTCTTAAACTGGGACGGACTTTTATGACAAAAAGTGACTCTTAATCTGGGACGGAGGGAGTATAAAATAAATATGGAAAAAAGCCATAGACGAACACAAGAAAATATGAAAAAAAAACTCCAGTACCACAGTACCACATATCCAAGCGTTATCCGCCAATTTCATCCATCAAAAGCTATAGCAGTCTTTCAACAACTTCACGCCAAAGTGGGACACAATCTTTTATTTTCGTGCTTTCATTGTAATAAAGGTTATTTATTGTGACTACTTTAGCAAGCTGTATGCATACATGCCAGAGATATGAAGTTATATACTATATACATTACCCCATCGAGCCAAATATCACATTTGAAAATTTATGTTTGCATTTTGATTTCAAAACTCTGTCTTTTCTCTTTATTTCGATTATTAGATCACAATCTTATGTACCGTCGAAATTCAATTAATACTAACGGTAAGTAGCTTGCAACAAATACGACGAGATTTTGTAAATATACACGTTGCAAACCCAATATACACGCTGCAAACTTAGGGCTGACAAATCATGCGAGTTAGATTGTTATCGAGTCAAACTGAGAACGACCCAACATGTTAAAGAAACATTCAATCTGAATACGAACTTGACCTGCTACGTTCAAATCCCAATACGACCCGTGCACGACGAGTATCTATTAGCAACACGATCATATTCGTCTTGACAAGGCACGATAATAACACAAACATGACAATCATACGAAAATTACATGAAACGACTTAGCCGTGTTGCATAGGAGATATGACCCAGCGACAATGTAGTGGTGGTGGTGAAGGCAAGGAATGGAGGAGGCGTGGACTTGAGGAATTGGTGATGAAGACGGGGAATGAAATGATAAGCTAGTTTGATTGGATCATTAATTCGTATATATGTATATCGTGTCAAAAATAGTTAGCCTCATGCATAGCGAGTCTGAAATATTGGTAATTTAATAGTGGCATAGTAAATAAGATAATGAATTTGAATGAGTGCATACATTACTCCAATTTACGCATTTTAGAAAAAAACTTTATAATTAATTATAATCTGGTTAAATAATTCTACTCATAATTTTATTGGTGCTATATTTCATAATATAAACTAGGTAGGGGTATTTTCGACAACCTTTTGCAACGTGTTTTAATTTTTAATGCTCATTGATTTCGACGTACATTATTGGTTGGAATGGTGACTACTCGAGAATAATCACGCAATTATATGAATTTAATTACCCGTACAAGATTATTGAAAGGAAATATAAGCTTAACCTAATCATGGCTAGATCCTTCAACATAAAATAAGAACATAGAAATTAAATAATAAATGAAGTAATTTCAATAGGAGCTAAACATAAAACGCCGATTTAATTACCTCCACGTCATTGAATTGGTACATAAAATTAAAAAAATGTAATCTCGTGAATTGTTATACGTACCATTCATTAAGTTGTATCTTGGATTAAAAATATTAATTATTTTAAACTTTGATTTGTATTTGGGAGTATTAATGTGATATGAAAGGACATAGAATTGAAAAGATAAAAAAATAAAGGTCTATTAATTCAATAGACCCACCACTTTTCTCAAGTCACGAGTGATGCAACATATATTAACTCTTCTTACTAATAAGTTTGTTTTTCATTGTAAAGATGTATTGGAATATTAAAAAAAATATCATTAAACTATTACCATTGTCCAACAAAATAACTCGTTTTCTTTTTTATATGTCCAAAATGAAAATGATCCATTTATAAAAATAAAAATAATACTATACCTATATTATTCTCTATCCATATAGTATATAAGTAAAATATTGTAAAAAAATGATTATCTTTGTTGGGACGGAATGAATAGAAATTTACTTTCTTTCAGATCAGGACCACATAAATACACATAAACATCAAAAAATTACTCATGGAACAGTTGCAAAATATGGTAAATTTATAAAATTGACTTGAAGTCAACTAAAAAGAATAATTTAAATAAAACACTTAATTCGTAAGATAATTAAAATATAAATTGACTTCAAGTCAACTAAAAATTAATCTAAATTAAAAAATTTCAATTAAAAATAGTTTAGTTGTGTGTGTGTGTGTGTGTTGTGAGAGAGATGAGTGCTTTTGCCTTGTGGTATCCCCATCAAGCTTGGATATGAGTGGAAAAGAGAATGGAGCCCTCCAAGAAACGAAAACGACACAAAAACCCACAAAAAGAAAATAAAGATGAACAAAACTCAATAAATGAATAAAAAAGAAACTAAAGTCAATAAAATATTCATCACATCCTTTTTCTTTACAAAAACAAACAAGTGTGAAAAAGATGGATGGCTACAAATTCAACATCATTTAATTTCACCCAAAATTAAATTAAATTAAATTACATAAAATAATAACCTCATATTAATAAAAGCATATATATCTATCTCACAACCACCACCCCCACTTACTGTTCCATTCATTTCTCTTACCAATTTCTCTCCCAACTCAAACCCTCTTCTCTCCGCCGCCGCAATCAACCCGAAAAGGAATATATCTCATGCACCGGAGTCAATAACCGGAGACATGAAAGATCCAGCGCAGGGAGGCGAGATCGTGGAGGTTGAGGGCGGCCAGATTCTCCGGGCCACCGGGCGGAAAGACCGCCACAGCAAAGTCTACACAGCCAAGGGGCCCAGGGACCGCCGTGTTCGCCTGGCCGCGCACACGGCCATCCAATTCTACGACGTCCAGGACCGGCTCGGCTACGACCGGCCGAGCAAGGCCGTGGACTGGCTCATCAAGAAGGCCAAGACGGCCATCGACAACCTCAACGACCTCCCACTGCCGCCACCACAACCCGGATGGGGCGACGGCGCAGCCTGGAGCCACTCCCCGGCAACAGAGCCAAACCCTAGCTCTGCTGCTGCTGCCAGGGAGCAGCACCAGTCTCAAGTTAGGAGCGAATATAATTTCGCTCCCAACACCAGCAGAAATAACAACAGCAACAACAACAACAATAATAATAATTCGGCTTCGTCCTTTATGGGCGAGGCCGATCTCATGAACACCATGAAGTCCTTGTTTCCAACCAGCAGTTTTGCAGGTTTCGACAATGATTCTTCTGAGGGCTCGTCTTTTCAGACGAGAGACCTCGGCCTGTCGCTTCAGACGCTCCAGGCCGATAGCCGGGCGAACCCCACCGCCCCGTTTCAAGGGAATTTCCACTGGAGCAGCGGCGGCGCCGTTTTCGCCTCCTTTTCTGAAAGGGAACTACTTCAGTCCAACGCCGCAGAAAACACGTGGAATCAGAGGCCTCAACGGCCTCTGATTCCACCAAATCATCACGATCAAGATCCGAATCTTCATCAGCCTCAGCCTCGTAGCGCTTTCGAGCTCGGATTTCGCGTACCGGCTCGGATTTACGGCGAGGAAGAAGCCGCGGAGAATCATCGGTGAATGAAATTCTTCTTCATTTCTTGCCTTCTAATAAATAGGTTATTTTATTTTATTGCTTTACTTTTTTTGTGGCAGAAGAATTCGATGTTTATTGAATTGCTTAGCAGAAAATAATTGTGTGGAAAGAGATGAAGATGAATGTTGTGTTGTCCTTGAAAAATACTACTACTATAGATTTCTAATTTTGTTGATTTTTTTTTCTTTAATATCTGCCAATAATTTTTGTGACATTTGTTGGTTTGATTTGATCAGAAATTTGGTTTATAAATTGTGGTGAAGTCTTAAGCTGATAAGCTTTCCTTGGCGTGTATTTTGTCGTTTACACTTTATTTCATCTGCTAAGAGTAGTAAAGATGAATATGCTTTTACATGTTACTAATGGCGGATGCACAATTTTTTTGGGGAAAACTGTATTTTAAGTTTCGCATTTAAAATGTTGTAAGAAGGAAATTTTCTATGATTTGCTTTCATAATAGAAGTTTGTGTGCAATGTCATAAAAGTTGGAGTGTCAAATATTCTAAAATATTATAAAAAGTATAAAAAATTCTTTAGCTTGGTAAAGGTTTGAGCTCCTTGTAATTTTTCCTTTTGTATTTCTAATTGTGTAAACCATTCCATCTTAGTTATGCATATGTATATCATTTGATTACAATGATTAATGGTTCAAAATAAAACTCATATATATCAAGAAATTAAATGTTTTCATTTGATCCGTATAAGGCTTTCGATTGATATAGCAAAAAAAACGTCTATTATTTCATTTTATTTATAACCAAATGTATAATTATATTTGATAATCTACTTTCTTTCATCCATAAAAATAATCGTTTTTTTTTTCATTTTTGATACGTACACAAATATTAACCCTTTCATTTATACATAGACACTACCCTAACGCGAGAATCTTTATTTTTATGAACTCTTTTAGCCTATTTTAGGTGTGCTAGGGTAATAATACTGAATGAATTATGTTTTGAAGTAAATTTCCAAAACTGGTAGTACTCCCTCCGTCCCGCACTACTCGCACCTTTCCTTTTGGGCACGGAGATTAAGGAATGAGTGATAGACAAAGTCAACAATTACGGCTGTAGGTATAAATTGTTACTAAAAATGGAAAGAGTGCAAATAACTTGGGACGCCCAGAAAGGAAATAAGTGCAAGTAGTGCGGGACGGAGGGAGTATAACAGAACAAGCTGTTCTGTTGATTGATTTCCCATTATAGGATAAGCATTGATTATTATTTAAGAAAAGTTCGAAATTTTTTTATCTTCTGAAATTGGTGTGTTTAAAATATATTGTTATTTCCACATGATAGATTGTTAGGAAATTAAAGATTATGTGAATTTTAAATATAGTTGTAAGCATCATAAGTTGAAGAGCATGTGTAAGAGGAACAAATAACTATAAGGTACTCCTCTTCAACTATTTCAATTATTGAAATCTACATTCTCATAATTAACATGATGTACTCCGTACTTGAATATTTACTTATTAGAACAGTAAAAGACACCTAACAAAATGAGAAAATTAAATGAAACAAAAAAAAAACTGCAAAACAAGTTCAAAATCAAATTTAAGTTTTACTACCTCCTTCCACAAAATATATTCTTAGTAGTGGCCAGTATAAGTTTTAATACATAATTAATAAAGTAAAAAATAGGGAGAGACAATGAAAAGGTGGTTTATTTTTAGTGAAAAATGTATATTATCTCATTAGATAGATAAATTTACCCTAAATAGATAAAGACTATTTTAGGTGGATGAAAAAAAACGAAATTTAACTATTTTTTATGGACAAAGTAGTATCAACCACCAGCTAAATTATAAATATACAATTAAATAAAATTTGGATTCAGGGGGGCGAACACCACTATCAGATCTTGACATGTCATGGGTGGACACAGAAAAAAAAAATGTTGGTACAAGCTTTATTAGGTCTATTTTCTTATAGTCAAATAATATATTACTTATTAAAGATAAAAATAATACAAAAAGTCATACCAATAATATATTTAGTAGTACATTTTAAAATTTGTGAGTACAATACAATAACCTAACTTATGTAAACTTTTTTTTCTTTTACTTTCTTCACTGAAAACTTCTTTCTTTCTTAAACCAATTTTTTGCAGCAATTTTTCTCTGCTGGTTTAATTAAACCTCTGACAATTGATATTTATCCACGTCAATTTAATAAGATCTAAAGATGAGTTCTGACAATTTCAACAAAATTAATAGTAATAGAGAAAAAGGAAAAGAAATTTGTGTGATAGAGATTTAAGCCCATTCACGTTTATAGGGTGGAGGTACGTGTAATTTTGTAGGGGTCCATGATCTCCCACTATTTGGAAAATTCTAAATATACATATTTAAATAATTTTATGAAATTAGATAAATTTAACAATTTAGAAATTTGTCCCATGTTTAATCTTAAATTGATAGGTCATGGTTAATTCGTTTAATTTTCCTTTTGATCTTCTTTGTTCCTGCTGGATTAATATCAAGAAGTTGTAAAAGAATAGGATTTTTGGATGTCTAAGATTAAGTTTAAATTATATTTTAATTTTAAGGAAAACTTTATCGATGAAATTGTTAAACCGATGACATGATTTTTTCACATTTTTAAATATCTGTAAAAGCATTTTTTCAATATCGACTAAATATATTTCAGAAAAGTAACGTTATTTTTTTCTTTCGAGTTTTAGTATAACAAACAAGCAATTAATAAATTAAACCGATTTGCACCATCAAAAATGGAATTTTAACTGTACCACTAAGCTCAACTGTCATATTTGACATATATTTATGTCTCTTGGATAAGAACTAAGTTAATTATGTGGCTAAAAAGAATTGATATAAAGAAGTTGACTAGATATTAATTATGGGTTCTCACTTTCTAATAAATTTACTATGTATATATTGAAGAAATTTAGCTGCCCACATTAATATTTTCACTAATTTTAAAACTTAGATATCAATTTGAGAGAAATCTTACTATTATGCAAGTAGTATTAGTGAGAATTATTTAATTTACGCTAGCATTATTTGATTTATTTTGAATATAATACATTAATACCTCTAAAAATTACTCCTATTATTGATGTCATTAGTTCTACAATTATAATTTCAAATGAATGAAACTGTACATTCTAAACGTAAATGTGATTGGCCGTATCAGTTTTCACTTTCAGAAGTCGAATTTTTACTCCTCTCCAAATCTGGAAAAGTGTGCTAAAAAATCAAATATTCCTATTCCAATTGAATTATTATTTTTATCATTTGACTATGCCCACACAGAACAAATATTCCTATTAATATAATATTCCTCCGAAATTTGGTGCAATAAAATTTGACCCACAAAGTAAAACCCATGGGCCAACATCATTTGACTGGACTAAGAGCATGAGCAACGCCGGCCCGTGGCCAAGTCGCCTGCCTGCTTAACTCGAGGGCTTATCGTCCGTATGGAAGATAGAGTTGGAGATCGAACCGCACTAAGGTTCATGAGCCGCAATCCCGCAACACATTGTTCTATTGTCTTAAAAAAATTATGAAATTCTTGTACTAGCTACTACTTTTAATGAATTGCTTCGAGGTTCATGAATCGTAGTAGCATATAGATCTAGCCCACGGACCGCGACTCAATCTGCCTAAAAGGACCCCTAAGCCGTCATGCCCCATGAATAATGGTGGATCCATGAATAGTGCGGGGCTAACCTAAATTTTGGATTTTTTCCGTCACGTCTAAAAAGCTGTATGACATGTGACAATACTCAGATTTTTTTTCAAAATTCGATTACGAGTGTCCTAAATGGGAGTCATCTCACATATAGGAAACAAGTATCAACATAACAAATTCACAGGACACCTATGTGGTTCCTTAACAACATCAAATCAACATTGGTCAACTAATCTAAGTGCAAGAGGTTTCAAATTAGCTCATGTAGATGCTATACTTTCTTTGATCAAATCAACAATCATCAATTGCTTTCTCCATCACATCTCTTCAACAAAAGCATCTTGCTTTTGATGTTGCATCAAAGGGAGATAGATGTTCGTTTTATTTTTTTCACCTTTTTTCCATTTTGTCATTCGTTTTCCTTTTTTGTTTCTTTTATTTTTCTTTTTTATCAATACTGTCTACATTACTTAATGAAAAACTACGTTAATACGAATTACTATATTATTTCTATGGAAATCTTCATATGTATGTCATACCAAATTTCACAACATTCATAGTAGTATTTGTTTTCTTCTTTTGTTGAGTATAAATTAAATTTAATGATGCAATTTTATTTTCTTTCAATTATGTAATTTACTAATTTTTGAAATTTTTATTATGTAAATTTAAAATTGTACTCACTTGTCCCTCTATAGTAGAAGCGTTTCATTTCAGCATGAGATTTAAGAAATTGTGTTAAAAGTGAGTTAAGTGTAGGGAGAATAAAGTAGAAAATGAAAAAAGTAAAGAGACGAAGAGAGAATAAAATTAGATAGAATAAAGTAAGAGAGGAGAAATATGTTTACTTTTTGCCAAAAGAAGAGATAACTCAACTACAGTGGGACAACCTAAAAAGGAATACGACTCAACTACAAAGGGACATCGGAAGTAATGATGTATTTGAACTTAGAAAATTCATAATTTAATTAGAAATATAAAATATAAAATTAATAAAAAATAATACAGATGTTTCTAAATTTTTTGTTGCATAGTAGTAGTTTATACTTGTTTTATGACAGATAAATATAAACAGTCTAATTGTAAATTTGGGTTGGGTTGGGTTGTGATGCCCTATATAAGAACTCATTGGGCTAAGCTGCAAAGTTCAACTATGGATTCGCTATGTAGTTATCTTCATTGTTTCAACTTTGATTCTCCCATATTTTCTATGCAACATTTTTTTCACTAGTCACAAAACAACAAACGTTCAAAGAATATGTTTGGTGAAATATATTTGAGTTTAATTTGTAATTGAGAGATTATGTGTTTTTTTTCAAAGTTTTGGACTTGTTGCTTCTATCACTATATTTTGTTTTGTTTTGTTTTGTTTGTACTTCTATCACTATATGTAGGCTATCTTATCTTTAGATTTTACAGGTTGATAGACTGATAGTACTCTACTTATGTAGGTAGCAAATTTATTACTGTACCTGATAGCATAAAAAAGGAGTGTCAAACATTGAGATTTAATATGAATTAATACAATAGTAGAATATTGCCATTAATAAAGAGGTTTCAGTTTGATAATTACAGTCAAAGATAAAATATATGAATATGGTATTTGCTCCTTTTCCTTTTCTTGAAAAGAACAAACAGATTAATAATGCAGATCCGATCAGACATGGGGAAATTCAAAATAACAGAAAATAAAGAGGGACCATAATCTCACATCCAATGACCACTAAACCCGACAACATCTTACACATGCATATGTAGGCATGCACAAACCGAACCGGACCACCGGTTAACCGCTGGTTCATGAACCGGAACTGGAACCGGCGGCGGCGGTTCAAGCGGGCCAGTTCAGGTTCGGAAATATCAGGAACCGTAACCGGCGGTTCACCGGTTCGAACCGCCGGTTCAATAAAATTTAAAAAAATTTATTATTTACAAAATCAATTTTTATATATAAAAATCAATTTTCATAAATAAATAAATACAATAATTTCATAACAGCCCATCTTTATTTGTTGGGCCTATGATTCTAAGAAACCATTCTTGGTTGTTTCTCTTTTATAGAGACATCCTTGAATATTTTATGTTTCACTTTCGATGTGAGACAAAATATGTTGAATTATTTTCTCTTATAAGTACATGTTTAGATCATTCATTCATTCATCTTTTTCCAATGTGGGATACAAAACTTTCATTTGTTTTCTACTTTTCTTTATTTTTTACTACATTTTTTTATTCACTAACTTTATCTTTATTTTTGTTATGATTCATTTTCTAAGACAAATTTATAGATAATGATAGAATGAAATAGAATAGTTCAATTAAATTTGAATGTTGCATGTTGCTCATAATTTCTATATTTATAGAATGTGGATGTGTTCAAATAATAATAATTGGATTTAAATGTGCTCACTTTTAAGAATTCTAAAAAACCATTCTTAGTTGTTTCTCTTTTATAGAGACATACTTGAATATTTTGTATTTCACTTTCAATGTGGGACAAAATATGTTGAAGTATTTTCTTTTATAACTAAATGTTTAGATCATTCATTTATCTTTTTTCCAATGTGGGATACAAAACTTTTATTGTTTTCTACTTTTCTTTATTTGTTACTACATTTTATTAGTCACTAACTTTATCTTTATTTTTGTTATGATTCTTTTTCTAAGACAAATTTATAGATAATAATAGCATCAACTAGAATAGTTTAATTAAATTTGAATGTTACATGTTGCTAATAATTTGTATATTTATAGAATGTGGACGTGTTCAAATAATTGGATTTAAATGTAAGTATGTTGTTAATTTTTCTCAATATATTGATTAAAATGTGAAAAAATAACAATTAATATAATTGGTATAATAATGATAAAAATAGATAACTAAAGAATGATTTTTTTAGTGGTATAATATAGTTTATATATTAGTAGTAGACTAATAGTATGATTTTGTATAATAGTTGTTATTCTAATAGATGTAGTATAATTTATATAAATAAAATTATTATTTGTGAATATATTCTTGATAGATAAGAATAAACAATTATTGAGTAATATGATTTGTATATAGATATATAATTCTTCATATTATAGTTATCACTAGATTAATACAATTTGTATAATAATTATTCTCTCAATGTGTATAAATTATAATGGTATTTATTAGTTAATATACACATAAACGTATACACAAACAAATCGATAATGATAAAGAATTAAAGAATAATACTTTATATAATTATATTTGTTGTTAAGTTATAATAATAGAAGATAGTTAGGATATAAACTAATATAAACAAAGATGATGGAGATGTATCATGTAGTTATAATAAATAAGGAGTTTTATCCCACATTGAAAGAAAGAGCAACACATCCAAGAACATGTAGCTATAAAAGAGAATCATCCAATACACTCTCTTTCAACCCAAAAGCTCAAGTCCAACATTAAGTGTAAATTGTAACTTATAAGTTGTGACTTGTAGTCTCGTTGAAATAAACACTAAAACGAAAAGAAATGTAAAAAAAAAACCGCAGAACCGGCCTGGAACCGGCAGTTCAAGCAAAAAACGTGCGGTTTTGAATCGCCTCGTGAACCGGCAGTTTTTTGAACCGGAATCGGAACTGCCGGGACCCTTGGCGGGCCGGTTCCAGTTCATGGGAATGATGAACCGTGAACCGGTGGTTCATGAACCGGAACCGGCGGTTTTCGACACGTGTGTATGCCTATGCATATGCATGGTC
This sequence comes from Salvia splendens, assembly GCF_004379255.2. NCBI lineage: Eukaryota > Viridiplantae > Streptophyta > Magnoliopsida > Lamiales > Lamiaceae > Salvia > Salvia splendens. Next base: position 33,037,452 of record NC_056039.1, read on the forward strand.
ACTCCTAATCGAACCGTAACCGGAACCGGTATTTCAAATCAAACCGAAACCATTTTATCGGGTTACATAGTCCGGTCACTGGTCAAAAAGTTCCGAACAAAAAATCTGCCATTTCCAACAATTCAAGATAGGTTGCATGTGTGTCTTATCATATTACACGATCTAATCACAGGTCGGAAACTTTCGAAAAATCGGCAATTGACCGACAATTCAGGATACGTTACATTGCAGGCATAGGTGCATGCTTTTTAAACAAGCACATGCCTATAACCTCCTCTATAGTAGTACAATCATAAACAACCTCAATCGAGCAAAAATAGTCTAGATAATGGATTACATGTGTTATACAAAATTGATAAATTAAGAGATAGAAAGAGAAAATTGGTTGAGTAATTGTTAGTGGAAAATAAGGCTTGCCTCATTAGTAAAAGATAAATTTACTATAAATAGATAGAGACTAATTTTGGTGAATAGATTGAAAATGAAAAAAAACAAGATAATTTTTCGTAGATGGAGGTAGTGATATAGTAATAGTTAATACACACGTTTACATGCATCCCAACAAAAACCCATTTTCTACAACAAACTGACATGCTTCTAAGAATAAAATTTGATGATTGGCTGATGATAAAAAAAATAGAATAGAATAAAATAAAATAAAATAGAAATAAATAGCCACTCTCCTCCCTAAAATTAAGCCAAGAAAAGAGAATTTTCCTAATAAAACAAACATAAGAGCTTCTTAAATGTGAACTTGATTACTCTATAGTTCACAAAGGCTGCTCTTTATTTGGTAATGCTTTTCCTGCATCAAGGAGAAACTAAGTTAGGTATTTCGATATTATGTTTTATTTTACCAGTACATGTCACATGTATACTATCGAAAATGCATAAAATAGTCAAAATTAGTTTAGTACCTTGGAAATTAATGTATGGCATATCATGTCAGTTAACTGCTAGTTGCTCTTGCTCAGTATCAGCAACTCGTGATGGTGAATCATTCTCCATTTTCTTCATGTTTTGTTGGTAGTATACTTGCCTCAGCCTCTCAATTTCCCTCTTTAATGCTTCTTGATGAGCTACAATTGTAAAAATGAATAAATAACTAGGAAGATGAAAATAATACTCCCATGTCCCACTCGCATTTCTTATTTGGTACGAGATTTTATGTAATGTTGTTTGTGAATTAAGTAAAGCGAGAATAAAGTAGAGATAGATGTTTTCATTTTAAGAAATATAGTATGTCATTAGTGATAGATATTGCAAAAAGAAGAATGTACTATATTAGTTAGAGTGGGATGGGGGAGTATAAAATTTTTAGAATTATAACAAGAAACCAATTAGGTATGAATCTTGGAATATTTTAATTTTTTGATCAAATGAATCTTAGAAAAAGGTTGTGAACTTGTGAGAACACAATCATTTCATGGGTGTACGAAAAATAAATCTGTTTACGTTTATATGTTTATTAATATCAAGAAATTAATGTGCACCTATTAATTTGGTGGATATAAGTGCAAAGGGTTGGTGCTGTCACATTTATTATAGGCATATGCTAACAAATGTATCCACCAGAAACCAAATTATTGCAAGATTTTGGAATCTAGAGAAAATTTGTTACTGATTTTTTTTGGCAAAGAAAGGAAGATGAAAAAGGTACTGAATTTATCTTTTCTACTTTTCTGTATGATTGTTATTGTTTTCAATCTATAGTTGTGTAATTAATAATATTGATCAAGAAAGGAGATGGTATCCATCATGTGACTGTTCTCCCATGTTAAGGCTCTCTAGTTTCACATGCATGTGAAGATCTATCTTGCCTTAAAAGATACTCCCTATCAATCATACATTAATTTACAAATAGTTACTATGTAAGTGATAATAAAATTTTAAATATTTTATTTCATTGAATTATATATAGTTCAGTGTGAAATATTGGAACAATTACACTAGCTTTATCATTAAAAAAACATGTAAAACACCAGAAATTAAACTAAGCAAATTAGAAATAGCCCAACTTAAATTAAATAGTTTAGAGCTGCATTTTGACAAGCTAATTAACTGAAATGTAACATAAAATCTCATAATTAAACTCATGTGATGCATTCATGCATATAGATTTGGATTGAAATCATGTACTATCATAAAGGGTAAACAATTCATGTGTTTATCTTTTATATTTGTGATTAATTCTGTTATTATTTCCTAACACTATAATTAATCTATAGAGAAGTAACCATGACATAATATCATGAAACCAACTTTATTAGTACTCCATTTGCTAATAATATAAAGAGAAAACCCTAATTGGAAAAAGAAACTCACCATCTTTGAAAACTTTATCTTGAGCTAAAGCTGCGATTCTTTGCTTGAGAACACTGTTATCAACATTTAGTACGAGGCGTTGGTGGTCCAAGTAAGCTACTCGTGGTGATAACACTGATACTTCAGCCTAAATTAAATTCATCATTTCAATAAATATATATAGAAACAAATAAAATTACAGTGCAAAAACAATAAATTGATTGATTTTTAATTACTTGAAGAGAAGAAACGCTGCGCTCTAGCTCAGAAATGTAGTGCAATTTTCTCACTCGTGACCTCTGCGCAGATTGCCGGTTCGCCAAAATTCTGAAATTGTATTCAAAATCATAATGTTTATTAGTTTTATTTACATACATTATACATATAGATAGATACATGTATATACGTTGCAGTGTGTGAAAAATGGTGGTGAATAGTATACCTCTTGATCCGCTTTGGATCGGCGATCCTCTCGCCGGAATTATCCGTCGCGGCGGAGGTGTATAGGCCGTCGTCGTCCTCCTGCGGCTCGCTCTTCGGGTGAACCGCCCTTGGGTCCGACGACGGGCCGGGAGGCCCGTCGTCGTTGATGCTGTTGTGGTCGTCGGACGGGGACGAGGGGTTCGAGGCGCCTGGTTCCACGTCGTCGTTGAACATCGACATGAGCTGGTCTTCGTCGAGCCCCTCGAACCCGCCGTCCTTTCCGACGGCGGAGGAGTTCGACTTGAGGCACTCCTCCGCCATCGGGGCCTCCAGGAAGGCGATCGAGTCTCTCATCGACCGCCTGTGGGACCCGCGGCGGGCCGACGAGAAGTCGAGGAACTCGTCGATCCACGTCGGATTGTTGTTGTTGTGGTGGTTGCTGATTGACAATCCCCCCATTTTTTGGTGGGAGAAATCAGCCCAATTTGTGGTGATGGTGGGGATTTTTGGAGGTAATTGAGCCATGAGACTTAAAAACAATATTGCAAGGCTAAACTACAATATGTCAACATGAAGGGCTTATATATACACAAATCCCACACGCAAATAAAAAAGAAGAATGAAATAATTTTCTAACAATTTTATATAGCCATAGGAACATCATCATCACAATCACATCTCCATAATTCCATTATCTTTCACCAAAATTAAATAATTTTGTTTCTAAAAAATAAGAATTTCTTACTGTCTATGAGGGTGGGGTCACATGGGGGAAGATTAGGACAGCTATCTACAGCTTAGTGGGTGGGGGTAGGGGGATAGGTGAGGTGGGGTTGGGGGTTGAGTTGAGTTGAGTGAGAGTAGTTTATTAACTGAAAACTGAGTGGGAATCAGAAGCACGTGCCCTTGTGGCCTCCACTGTTTATTTCATCTTCTTACAATCATTGGTGGCCGTTGGATCTCTCTTCCATCAACATTCATTCCACCCATTCATTAGCCTCGGAACAATCTTGTCAACTTATTTTTTAAATCTCTTTTTGGAGAAATATTGATTAGTTAAAAGATGCAAGCGAATGGAATGAGAAACGAAATTTGTGGGTTGGGCACAATAATGGGAAAGGAGAAGTATTTTTGGAGGGATGAGCTGTGGAAAGTGAAGGGTATTAGAAAGGGATCATGCCTACCCATGTGAAATGTTTGCATGCCCAAAACCTCTCTCCCTTCTCTTCACTCTACTTTGTCTACAAACTATACCCACATGTAGGGGCATCACTATCTATATAGCTCTCTTCATAATATTTATTCTTAAAACAGTTATTTAAGGTGACATTTGTGCATAGTAATGAGCAATGGTATACAATAAATGAAACTCGTGGGATCGGACATAGTGAAAAAGATTGGGCCCAATATCAGAAAGGAGAAACGGTGCAGCAACCATCGCTCACTGACAGACTATGGATGACGGATTAAGAATGGAAGTGAACCACAAAAAATTGAATTTAATGGAGTTTTTCGACCCGTCTAGATCCAACAATTGTAATGAGTTATATTATGTTGTTATATAGCGAAAGAGAGGAGATTGATGGTTGGATGCTCGATGAGTTATTTAGATCCCGACTCGATTAGATTTTTATTGTAGCTTAGTTTTGTGAAATTCGTTCATGAAGTTAAGGTGGGATTTAACTTTATTAGTTGTGATAAAATAATAAATTTATAATAATTACTTTGTTTTTAAAAAAAATTGATAAATATTCTACCGGGAATCATAGAACCCAATTTATAGTAACGTGCTCACGACATACTACAATTATGCCATGGCAAAATAAAATAATATACCTACGCTGATAAAGGACATATATTCTCTCTATCAATGCCTATATTATATGCATGTTAAATCTTTTGTCTAATTTCACCCATTTATATAGTACTAGTAATTAAAATTTAAAAAATAATACTTTCATCATACGCATTAAATATATTATAGATATGACTTGCAATCAGGAAAATATGAATGTAATCAGATGCAAACTCTAGGAAAATATTAACAGATGACAAAATCATAGTAACAAAAAATGCCAACACAGTTTCAACGGTTGATGTTGTGTTAAAACTGTGTTGACATTTTTTATTGCTGTTATTTTGTCATCCGTTGATATTTTCTAACGGTCCAAATTAAAGTTTAGAGTTTGTACAATATTTATAGTTTGCATTTTATCACTACTCAACCAAGACAATAAGTATATAGTTCAACAAAGTCTAGTTACTAAGTATAATAGGTTTTAGATTAAAAAAAAAAACATAAACAAATAGTATTGCTCAGAAATAAGAATCAAGAAAGAAATTATTTGAATAGTAGCTCCATCTTGGCACTTGGTAGACAAAATTGATTTGTACTCCCAGAGTTCACGTTAAAATTTTGGGGGATAGATTCATCCCAATACTTTTTGGCAAATAAACATAATTTAAAGGCCCAGTGACCTTTGATCCTGACATTAACCACTCTACCACTAAGTCAACATACACCCCTCACATTCTAATTATATTCTTTGGTCCAGACATTAACCACTCTACCACTAGATCAACGTACATCCCTCACATTCTAATTATATTATAGTCACAATAAATACAATATGAAACTAAAACAAGATTGAGAATAAATAGTCCAACTGCATATGAAATTTAAACACGGAATAGAATGAAGAAATATATGCACAACTCAGCATAGATGAAGCATGAAATATGCACATAGGAGACACAACAAACTCACGGAAACAGAAAAATAGGGCAATCAGACATGATTTAAACAGAATTCGCACCAATATACGTGACACAACACAACACAACACAACACAACAAGACACAAGACGTATATTATGTAAGAGATCAGAAGCTAAACCTTATAACAAAGATTGCTTCCTCGAAATCCGCCTTGGCTTAAAAATGAAGATAGCTCCATCTGTTACAAGAAACTACATGTTAGCAATCGTGCTTGTGTGCATTCTGTGCGTTTGCTCAGATGCACGTCCAGAGAAGCCAACAGAGGAAGCAGCGGTCAAGAAGAAGAGATACAAAACCTGGCTGAAACAATACAAGAAAAAGTACAGGGGCAACAAAGAATGGAACATGCGATTTGGAATCTACCAATCTAATGTTAGGTTCATAGAATTCGTAAACGCACAGAATCTTTCTTACAAACTCACAGACAATCAGTTTGTAGACATGACTAACTTTGAGTTCCAGACCACCTACTTGGGTTACAAGAGCCGTGAGCGCCCAAGTAATCAGCAGCATAGCTACGAAGTTGGTAACTACCCAATACCATCTAGCAGAGAATGAAGAAAGAAAGGCGCTGTGACTAAAGTGAAGAATCAAGGCGCATGCGGTACAAATCTCGCTTTCTTTATTTAACCTGTCCGTTTATGAGATGCAGTTTCTAAAATAAAGCAATCACCATGCTATCTCAAAGTACATGCATTGAAAATCCTTCATGACAAGCAGTTGCTGGGCATTTTCAACACTAGGAGCAGTAGAAGGACTCAACAAAATCAAAACGTGGAATTTGATATCATTGTCCCCCCAAGAGATTCTCGACTGTAATTTGGGCATTGGTGATCAAGGTTGTCGTAGTGGTTGCATGGAAAAAGTATATGAATTCGCAGTGCTGAATGGTGGCATAAGTTCAGAAGAAGATTGCCCATATAAAGGGAAACAGAGCATGTGTAACCCAATCACAGCAAGAAAGATAGCAGCAAGGATAACCGGCTATGTTCGTATACCTGAAAGGAATGAGTCGGCCATACGAGCTGCAGTAGCTCGTCAACCAATAGCAGTAGCCATTGATGCCAGCGCACCCGAGCTTCAGCTGTACTCTAGTGGAATATTCACCGGATCCTGCGGAAAAAAGCTTAACCATGGGGTTTTGGTAGTGGGCTATGGCATAGAAAATGGTGTGAAATATTGGATTGTGAAGAAATCATGGGGAACTGGTTGGGGTGACAAAGGATATATCAAAACGAGCCGTGGGACTTCTGACAAGAGTGGTATTTGTGGCATTTCCATGGAAGCTAGCTACCCCGTCAAAAATATCTGAGGCAGCCAGCCGTGTCGGTTGTCGGGTACTCATAAATTGAGTCAATATCAATTTAAATAGATATACAAGCGAAGTTAATGGGTAGAAATAGCCATAATAATAGTAGTCTTATAAGAATTATATGTTTATTCCTAAATTTATTCAAACAATATTCAAAATGTAATCTCTGTGTCTGGCTATGAATATAAGTTAATGTTTTACTGCATAGAAGCTTTTCCATATTTCTGCATTTAAGTCATAAACCTCTAGCACCCTTTTGAATTTAATCAAACACAATCATTATAGTATATGTTGATTTATCAAGGGCGTTAACTAATTACATTCACATTTCTAAACTTCTCAACAAAAAATGCATAGATTGGCAGGTAACATGCACAAAACTGGACTTTGAATAATTAACTGCTTGTGGTTTAGTATTATACACACTCCTCGTTTTTCAACAAGACTACGACCTCAGATAGTTTTCCTAATCTGTTTGATAAAATTAATTATATCTGAACACAGAGTACCTGTAACTGATAAGACAATATAGTTAATCCTATGACAGAGAGAATGCGAGTAACAAAACCTTTTCATATAATAGTCACTGAGGCCTCCAATCCGCTCTTCAACGTCTCGAATAGCAATGGTCTTGAAATGGCTCTTTGACAGCTGGATTCACTCCACACCTTATGTTGGCAAAATGTTCCATCTTCCATCCATCACTCCCAAGAAGTAACGTGTAATGGCAGCAATTACTTCCTCTGACATCAAATTGTAGGGGTCATAGCACCAAAATCTTCATCACCGTGCCATTCTCTACAATTATTAAGTTATGTATCATCAGTTCAATGGGAAAAGAAACATATAGAAGAAATAGAGATTGAACAAGAACGTAGGTGTCAAACTAATGAATTTGAAAGAGGGTTAAGGCATACCATGATGAAGATGTATATATCAAGGACACATCTGTCACCGGAAATGTCTTCTTCTGGGCTTGTGGTGCCGATAAAGACAAAATGCCAGGACAAAAATAAGAAGACCCACCTGGAGGTAGACCATGGACTTCAAGCCTAGGAAAACAACTGATTGGTTACTCTTATGGAAGGGTGAACTCAAAGAATCATAAAGTAATTTGATACGTGGAGAAATACCTTTTTTAAGTTTCTGTGATGAGTCCTCCATCTTATTTCCAGGTTTGGTTTTTCTTGAGTTAATAAAATCCAGTTCCTGATTACTTTCTAAGTCATAATTTATTTTCTGATATGCAATATTCCCACCCATGACGCAATTGTTAGGACAAATGACAGTTCCATCATATTCGTCACTTCCATCACAGCAGTCTGTATGCATGAGTTACCGCAAGCAAATTAGATGTTGAACAATATGCTGTAGAAAGTAAACCTGACATATAAACTTCAATCTGTAACATGCAGGCATAACATCTTTCATTTCAAGATCTAGAGATTCTTTTCTCCAAAAAAAAGATCCACGAGCCCAAGAAGCAATTACTACCATGCTATATGCCACAATTTTAGAATTACAAAAGCCCAGGTGAGCTGACCATGAATCATTAGCCAACAGTAATTAAACTATGTATGCATAATTACTAATTTACAGAATGATGAATCATCAATTCAAAATTCAGCTCTTTTATGTTCTAATGCATAAACCGTTTCCCTGGTCAAATTCACATGTCTAAAGTCTATACAGTCAGACTCCACCCATGAGAATTATGCAATACCTGGAAAATCCACAGTCTACTATAGAAATTAGAAATAACTGTCATATGATTCTTTAAGCATTTTTCCTTTACAATTTTTTTTTTAATGGACAGCTACAGTAATAGCAATTACATGATTCAGCTACACATATACGCAAGTCAGCCAACCATACTATGAAACCATAAGACACTGAAGTGCAAAAGAATAGTTCAACTCACCACAAATCTGATCATTCACTCGAGAAGAAAACAAGAATCTGGGTGTACTGCCTGTATTTTTGCAGTAGAATTTGCTAGCTGGACATGCAGAAGTTCCTACATGACAAAGACATAAATCTCCAAAACTATGAAACTGCATATAACTTCATTCTAGTACTAAATTCAAATGATATCTATTAGTGGAGAAGCTAAATCTCCAAAACTATGAAACTGCATATAACCAAAAACTTCTTCATCTGTGGGTTCATTAAAGATCATCTACCTTCAAAGCTCCTACATGGTTACTATAGTTACTATAATGTCCCCTGCTTCTCTCCCTCTCTCTTATTTCATAGCCTTTAGATAGTATTACTTCTATTTTCATTTCTCCAAGTGAAACTGCTTACAAGATTATGAATGTCCCTTGCGGCGAGACTTCATCGACTAGTCAAACGCATGATTTTCAGGTCAAATATTGATGGTCGCCAACACACTAAGAAAAATGTAGAGACCTGAAACTGCAATTCTTACTGTTCCTTACATACTATCCTATAAATATAACTTAGCATTGAATACATTTTATTCTTATTCATACAGACTCTCTTTATTTATAGTACGGTTTAGCCACCAACAATTCAAATAAAAGTACTGTAAACAACAGCTGGAGCAAGTAATGAATCCCTACTTAACATAAAAGTAGGAATTCGGTCGACATTCCTAAATTACAATGCGTAATCGGCTATAATTCATCACAAAACAATTTAATCCAATTCTCTTTACATTTAATTGAAAGAGTTGCAACTGATAATTATTTCTACCTACTCTCCTCCAGCGATTGACTAACAATTATAGAGCCTGTCCTTGAAGACTGAATCGAACAAAATAAATTACTCATATGATAGAATCAGTAATATACCGGGTTCATCAGTGCCATCAGCGCAATCGCAGAAATCGTCGTTGAGACGATCTCTGGTGAAGGATTTAGATCCGTCTTTGCATTTGATCAGCTCCGCGTCGTAGTACTTGACATCTGTAGCGATCCAACACATACAGTATTTCACAGTTCAATAAAACCTTGTCTAGAGAGAGAGAAAGAGAGTTGACCTAGAGGTTGGACTCCGGTGAGTGGGCGAGAAGGAGAGGAATAGGAGTGGTGGAAGTGGAGAGAAACGAACAAACAAGTGATGAGAGCGAGACCATTCGCCATTTTCGCCTGCATTTCCCACCACAATCGCGGGAAAATCGGGTTTATGGGGGAGTTTACACTAAATATTACGTAAATGTACCCATTTTGTTATCTATTCCACAAATGGGAAAAACGCCAACCACATTGGCGTTTCTATTAGTAAAAACGCCAACCTCATTGGCGTGTTTTAAGGTAAATACGCCAACGATGATGGCGTTTTATACTTGTGCCGTATTTTGGGTGTATGCTCGCGGATTGTAATTACGATTAAACACGCCAACTTGGTTGGCGTGTATAAATAAAAAAACGCATTTGTAAATGGCGTGTTTTCTTTGTTGAAACGCCGAACATATTGACGTTTTGTAAAAGACGCCAACCGGAGTGGCGTATTTACTTAATCATGAAAAACGCCATTCTGAGTGGCGTGTTTAATCAGACTGATATACCAGGCGTTCCTCCCCCAAATCGCGAAAACCTCACAACACACAGCCTTCGCGATTTCTCCAGCTGCGCGCCTTCTCTCCGTGATTTCGGCCTACATTCATCAATCGGTGCTATTCTCCCCCAAATTCATCTATTTTATTCGGTTAGTATGCTTACCTTTTACATAATTATAGTAATTGGTGGATAGCTAGGGTTTGTAATGGGTTGTGAATTGAGTAGAAATATTATGCATTTTGGATTGGTTGAATGATATTATTGTTGATTATTATGTTGGATTGTGTTGGGTTTAAGTTAATTTGTGTATAAATTTGATTATAAGCCTAAACCCTAGGGTTTTTATAGCTAAAAAATTGGGCAAATTGTTTTGATTTATGTGGGTTTTGGTTGATTAGTTTAGATTGTTAAATTTGTTTAGGTTAGGCAAAATTGAAATTGGTAGGTTGGGCGAATTGTTAATTGAAATTGTTAATTTTGTGTAGGTGAATTGGTTTATGATTTTGAATGTGCAATGTTGTGTAACTTGCTTATTTGATGTTGGTGTTCAATTTTGTGATATTGGATTAAATTGTATCTAATTATTGAAATGGTTTATGGTTGGTTATTGTTGAATTTGGTTTATGAAATTGGATTAAATGTTATGGTTGGTTATTGTTGAATTTGAATTATGTAGGTAAATTATGGCATCATCTTCAACCTCTCGTCGTCGGCTTGCATGTGGTCCTGCGGATCCATCTGTATTATATTTTCAGAGACAACACGTCTCTAACAACATATGGGCAGGAGTTCCATCCGAAGATGTACGCTGCCGACGATTTGAAGGAAAAATTTGGGATGTTCCCATCCAGCAACATGTCTTGACAATAGTGGACCAGATGGGGTTTGGGGGTATGTTAAGGTGTGGTAAACCAAAAGAAATTGACCACCATCTTATCACAGCTCTGATTGAACGTTGGAGGCCAGAGACTCACACGTTTCACTTTCCAGTCGGTGAAGCGACTGTGACACTGGAAGACGTGGAGGTCTTATGGGGCCTGAAAGTTGATGGAGAGGCTCTGACAACTTACATCCCCCCGACGGACGCGGGATATTGGACGGACAGGTGTATGGATTTTCTAGGATTCATACCGGAAGCATCCGAGTTGAAGGAAATGGCTTTTAAGCAGACGAGCTTATCGCGCCAATTGAGGATTGAGCTGTCTAATGACCACGAACACTACATATATGCTCAGCGGGCTCGTATCTATTGTCTGCTATTACTTGGTGGTCTGATGATCCCCAACGCCACCGGAAATAAAATTCCGTTCTTCTACCTACACTTTTTCATGGATATAGAACGGTGTTCTACATATAGCTGGGGTGGGGCGACGCTTGCTTGCTTGTACCACAATTTGTGTGAAGCGGCCGTTGGTCAGAGGACGGATGTAGGGGGAGCCTTAACTCTATTACAACTTTGGGCTTGGGAGAGAATCCCAAATATTAGACCGAGGATGCTAGATCCCGTGCATACAGACTATCTACCATGTGCAAGAGCGTAAGTTGTTCATTAATTGCGTTTTTAAACTTAATGTTCATCAATTTTCGTGTTCTTCGCTCATAATTTAAATTTTTTAGATGGAATGGCCCGGCGTCATATGTAAAAGCACCCGGACATTGTGTTGAAAATTTCCGAGATCAGTTCTCCATGATGCATCCTAATCAGGTACTTCATATATTTATAAAATGTTTTTGGTTTTTTGTTTTTTGTTTTTATGGAAATTATTTTGAAAAATTTGTATCACATGTAGTTTATTTGGAGGCCTTATCTCCACCGGGAGTTGCCGGAAAGTTGTGATGCCGGTCGTCCTATATGGATGTCGATCACAACGCTTATTTGTTGGAATCTGGCTGAGCCACACCTGCCACACCGAGTGTTGCGCCAATTCGGGATTGTCCAACCGTATATCCCGGATCTCCCCCGGTTCCACGGTTCTGATTTTTTGAAACAGGATCGCCGTGGAAAAGCTGGTCGGAATTGGGTTCAATGGCACGCCAATTATATACAGGAGTGGGACAACAGACACTTTACGATATGGACTGATCTGGAGGACAGTACTGAGCCTGTTGCAACGGAAGAATATATGAATTGGTTTCGCCAGATCACTGTGGTGTATTTAACCAAACCCGGCGTGCATGCTGAAGAGGGATTCCACGAAACCGCATCTTCTCATAACTTTACGGTACATTATTCATACTTAACTAAACCCTGATTACTTATTCAAATTCATATTATGATATGTACTTAACTTTGAAAAATTGTAGGTGGAGACGCTTCACAAAATACGTCACTATCTAAGTGGCCGAGCTGCGACAGGACATTTCTGTCCGGATATGGAAACCATTTCGAGGATGGTTGAAGAAGGACTGCAGATATCCGGGGAGCCTCAGCTGATGGACTACCCTCCTTCGCAGCGCTCTGCAATGGACGTGGACGTACCCATAAGGCAAAAGGCAAAACGACGAACCAAGCAGAAAACCGTCCGCGGAGAGTCGTCATCTCAGTTCGTACACGACTCCGATGACGATTTTGAGGACCCACCTCCACCGAGCTCTGCACTTCGAGGCCGTCATTCTATTAGCCATACCGGTGGTACCGGAGAAGATATTGGCCTCAGTGATGTCCCCGCTTCTCCACCGCGGTCGTCTGTGCAGGAGGATCTTGAGAACGCTGTTGTTCAAGATACTCCTCCCTCAAGGATCCCTAGATCTACATCTACTATTGGGAAGGGGATACGGCGTCTGTTTATGCGGAAACGTCGTGACGATTGAACTAATTTGAACTCTTGATATTACTGTAATTTGATATTGATGTTTTTTCATTTGATTTGAACTCATTGATTTTAAGTCTTTATGATTAATTATTTGGATGTCTGAATTATTATTTCCTAGTAGAAATGAAAATGAAAACAGGCAAATAAAGAGATATTGGCGTTTTTGTGAATGTAAGTCTTTGTGAAAAACGCCAATGCTATTGGCGTTTTTAAGTTAGTTTATATTTTGCCCGTTTTGTCTACGACGAATGCGGACATTCTGAACAAACACGCCATTCCCGTTGGCGTTTTTAATAAGACGCCATTCCCGTTGGCGTGTTATTTAAAAACGCCATTCCCGTTGGCGTTTTTAAGTTAGTTTATATTTTGCCCGTTTTGTCTACGACGAATGCGGACATTCTGAACAAACACGCCATTCCCGTTGGCGTTTTTAATAAGACGCCATTGCCGTTGGCGTGTTATTTAAAAACGCCAACGCCATTGGAGTTTTTAAGTTAGTTTTTTCGTTGCTCGTTTTTTCTACGCCGAAAGCGGACATTCTGAACAAACACGCCAGTCCCGTTGGCGTGTTTCAGTAATAACACGCCATTCACGTTGGCGTTTTAAAGTGAAAAGACGCCAATTAAGTAGGCGTCTCTTCAAACACGCCACTCACATCGGCGTGTCCTATAAAAAAACGCTCCCACAGCTAAGAGTTTTTAATCATTTCATCATTATTCAATATATAAGTACATACAAATATTACCCTATACATTAGTCCAAATCTTGCTAAATACAGAAATCCAATATTACACAATGCATACGTTCAATTGTCTCGCCTTTTCCGCGTAAAAAAGCTACGGATCCCCTTCCCGATTCTGGCGGTTGAGAGTCTAGACGGAGGAGTCTCTCGCACAACGACATTCTCTAAATCAACCCCAAAATATTCGTCTCGCACAGAAGACCGAGGTGGAGAATGTGGGACATCACTGAGACCGATGTGTTCGCCTGTACCACCAGTGTGGCTGACAGAGTGACGACCTCGAACTGCAGATCTTGGTGGAGGTGGAGGCATAAAATCGTGATCGACATCATCAGTGTGACTGACAGAATGACGACCTCGAACTGCATATCTTGGTGGAGGTGGAGGCAAAGAATCGTCAGCGGCATCATCTATCAACTGAGTATCCATCCTTGGTGGAGGTGGATGCAAAAAATCGTCAGCGGCATCATCTACCAACTGAGTATCCATCCTTGAATGAGCATTCGGGCAGTTGCGCCTGTCGTGACCTGGTTGACGGCAATGTTTACATCGGCGTCGGGCTCGTGGCTGGTCAGCTTCACGGACATCCATCTGATTAGGAATCCTAGTAGTACGGTATCGACCGCGACTTTTAGGCATTAACTGAGCTCGTGAACATTGCAAAGTCCATTCAGGCACGGCCCAATAATCTTGGTGTCTGGGTGGATTGAACACCGTAGAATATTGGTGTACCCAAACACTTGTGCGGTATACGGGATCAACAAGCGACAGCATGTTGTCGTTTCTAAAACGCGCAACTGCCGCTGCATGTGAACATGGAAGTCTCCACATCTGCCACTTTTGACATTTGCAGTGCGAGTCCAAGTACTTTACCTTCCACTTATTAGCGCCCTTTCCACCAATTCGACGCTTTGTTCGAACCACATAATGCCCTGCAATTGTGTTGGGTGCTCTCACATTATGCAATTGACCTTTTGCATCATTTTTGCACACCTTTTCATGCGCCCACGGGGTAAGTGGTGTGGCACACTGTGTTGATGCAATTGACCGGTCATTGAACCATTCTATTGTCCTCCAGAATATCATATCAATGCAAGCTTTAATTGGGAGTTGTCTTGCGCCTCTCAACACATTGTTGTAAGATTCCACCATATTAGTGGAAACCTCACCCCATCTTTTGTGTTTGTCATACGCCAGATTCCATTTTTCTAACTCCACGGCATCAAGGTACTGCAAAGCCTCGTTGTTGACGTTTCGAAGTAAACGACGTCTGATCTTAAACTTGCGCTTCTTGGTAGCAATACCAATTTTCCAAACAAGTCTTTTGACCATGATACCTTTGTGATTCTGCAAAACATTCTTTCTAACATGTACCAAGCAAAATCTGTGATGACCCACATTGGGTTCTTCTTTCCATATGGGAGAATTCATTGCATCTATGATTCCCACATGCCTATCAGATATGACACATATTTCATGCTTTGCTACATGAAGTCTAATGCGTTCCATAAACCAATTCCAACTTTCTTTGGTTTCCTCATCAACAATGGCATATGCAACAGGCAAACATTTCTTATTAGCATCAAATCCAACGGCAATAAGAATTTTACCTCGACATCGTCCACGTAGATGAGTTCCATCAACCGTTAAAACTGGTTTGCATAGTTGAAAAGCCTCCACAGCTGGTCCAAAAGCCCAGAATACGTACTTGAATACCTTGTTCATACCATTGCTTAATATGTCATCGTGCATCCATTCCACAATTGT